>NC_090838.1:13037803-13340833 GCF_028021215.1 Eschrichtius robustus
CGCCCCGCTCCCGCCCCCATGGCCCAGGCCTAGGCCACGCCCCCAGCCACCGCACTCCCTCGAGTCCCAAGTAGTCGCTCTCCCTCAAAGCACCGAGCGCCTGGGACCGTTACTTTGTCTCTTTTTAGCGCCCTTTGCTATTGCCAGGGTTGTAGGTGATCGAAACTTTGTCTTCCCTCTGGTAGAATTAATGAGAAAAGTCAGAATCTCTTTTTTTTAATTTGTGAACGGAAACAGCTTTATTTTTTTAATTCTAAAACTCTGTGTTTTCCTCAGAAGCGACTTCTCCACAGTTTCTCCCGAGCGTCTTGTCCAGTAAAGCCGTGTAGTTCTGTAAACACCAAACCAAAGCTCTCCGTGTGCGGAAAAACTTTCCAAAATGCTCTTAATGACCCCAGTGGCATTGAAAAATCAGGTTTCCACTTCACTCATGAAGTGTGTTTTGGGAAAGGACGGCACTGGTACTTAACGATCTGAATATTTCAGGAAAAAAAAGTGTGTAGAAACTATTATCCAGATAAATTGTTAATCTTCATCTTAAGACTGTAGAAAAAAAAAAATAGTTTTCATATGCGCTGTGGAGTTGTCTTTCCCAATATTGTGACTGCCACTACTTAAAGATAAAAATTATATGTTTCAGCTATTCTGTTTATTGTAAGCATGAATAATCATACAGTTCTGAGTCACACATAATAAATTTTGTAAGTGTTGTTTTTCTTTTTCCTCTGCTTTGAGAACAATTTATTATCTTCAGTCAATTCTGATTTTTGTGAATGTTGTACTTCTAAAGAAGAAAATGATTTTCAAAATGTTTATTAAGAAACTTGCAATTACTGCTCAGTAATCGAAAACATCAGTCCCCTTGATGATTGTTTCAAAGTTGATAAGTTGTATGTTCCCTGGTTAAAAAAAAAAAAAATTATAAGGACTGCAATAATGTGCAACAGGAATCCTAATTTCATAACCCATAAGTGTATAAATGGCAAAATATGACTGGGATAATACTTTAGGTAAAAAAATGTTCATCAGCCTCCTGTCTTGTAAATACTTAGATATGCTGTGATTCCAATTCTAGGCATTACTTTGGCTGTGAATTCCTCCAGAGAAATGTTTACTTAAATTTGTTGAAAGCCTTACAGTATAAGCACTTCATCAGTGCTGTAAATAAGAATGTGGCAGTGGCTCAGATTATACCTCAGGGAGTTCTCGAAGTGCTGCTTCTATATATCTTTAGTTCCATTGTTTTTTTATCCCAGATTTTCCGCAGGTCTACATTCTATTCGAATGCACTCTGTTCTATGCTTTAATCAGCCTCTAGACTGACTTGCATAGCCAAGGTGGATGTAACTGGTACATTAACATAACATTGGAAATAAGCTTTCTATCTGTATAGGAAATGCCATAGCTTTGTGATTCTAGATTGATCTGTAACTTGGTGTTTGTTTCTCATCTTGCTAGTTTTCCCCAGAACACACTATTTTTTAAATCTCTATCACACCATTATTTTAAAATTATGTGTTGTTTAAGGACTAGAATTCAAATAAACCCAGAAGTTTTCAGTTTAATTCAACAATTGTTTGAGAACTATGTCTAAGATGCTCTTAAGTGTACAGAAATGTATGGGTTTTTTTTTTTTTTTTCCTGAAGAAACATAGCAATGAAGACAGGAAAAGAAGTCTTTTCTTGCACTTACTTATTTCAACATCACATTAATGACCACTGTCATTTTAATCAATGCCTATTGAAACTATGTGTGTTTTTCCTTTATTTTTAAAATGCTACCTTGCAAATGAGAAATGCAAGAAATTGTATCTTCAACTCATCTTAATCAAAATATAAATGAGACGTTCAAATCTTCCCTACTCTTCAAGGCCCATTTCAAATGTCACATTTTTCTATAGCACTTTACCTGCCCTTCCTTAGAACACTCCTACCTCCTTAAAAAACAGTAAACTGAGCTTTAAGGCCAGCACCTGTCATTCCTTTCAGCTTGGTGTCCTATTACAGTTCAGCTCTGAAGGAATGAAAGAATGAGATAAACCTCATACTTAAAATATGACAAAAGCTGCCGTTAGAGTTAAGTCAGAAATTCACTCAGTACCACAGGATGCCTGAAGTCTAATATCCTTAGCACGGTATGGCAGATCTTCACAACTAGATCCTACCTTAACTTTTTTGGCTTCATCTCTTTTTACAATTTGCCCTGTGCTGCCTACACGAGACTGTTTGTTATTTTCTTGTCTTTTCATGCATGTTCTCAATGCCCTTCTCTTTCTCCATCTGACAAATTCCTATTTAGCCTAAAAGGGTTCTACCCAAAAGCTACCTCCGCTGTGAAAGCTCTACCTCATCCCTGCCCTATCCAAACCGCAGGCAAAATTATTTGTATCCTCATCTGTGTTCCTGCAGAACTTAATTTTCAACTATACTATAACACTTACAACATTGTATTGAGTTGTTTACATCCCCTCTAACAGACTCTGTGTTAATCAGGGCAAAGATCTATTCATTTTTACATCCCCAGTGCCTCAGTTAACTTCAGTTAATGAGAAAAAATGTAATTATATTACTGTTACTATACCTTTACCAATCCAAATGGATTTTGTGGTGTCTTAAGCTTCTTGTTTTGGTTTTGATTTTATATGTTAAAATGGAGACTTGCTTGAGATCATACCAACATAGAGCCAAAAACTGACTTTAAATATTACCAGTATTAATGTCATTTAAATTTCATGGTAAGACCAGATATTCGACAGGACAGTTTTTCTCTCTTATGTCTTTTAATAAAGCATGTAAATGATGAATAAATACACTCAAACTAAAACTTTACTTCAGACTGACAAGATAATCAAATACATTTAAACACTTAATAAGAACAACTAACAAAAATATTTAAACCAGGGCTTCGCTGGTGGCACAGTGGTTAAGAATCTGCCTGCCAATGCAGGGGACACGGGTTCGAGCCCTGTCCGGGAAGATTTCACATGCCACGGAGCAACCAAGCCTGTGCACCACAACTACTGATCCTACGCTCTAGAGCCCGTGCTCCGCAACAAGGGAAGCCACTGCAATGAGAAGCCCGCGCACCGCAACGAAGAGTAGCCCCCGCTTGCAGTAACTAGAGAAAGCCCACGCGCAGCAACAAAGACCCAGCACAGCCAAAAATAAATAAAAATAAAAATAAAAAATTTACTTAAAAAAATTTAAACAAAATACAGGGGTTAAAGAGGGAAATATCACTTACTAAAAATATTTAAAATAAATATTGCTATAAATAACACAAAAAGCAATTTTTATCAAGTCACTAAGAAGTTCTAGTTGGAAAAGTATTTCAGAAAACCACGGTGCTCTGTATATCCACATATGCAATTAACCTTTCAGCAGAGCAACAACTGTAACAATAAAATGGTCTTAAATGAGACAATGTATAAGCAAATACTTTAAGCTTTAAATCACCTCCTTATTTTCAATTTTCATTAATGACATCATTATCTACCCACTCTCCTAAACTAGAGACTCTTAGTGTTATCCTTAATTTTTTCTCTCTTTTACAGTCTGTCCCCATCACCCAATCCCTATGTAGACATTCATCAAATATTGTTAATTCTATATCAAATATAACCCAGGAATTAATCTTCTATTCTTTATCCATAATGTTTCAGCTTTATTTCAGGCCCTCATCATCTCCTGCTGAGAATAGTAAAAAGAATGATCTTGTTACTAGTCTCCCCTCCACTTCTACCCACCACTACCATGAGACTTTTCTTCTTAAAATATTAATCACTTTGTTACAATGTTTCCTGACTTAAGAACTTCTTTTGACTGTTTGATACATACAGAATAAAATACAAGCTCTCTAATTTGACATGCAAAGTTCTTCATAGTTGGGGCTTCCATGGTGGTGCAGTGGTTGAGAATCTGCCTGCCAATGCAGGGGACACGGGTTCGAGCCCTGCTCTGGGAGGATCCCACATGCCGCGGAGCGACTGGGCCCGTGAGCCACAGTTACTGAGCCTGCGCGTCTGGAGCCTGTGCTCCGCAACAAGAGAGGCCGCGATAGTGAGAGGCCCGCGCACCGCGATGAAGAGTGGCCCCCGCTTGCCGCAACTAGAGAAAGCCCTCGCACAGAAACGAAGACCCAACACAGCCATAAATAAGTTAAAAAAAAAAAAAGTTCTTCCTAGTTCATCTCCAAACTGTTTTTTCAGCTTCTGTATACTTCCACAACACAACTAGCTTTCCTGCAGCACTAAGCTTCTCACCATTCGTCGAATATATAAAGCCCTTTCACAATTCCAGGTCTTGCGCCTATGCTGGTTCATTTGCCTAAAGTGTAATGTCAGGCCTTACTTAAATCTTCTGAAGTCCTTGCAGTTTACAGCCATGTTGTATGTTTAGACATCCATAGTTTCATCTGCTCCCCTTTCTTTAGTTCTAAATATTATTTCATTAATGTACTATTATATTTTTTGCATATTTAGCTATTCAAAAATAATCATTTACCTGAGCCCTCAGTGTTGGAAAACCAGGGCGGGGGAGGCTGGAAATGTTCAACTATTTCCAACACTCATCTGATGGTCTAATAAATTTCAGCATCAATTAAAAGATTCTTTGCTGCTGAAATAAAAGCAAGAGTCTGTATTATTTTGGAATTCATGCAACTGTAAATAACACCTCTTTTAAAAATTAATTGTGAATTCTTTTCAATTAAACTGTCACAAGAATCTTTTCAAAATTTTGAGATAGCAAAATGTCTATGATTTTTATCATACAAACTTGTAATTACTTAGATTGCTTTCTCCTTTTGTATAGTTTTTCTGCTGAGATTAGTCACTTTGTTTTGGTTGGTTGCATAATAAATATTTAGCTGGACATGGCAAATTCATAGAACTACAACTTACTTCAAATTTTGAAGGAATTACATACATTTACATTAAATACAAAATACATTTAACATAAAACTATGCTAAACATAATTTTTTATCCTGAAAGCAAAATAGAATAATATTTAGGTGAGTAGGTTCTGGAGTCAAATTGTCTATGTTTGAAGCTATGGTCCACTTCTTCCTAGCTGTGTAATGTGAGCAAATTACTTAACCTTTCTGAGACACATTTTCCTATAAATGGGAATTATAAAGTAGAACCTACCTCATAGGCTGTTGTGTGATCTAAATGAAATACACCACATAAGGCATTTAGAAGAGAGTTGGCTGTGTAAATAGATATTCATTAAACATTTCTTAAGTTATGATAGTTATTATTAACATCACACTAGCAAGGTTATACTGGCTCCTACAGTTTAATGAATTGAACACTGGCATCTCTTCCCAACCCCAAATGTCAGTCATTTCCTGTGGGTAGCTTGGAGTAGGCCATGATGGAAGTATTTCTATTTAAATTGCTAAAATCAGCAAATACTACAAATTAGGGAGTTTTTTTTTTTTCTTTCTAGAAAGCCAGTTGTTAAACAGTTACAAGCATAGTATTGAATCAAACTCTATTTCACAGTACTTTAGAGACATTACTGTATAAATCAATTCTCACTACAGAATTGTAGCCTTAGCAAGCCAAGCAGTTTTTTCTTTCTAGTCTGGCTAAGGTCAAAGAGAGGAAATTTGACAGACTCTATATTGGTGCCAAGACACAGTGTGAAAACTTTATTAATACAAAACAAAACAAACAAACAAAAAAACTATGTTAATTTGTTTTCATCTCATTTGATCATTTTTCATGAGGGAAGAGCCCCAAAATTTGCCAAATACAAAAAAGTAACTGTACTTCTCAATATTTTAAGTTTGCTTATGGCTCTATGATTTCAGAATGGCAATAGGTTCATTTCAGAGGAAAATAATGGATCAAAAGAATCCTTCTATCATTATTTACGGCAGAGTTTAGTCACTGCTTACTGTCAATCAATAATCATTGACAACTAAATAATAACAGTTTTCAAAGTACCTTAAGTAAATGCTCTCATCTGATGATTTAATCATCCTTTGACTTGCTGAATGAATATCTATTATCTGCAAGAAAGTATGCCTCGTACTGAAGTAAATGCTATGACATGTAAAATGTAATCTTTGTCTCTAAAAAATGCATTCTGGCCAGAAATATGCATATAAAAAGATAAATATGCATATAAATCTAACACTACATGGCCCATTATGTAGCCTAGTTAATCAGGTCGTTCACAACTTTGTGCTAGTCTATTTTCTAGCCTGATCTCCAGCAACTTCTTTCCCTTCTCCCATGCCTCTCACATTCTACCTCACCAAATTGCTTACAATTCCCCAGATACTCATGTTTTCTTTTTGTTGTTCAGTTTTTAAGACATCTATTGATTATCTATTATGTACCAGGCACTGTGTTAGGTATTAGATATTCAAAATTGACAGTCTTTTTTCAAGAAATTTACAGTATAGTAGGAGAAACAGACATATAGAGTTCATTACAATATAATAGGATAAGTGCTACAGTAGAGGAATATCCAAGCACTGAAGAAAGAGGACCAAACCTAGTCTGGAAGCTTAGGGAAGGTTCTCAGGAAGAAATGGTGCCCAAAAGCTTATTCTTGAAGGATACATTCATTCATTCCATTCCTATGAGCTGTAATTTTTAATAAAACTCCCTTTCTTCTCCATACTAATCAATTTTTATCCATGTCCCCACCATTTCAGACTTCTATTGTAATACTTATAAAATTACATAATGGTTGGTTGTGTATATACAATCTACTCCACTAAATTATTAGCTCCTTGACACTTAGAACAGTTACCTTGTTGAACTTCGTGTTTCCAGTGTATAGCATGGGACCTACCATACAATAGATAATAATATTTTTCTAATTGTTGTGTTGAATATATACCAAGTGAGTGATATATAAAATAAGCAGTATTAAGAAATAGATACTATAAGGAATTCAGTGAAGGAGGAAATGAGTTCTAGATAGGAAGGCAAGAGATTTTACAGAGGGAAGAATTGAACTGGGCCTTGAGAAACAGAATTTAGACAGCCTAGATTCTGTTTCAACTAGAAAAGAAAAAATGACCTAAGGTCCAAAAAAATAGAGCTCTGCTTTCTCAGAGATAAAGGAAGTATAGAAATAGCTCTAGCACTGGACTGAGATATAGAAGTAAAGATGAACTAATTAGGAAAGTCATTAACCCAAGGGGCCTGGCTACAGGAAGAGCTACCCAGTCAGGATATAAAACAACTAGGATCTAGAAGAAACTGAGTGATATTTTTAAAAACCAAATCTAAATACAGTCTATAATATAGTAACATACCTATTATAAATGTGATATATGCCCCAGAATTTCTCCAATTGTAATGAATCAGTTGAGCACGCTTTTCATAACTGAGTTCAGCATGTTCTATACATTAGTGGATATCATAAGAGGAGAATTAATTATATAAAAATGTGACCAAGGCCATGACTCCCTTGAGCAGTTTTTTGAAGGAGTCTTGAAAAAGAGAGCCAAGAATCACAGAAAATGGGGAGGAAATGTAACTTTAGGACATGGGGAGAGGCAGTTAGTTGCCCATGGCAGTATGTTGTCACACAATTCTATTAAAGCAATCTTTTCCCCAATTTTTAAAAGTTTCTCATAGATAACTATACCCTATGAGAAACAAAGTAGGGCAAGAATACATGTTTAGTTTTGTAATGTTATCTGACACATATGCATTTTATACATAATAATACAGTAAGTTCCCTACATACAAACAAGTTCTGTTTCGACAGTGCTTTCATAAGTCCAATTTGTTCGTAAGTTCAACAAAGTTAGCCTAGGTACCCAACTAACACAGTCAGCTATAGAGTACTGTACTGTATGTAATAGGTTTATAATACTTTTCACACAAATAATGCATAAAAAACAAACACAAAAAATAAAGAAAACATTTTTAATCTTTACAGTACAGTACCTTGAAAAGTACAGTAGTACACTACAGTACAACAGCTGGTGCTTCTTAGCAGTACCAGCTATATCACTGCTGCTTTTATGCTTGCTTCCGGACATCCTGGGCTTGATATAAAGATACTGTCTTACTGTACTCTCTGCATACCATACAGGAAAGTACACAAAAGCACAACAACTTGTAGAGGATGCACGCACGTGACGATGTACGCCAGACACGTGAGCTAACTTACGTGATTGGATGTGCGAACGCACATTTGCATCTTTGAAAGTTCGCAACTTGAAGGTTCATATGTAGGGTACTGACTGTATTTGTTTTACATGGTACTTAATTATGAATAGAAAGGAAAGTTGCAAAATGTCACTTGTTTTACAACTGTGCCTGAGGCCAGTCATGCTAATCACCCACTTACTACAGTTATGTATCAGCTTCCAAAAGCTAAGCCCATGATTTCTGGAGACCACGCAGAGGGACTCTAGAGGTGACTCTCTTAAAAGTTATGTAGTTCAGATCGTGGACAATAGCCTGGAAAAACATAGATACAGGATATGGGCTACTGAATACAGTAACAATGCCATCTTTTCAGAAGATAGAGAAACAGGGCAGGGGCTGGGCTTGGTACATAATAGTTAGCTAAGCAAAGACAGAACCACAGTAATCATGATTGGGATGATCCTTTTTTTATATGTGAAAAACTAAAAGGTGAGAAGGAGAAGCAGAAGCAGAAGCAGTGTGACCATATATTTCCAAGCTCTAATTAGGAAAAATAAGTATGTGTGTTCTCCAATATAAAAATACTATAAGGAATCAAAGGATTGTCAATAGAACTTAAGTTTAATATGATCTATGAGCATCCATGTTTTGTAACAATTTAATGTTCAATAATAATGTACAAAAAGGCACAGAGGTTTTCTTTGGTTTTTGCTTATAAAATCTCTGCTGGGTGAAAACAAACACAAAAAAAACACCTTATTTCAATTCAAACAATATTTAGTACAGAATATGTGCTCAACGCTGTATTGAATGTCATCCTCTTCTTGTAGTCATGAATACTTAAATATATATGTGTCTCCCTGTTGAATCGCCTTCTACTTGCAAAGCAACGTAATAGCTGCACCATCTTCTCCACTTTTTACTCTCCAAACTCCTCTCTGGTAATAATAATTTTTTCAGAAAAGACAATATTTTAACTTCTGCATGCCATTGAAGAAAAGACCTCTTCCATTGGATTTGATCTATACACTAATTGTCTCAAACCATAATTACGTATCCATGAAGTATTGATACAAGGTCAAACTTTGTCAGGAACTTCAAAGTAGAAAGCGACTGTGTCAGTTTAAACTCCAAAAGGAATAGCTCAAGCGTCTGCAGGATAGTTTGGTACTGGGGGCTGACAAATAGAAGACTAGAAACAGAACTGTGACATCATTCACCGTTAACCCTTTCTGTAGCCCTTGTCCTTTAGTACAGACCTACAACAAGAGCATTAGGGTTTGCATATAGTCAAAACTGCATTAACTGTGCTGCTCAGAAGTGTGCCTTTACTTTACTTTACCAGAGATCCAGTAGAATTACAAAATGATTTTTGGCTTTATTAATTAAAAAAAAAGTATTCAAACTCTGGCAAGAAACTAACATCACATTTCAGGCTTTTTTGGTTTTTTGTTGTTTTTGTTATTTTCTATTGCTTTTTAAGAATGACCACTATAAATTTAAATCAACTTCAACTGAAATCATAGTAAGAACTTTAAGGTGGAGAGTAATGTCCAGAAATCTATTGAGAGGCGATATAGAGAGTAGTTAAGAACATAGGATTATAGACTCTCTACCCCAGAAGTTCTCCTCATGCTTCAGTTCTCTACTTCTTTACCTGGGAAGTTTGTTCATTTTGTGATAATTCATTGTGTTGTACATTTATGAATGATATTTTTCTGTATGTATGTCTTATTTCCATTTTTTAAAAAAAAGAAAGAAAAAAGTGTTGATTCTGGAAGTAAACTGCCTAGATTTGAATCCTGGTGCCATAACTTACTATCTGTTTGACCTTGGGGTAAACTCTTTAACCCTCTGTGCCTCAATTTCTTCAACTGTAAGATGAGAATATTAGTAATAGTACTTGCCCCTTGTGGTGGTTATAGGATTTTATGATTCTATATGTGTAGGATTTTATATTCTATATGTAAAACACATAGAACAGTGCCTTACACATGACAAATTCTATATAAGCATTATAATTATTAACAGTAACCCATTCACTTCTTTAACCATTCTAGAATAAGAATCCTTAGATAATCCTTTAAAAAATCATTTAAGGGGATTTCCCAACTTCTAGATTTTCATTGATTTGTCAAATTGCTCATTTTTCCCCCTTTGTTTTACAGAGAGCTCCATGGGAAATAATTCTTTTTCATTTTCTCTCTAGATTTAATATAAAAGGAAAAGAGACTAAAATATATACCATTGGATATTTCCAAATATCTTCACTGATATATAGCTATCACTCTGTTTCTCAAATACACTATTAAGTCTGCTTTTTCAAGTGTCTATAACATATGTTTATGTATTAATTCTCATTTAAGAATAATTAGCTTAGCACTTTTGTGACTATATCCTGATTTTCTCTTCATCAATTGTTATCATTTAGAGTATTTTTAATGGTTTTCCTAAATACAGCCAAATAAGACCCTCATTCCTAAGGACTCAAAGGTATTTACTCTGGGAACCAGTTTTTACTCAATGGAACAGACATTAAGTACTGAGTATCTATTATATATTCAACATTGTGCCAGGTGCCATACAAAGAAGTTATGACACAGAGACAAGGAATTAATAACAAAAAAGTTTAATAACAATATAAAGGTTTGAAATTTTTTATATGTAATTATAAATAGATTATATAAATAATATATACTGTGGTTTAAAAGAATTGAGTTATTAAGGATTAGAATGGGTATAAGGCATCATAGAGAATATTTATGATTTGGATATAAACAGAATAGTAAAATATATTCCAGATGAGAACAAGAGCATGAACAAAGGCATAAATAAAAGTGTAAGATATAATTGAGCAATAGTGAGTAAACAGGTGTTTTCGAGAGAGAGTGGTTTTGTAAGGGGGTAAAAGAAGATAGACAGGAAAGAGACTTGAGGTCAGGGTGTTCAGAACCTTGAATGCCAGGCTTAAAAGAAAGTGTGAACTTCATGCTATAGGGAAGACTATATTTGTGGGTTTGCTTCAGGAGAAAGAGGTATTTAAAATAGCCTTTCAGAAAAATTCACCTAGTGGCTGCATTTAGGATGAATTAGAAACAAGTGGGAGAGAATGCTGTCCCTAGCAGAAATTAGTTAAGAGGCTATTGCCATACACCTAGAAATATTAAGGATCTGTATTTGAGCATCAACCATAGGAATGAGAAGGAACAAAATGGGAATGATATTTTTTTAAAAATATGATTAGAATTTAATTACTGTTGTGCTGTTGTGGAGGTAAAGAGTCAGCAATGAGTCCAAAGTTTCAAGTTCAGGTGATTAGGAAAATAGAGACACCATTAAAAGAAGAGAGAAGGGGGAGAGGCTGTAACTTGTTTGACGATATATCACAAGGGTAAAGGCTAGGAGTTTGGTTTAAGTATATTGCATTGAAGAAATTGCTAAATGTTATTGCACTAGACTTCTAGTTGGAAAAAGAAATGGAGCTCAATAGCAGGAAAGAGCAGAAACTAGGAGGGTTTTGGTTTCATTTAGGGGCCTTCATTTGCTGGAGTTGAAGATTATTTGGGGTTCTGTAAACAGAAAATTATGTATCACACTTACTATACCAATTATGAAACAGAATCACTTGCTAGAGGGCTAGCAAATGGATTTCATACAACTTCCTCCATCACATGGATATAAATGTATTTTAATCACGTGTGTATGTTTTCATGCTGGACTGAAGCCTTCCTTTGCAGACAGGTTACTGCCTCTTCTGTGGATAAAGTTCTTTTGGAAAAAATTATCCCTGCTTGGGGAATTCCTCTTGAACTTCATAATAATTGAGGAATCCAGTTTCCTGGTCAGGTGCTTTGACAAGTCTTCACTGTTTGGCCAGTTTTACAGTATTTTATTGCACTTAACACCCTAAATCCTGTTAGTTGAATAAACTGACAGCATTATTAAGACACCATTGGCAAAATTTGTAGAGGCCCTCCTAATACCCTGGCCAGAAGCATTGCCACTGGTCCTTCTAAATCTCCGATCCACCACTGTTGGAACTCATAAACACTCACCCTTTGAGATAGTCACAGGATGCCCAATGCACTTGGCTCCTGCTTCTTTTGACCCACAGCTAATATTGTGACCCACTGGAAATTTCATCTACTGGAAAAGACACCTCCAGAAGAACTTCCTTCAATCTTGCTGAAAAGGCTCCTATCAGGTACTGCTAATCATCCCTTGTGCTACCAAACTCCAAGGAATAGATTCTTGGATTTATATGACACACCTAAAGAAAGTGCTGAAATCTACCTGGATCTGCACATCATCTGGTGACCTGAAAGTAAAGATTTTCCAGAAATAAACTAGATAACATCTGATGAGACAGATTTCCCAAGATATCTGAACCATGCCTCTTAGAATTTTGTCACCAAACCTTTGATGATAACATAACGCTTCAGATGCTCTCCAATGCCTATGCTCTTGATAACATATGGACTTTCGATAAAAAGTGCCTGAGAGGTTGTCCCTCCTACCCCTCCTTGTTACTCAGATGTGACTTCAATATGTTTCCCATCTGTGTACTTTCCCTCTGACAAGACACAGAACACTCAGGAAAGGCCCTTCCTGGCATTGAGGGACAAAAAGCCGCTGGAACTGGAAAACCTGACTCTTGATCAGTGATGCTTTTAGAGAAAAATCTTGATTAAAAGGGAAAAATATGAAAAATTAATAAACAGAAACCTAAATTAAATAGACTCAGGAGACCAGAAGGGGGAATTCTCACACCATATGACAACAGCAGAGCCCAACAGGAAGAAGAAAAACTCCTCCTCTTCTTTCCTGGCAACAACTCAGCCAATGAAAAGCCATGGACTCTGTTTACTGTAGCCCTCCCAACTTTTCCCCTCTATAAAAGAGTTCTCCTCCCCCTGGCTTGTGCAAGCACTTGTACGTGGCTCACCATGGTTGCAGACCTCAATTGCAATTCTCTGTAGATCCTGAATAAACCCATCTTTGCTGGAAAAATAACTGGCTGTCTATTTGTTTTAGATCAACAAGTATAACCTACACATAGACAATCACTTGCAAAATGTTAAAATATATGACATTTCCTTTAGAAAGTATAAAAGGGAAAAACCATTTAAACTTTTACAAAGGCCTTGAAAAGCTATGATCAGGTCCAAGGAACAGTCAGAGAAAAAAATAGTCTAGCACAACTTTCATTTGGCAGGAGGAAGAAGAAGAAGGAGGAGAAGGAGGAGGAGGAGGAGGAGGAGGGGGAGGAGGGGGAGGAGGGTGGGGGAGGGGGAGGAGGGGAAGGGGAGGAGGAAGGAGAAGGAGAAGGAAGAAGGAGGAAGAGACATCTATCAATACGTAAGGAAGAATAGAAACATTTTCTTGGCTTGCAAATGATTATACTGGTTGCTAAAAGATGGTTTGGTTCCAGTGTCCAATGCCAATTGTAAACACTATTGCCCAGTCAAATAAATCTAGAAACTCCCTTTTGTCAAATATAATGTCCTCTTTCTTTCATAAATCTAATCACATGGCATTCACGGAAATTAATTCAAGCACTAAGTCACTTCTTGTTTAAATTCCTTTATAATATATTCCACTACATATGGTGCAAACCTATATTGAATAATAAGAAATATAATCACCTGATGTAAGATGTTAAGTTTTCTCTTAAAATCAGTATAAAAACAACTGTTTTTCATTATTTGGGGTTCTGTAAACAGAAAATTATGTATCACACTTACTATACCAATTATGAAACAGAATCATTATTGTTATAAAAATAATCTTTCCAATTATCAGAATGCTCAACTGAATTTTAATTCTTCTAGATAGTAAAATCACAGAAAAATAACCCACTGAGAATGAACACTAAAGAGATAGAGGAAATTAATCCACCAAATAATTGCCAAGCTTTATTATGAATCAGGAATTTGGCATTTTGAATGAATCAAAGTAGAGATACAAGACACAGCTTCTGCACTAAGTAGCTTTAAAATATAGTTGGATATTAAAATCTAAAAGGAAAACTATGTGTCTTGGTGGTATTTCATTGATTATTCCATGCATCTTAAGTCTAATGAAAACTGAAAAGAAGAACTATCACTCTGGAATAGATTAATCAGGGAAGTCTTCACGGTATTTGAACAAGAACTTGAAGAATAAGTAGGAAATGTTACAGCTATCCAAATTTAGCAATGCCCTGTAATCTGACTCGTTGGTGGAAATCTGCCAATCCATCCTAAAATTCCTCATTTGGTGGTACAAATTGGTGAGTCAGGAGATCTTTGTTTGAGAAGATCTTGCCCTGCTCAGGCTCATTTAAAAGATTCTACAGTGGGCCCTTAGTATCTATGGGTTCCACATCTATAGCTTCAACCAACTGAGGATCAAAAATATTGGGGGGGAAATTCCAGAAAGTTCCAAAAAGCCGAACAGGCAACTATGTACATAGCACTTACACCATATTTACAACTATTTACATAGTATTTACATTGTATTCAGAATTAAAAGTAGTCTAGAGCTGATCTAAATTATATGGGAGGATATGCATAGGGTATATGCAAATACTAAGCCATTTTATATAAGGGACTTGAGCATCCATGAATTTTAATATCCACGGGGGTCCTGGAACCAGTCCCCCATAGATACCAAGGGACGACTGTATTCTACCCTAATTCCAGATCTAGGATCTGGTCAGAAACTACTACCACAGCCTGTTACTTGCCCCAGCTCCAGTTCACCCCACAGAAGAGTATCACCATAACTACTAAAGAGGACAATTTTCTGATGGAAAAATATTTTGTCATCAATCTGAAGAGATTCCTCTTTGTCATCTTTCTATTCATTTATACTATTTTTGAATAAAATGCATCACCAAGAAACAGTGTGATCCTTCCTATGGGAGAAGCAGGAGAGAAATATTCAGAGAAATAAGTAGAAAGCATACTCACCTGACAGCAGCAGGGACATTGTGTCTTAACTGCCTTAATGTTCCTGAATAAGGCTTCCTTAATTAGTTTTAAGGTGACCCTACAAGTTATTTTAACAGCTGCTGGAGAGATACAGACTACTCAGATGAACACTGGTAGTTTCTAAAGACATAAATAGAGTTGGGTTACTGTATTCTTTCCTCCTGGCCTAAGTGGCAAATCGTTCACACAGCTTTTAGGATACAAAGAGTACAAGCATAAGTAATATCATTAATGGTCCATTCTCATAGATTAATAGATTTATTAGCTCCTAAGGAGAAAGATCTTCAATCTATTAAGAAGTATTTAGAAAACCTTATTTTTAAAAATGCCTGTTTAATTCATAAAAGCCAAAGAGTAAATTTTAGCTGTTTCAAAACCGATTCTCATCCATTGGATTCAAATTGCTTTCAAAATGGCCATGATCTCAAACGTCAATCACTTATTTTTCAAGTAATACAATGATGTATGAACATTTTAATGTTTCCAGGTAGCAGGATTTTAATAAAATGTGGCCTTTATAAATTTAATCTTTGGGCTGTATCTATTTGTGAATGACTCTGAAGGTTATAATGACAGTAATATGTCATTTGCTAAAGCTCAAATGTAAACCTTATATGACTATGAAGCTGGTGGCTGTAATTGATAACTAAATTAATAAATCTGGTCAAATGACCACCCAGTGTCTGCACCTCAACCTAGCTTTGTTGTGCTTATTTAATTTACTGTCTCACTTAATATTCTATAAATAGGCAATATGGTTTACTTTACCAACAAAACAATTTTATCCTAGAGTTATATTCATATAATAGGGAGTCAGGAAGGTCTTAGGACACATCCCTCAGGAATGTTAAGGGTCTACATTATATTAAGAACCAATACAATTAGGCTGTTATTTAGTCTTATTTTTATCCAATCGAAAATCAACATGCTTGAACTTCTGATACTATATTACAATCTACACAATCAGAACCAATAAGGTCTACCGTCAATGAATGTTTCTAAAAACATTATATGTATTGTGAACTTAACATTGCTCTGAAAAGTAAAGTCTATTTAAAAAACATTATATTGGCAAAGTGTTATCTATATAAGTCTAATTTCAAAATATTGTTTAACACTACAGTGTTATTAATACTCAGTTTTATTAGAACATCTATAAACTAGCCTGAGAAATCTTAAACCAACTTGTACTAGGTCTAGCAGTGGTACTGTGATCACTGCCCCTAATCTGATTTTCATCAACGATGTATGAACGGTCTCTAAGGAGATTATTTTAAGTGAACTCAAAACCATGAATTTAATTTGGTTTTCAATTGGAAGAAACTGGCTCAATACTATCTTAGATGTAAATTAGCACTATTAACTTACTGCCTGGAATTTTGTGGATGGCCAATATCTTGAAGTTTTGAACTATAGAGCTCTACTTTTATAAATGAGGAAATCAAGGCATGAAGGGAACGTCAGTGGTTTTCCCAAGTAGCAAAATTGGTTCTTGAATTACTACCTCTTAATTCAAAATCCAGTGATTTTTCACAGAAAAAAAAAAAAAAAGAGGGGGATGGGAGATGTCTATTTGTAGAAAAGAAAAATTTATCTTTCTATTATCTCAATGCCAGAATATTCTTTACTGTAGACCTATCTGCTGAATACTATATTCAAATGCAGTTATCCTCTCTATTAATTTCCTAGGGCTGCTATAACAAGATACCACAGAATGGGTGACTTAAACAACCGTTCTGGAGGCCAGAAGTCTGAAATTAAGTTGTCACTAGGGTTGGTTCCTTCTGTGGGCTCTGAGGAAGAATCTGCTTCATGCCTCTCTTCTAGCTTCTGGTGGTTGCTAGAAATCCCTGCCATTCTTTGGCTTGTGCGTAACTCCAATCTCTGCCCCCAGAGTCACCTGACATTTTCTCTCTGTGTGTCTCTCTCTGTCTCTGTGTCTTTCCTCTTCTTATAAGGACACCAGTTATTTTGGATTTAGGGCCCACTCTAATCCATTATGACCCCATCTTAACCTGTAAAGAACCTATTTCTAAACAACATCACAATCTGAGGTTTGGGATGGACATGAATTTTGAGGGGATACTATTCAACCCAGTACATCTTACCTAAATGGTGATAGGGGACAGTTATAAAAGATTTTTTTTCTATCCTGAGTTAACTTACCTTTCTTTGGCTTATAGATTTTTTAAAATATATTTCAACATTTTATGGAACATTAAAAAGGATTTTCGGGCTTCCCTGGTGGCGCAGTGGTTGAGAATCTGCCTGCCAATGCAGGGGAGACGGGTTCGAGCCCTGGTCTGGGAAGATCCTACATGACGCAGAGCAGCTAGGCCCGTGAGCCACAACTACTGAGCCTGCGCATCTGGAGCCTGTGCTCCGCAACAAGAGAGGCCGTGATAGTGAGAGGCCCGTGCACCACGATGAAGAGTGGCCCCCGCTTGCCGCAACTAGAGAAAGCCCTCGCACAGAAACGAAGACCCAACACAGCCAAAAATAAATAAATAAATAATATTTTTTTAAAAAAAGGATTTTCAGTGTGTAATAATTACTAGCCTCTCAATAATTAACCAAATCTAAATAATTTCAAAATTATGACATGCATGTCCTGTGGATTCAAAATTCATCACATTAGATATGATGTACTAGTCATAAAATTTTAACCAAAAATAAAGAAATTGGAATTATATTTTGCCTTTCTACAAGAAAGTAGACCGAACTAATGGCTAGCCATATCTACCTGTCCTTTAAAGCTGGGTCTGAGAGAAGTTACCAGTACCCACTGAATAGTGAGAGAACCTAATGTAAATATAAACTCAACTCTGTTGGAAAATTTTAGATCAAATGGTGCTCACCAAGGAGGGATAAACAACAAAACAATATTGTACCTATGCATTGAAAATGCAAAGCCAGGAAAGAGGACGCTGCCCTAGAAACTCATGAGAAAATTTTATTTCTAAAAAATAAGAAAGGGAAGAAAATTTTAGAAGACAGCTATTTTGCATCTTCAGAAAAGATAAAAGAAATGGCCCCTGGAACTATAGCAGAGAGATAACAAACTGAGATGAAGGCAGAAATGCTAAAGCTGAAAAAGAAAACATATGAAATGTATTAACAGAATTAAAATCTGTACTGGACATAAAAGAGCAGAATTAACACTACAGAAAACCAAATCAATGCTATGGAAATCAAAGATTCAACCCTCCACAGTACACAGAGAAAATGGTCAAAGCTAAACATGATGAGAAAAGTTTACACATTAAATTTTCTGGCTCATGGAGAAACTGACACAACTCTCTCCATGTCAAGTTCAAACTTCCAGGATTAAAAACCCAGTTGGTGTTCCTAGGTTCTAATGTCCAAACAAGCAACAGATAGTAGCCAAGGACCTGTTTCTTCAGACTAGAGGAGAGACCAGGGAGCTGTTTATTTGGGCATAAATTCATAATCATTAACTTAATTATTAATATTTTCTAAAGCAATTCAACCAACATGCATATATTTGAAACATATTTTATTTATTAACTGTGGATCATATTCTCTTTTAGCTGGGTTAGATACACATAAGAACCCTTAACAATCATTATTTTAGTCCCACAAACACTTTTTTAAAGGCAATATCCTAAGTGCTGCTCAAAAAATACTAAAATGAGCAAAACAGCTATTACTTTCCAGGAGTTTGCAAACAAATATATAATGAGAATAACAAGTGCACAATAAACTCTCCCAAATTCCTTTTCCCAAACTTAGGTGATTCCTAGTTTTACCATTCTCATGCCTTCTGTCTATACTTGCCCCTTGTCAATCATATCTAGTGTCATGGCCTCAACCACTACCTGTATTAATAATTAATAGACAAATTGCTATTACATAGTATCTTATGTTTAAATAGAGCTTCATAGTTTGTATTCTCATATATGCTATCTCAGTTAACCTTCACAACAACCCTGTAAACTGTCTGCTGTGCGCTAGGAAATGAAAGATTCTTCTGTCAGGAGATAATATTTTAGCTGAACTTGATGGATTAATAGAAATCTTCCAGGCAAAGGAAAGAGTTTCCCAAGAAAAGAGAAGAAGCAAATGCAAAAGTACTGAGAAGTACAACTCCACAGTATGACGGAGCAAAGAAGAGTGAAAAGATGTAGCAGGAGATGAGGTTGGAAGGGTATGCAAGAGCTAGAAAATAAAGGGTCTCGTATGCTGTGCATTTTTATTTTTACTGTATAAAGTGAGAAACCACTTAATGGTTTTATTCAAGGGAGTGATGTGATTTTATTTTTTTTTCAATAGTTATGAGAATGAAAAAGAACAAGTCTCAGGAGTGAGATGACGAAAGGCTGAACTAATACAGTGGCAGTGAGGGATGAGTTTGAGAGACATTCAAAAAGTGGGATTTATAGGACTTAAGTAATGATTTGATGGGGAATGAGAGAGATGGAGGAGCTGAAGGTGATACCCAAGGTTCTGATTTAGAGGACTGGGTTGGTAGGGGGCACCTTCAAAGCGCTAGGGTGCACAGGGAGATCAGTGGAGTTCGGGGGGTGGGGGGAAGGGGAGGTAAGTATTTTGTACACGTTGAACCTGAAATATCTGTAAGAAATTCACATGAAGATGTTCTGTAGGCAGTTGTAAATAAGGAACTGGACAGTAATGTCTGGATTTAAGATCATCAGTGGACATTTTTTCTCTTCTTGAACACTCCCTCTTTAGGATGGTAAAATGGACTTAGAGGAGAAATATAGTAAGGACAGAAAAAAAATGAGGGAGGCTTCTATTTCTGTTCTCCTTCAGGCAGTAGATGAAAAGGCAGGAATGCTGGGAAAGGTAGACTTTTATCTAAGCCTGTTTCCTTCCTGCTTCCCCCCACCCAAAAAATAAATAGATGCTCTGTGGTTAAGGCAGCCAGGTAGCAGTCTGCCACATAGTGGAAGATTCTGAATACGTGACTTAGGGTTTGAAGTTTTCTCAGGAGGAAACGGGAGATTATTGAAGAGAAATAAGATGATCACGGTATACACAACACTTATCTTGCATAGGTGTATTAGGTGGATAAAAAAGTAGTAATTTACAGAGGGAGATCAAAGTATTATTTGGAATGGGGTAAAGAAAAAGGAGGAATTAAGGCCAACTGAAGAAGGCATCTGGAGATGGTACTAATACATATGTTGCGTCAGTTTCCTCCTCATCTGTAAAATGGATTATAATAGTACCTATCTCACACTTCATAGAGTTGTTATTAAATACAATATTGCATATAAAGTGCTCAGTACACTGCCTGACACAAAGTAGGTGCTCAATAGGTGTCTGATAAATGAATAATGAATGAGATCAAAAGAAATTCAGCCTGCAGGCACTACTGAACACCACTACTGGTTACCGAGCATTTTCTTTCTTTTTAAAAAATCAGTACAATCCACTCTCCTAGAGACTATGGTACAGGTGCTAAACCTCCGTTCTGAAAAAAATCAAAGGTCATCAATGGTCACTCTTTCTCTTCTTGAACCTCCTTAGGATGGTAACATGAACTTTAAAGGAGGAATATGATAAGAACACTAAAAATTGAGAGAGCAAACTGTTTCTTTCCTCCTTCAGGCAGTAGGTAAAAATGTAAACTCCACTGTGAAAATACTTTGGTAAAGACTGTGGGTTTGTTTTTGTTGGTTGTCTCAGAGGGAGTGTAGAATTCATTATATTTATTTTTCCCTTAAATTATATGCTAAGATTCTCTGTTGAGTTTGAGTAAAAATTCAAAAGAAGTATAATAAGGAAAATAGAGATTGAAGGGAGAAACAAGTCATTAAGATCTGCTTTAGGCAGGAAGGGCTTTTGAAGACCCTTCAGGATCAGATGGTCTCCAAAGTACAGAAGTTCCAGAATATGAATCCATGATTATATTGGCAGTGGTTAGTCACACAACTAAAAAAGAGTACAGCCTAGCAAAAAGGACTACCTAAAAAGTCATCAAAGAAAAGGAACAGGGGCCATATATAGTCCAATTCTGCTATCATAATTTCTTTTGTGTCATCACTAACAATAGTAGTGAAAATTTCCAACTTAAGACCACTGCTATAAATCTATAGGTTAGGCCCAAATGTAGGAGACATGGAATGAATGGAAAGAATGGAATAAAGCATTTTCTATTTTTAAATAGTCATAGCAAGTGCTGTAGATCACCTGTGCTTGCTATGACTATTTCTAAGATTCCAAGAAACTTCTGGAAACTCAAAACTCTGACTATAATTTATTCAGCAGGGACTTTAATTTTTATTGTGGATTGTTCAAATTTTAAGAGAAATTGGTGACACAGCAAAGAATGATCTTTCAAACTGAATTTAGATTCAATCATGGATTACAGAGATAAATCAGGAGTGGGCTGGGTGAAATGATCAACTGAGTCCATTAAAACTAGGGCTTTTAATCCCTCTTCTGTGTAGAGAGGCATGGAACGCTCCCTCTAATTGCATGGGAATCACTCCTTCATGGTCTTGCATTTTTCCACTTATTTTAGGAAAAAAGAAAAACATGTAGAAAGAGTACAGACATATACAATGAAACACTTTATGTGTCAGAAAAACTGCTGTACAGTTTTATTCTAGGTGATAACTTCCTGTTTGAACTTCCTGTTTGTCTTTAGGGAAATATTTTATTTTGTTTGTCTATCCATATATTTTTAAAAATAGGATTAAAAAATCAGGATAAACATAATTATCTTACATAATGCCTCTCCTCTGTAATGATTAATACCCTTAGCTTTTTGAAATAAAGGCACTTTACCCATACAAGAAAATTACTATCATTATTCTTTATGAATTTAAATGAGTATAAATCCATTTTTCCAATTCCTGCGTCTTTTCATTTTCTAATGTTGTCTTCCAAACACTTACTTTTTCTTCCAATTTCTTAAATGCCCTCATGCCTTAAGTTCCACCCTTCTTGGCTCATATATTTTATACAGAGCATGTCTGATAAATAATATTACCATGAGGTCACAGGACCACAGGCTTAGACCTGTTATATCACTGGCCATTTGCACTTTTACTGCCATTCTCAGTTTTCAACTTGTCTATGCCACAAATAAAGTGGATGGAAATATTAAATGAAGTTGTGTACACCTGAAAAATCGTCCTTGGTTTTATTTTGTTTGTTTGAATCTAGGAAGGAGTGAGGTGGAAGTAAGGCTACTTCAGGAAAGAATATAATTTGTAACTGAGGAAAGGAAAATGGCTTCTCAGTTGTTTCCGGGCAAGTGAGGCTTCCACCAAGTACTCCAGAAAAAACAAACAACCCTCTCCCTAAAGCACCTTTCTCCCCTTCCCTCCTCCTGCCCCCGACGACGTACCCCCTCTCTCTCTCCCCAAAATCTCCAGGATGTGAAAGCTGACACCGCGGGCGGTCCGCAGTGCTGGGGACTTGGCTTCAAGTTATGCGACAACTGCTGCAGCTGATTGCTTCTTTACTCAACATGGTGCAGTGACCCAGTTCCTCTACCCCAGGGCAGCGCATCTCTGCCCTTCTGTAATTACATCTGAAAATGACTGAAAAAGGGAGGAAACACAGGGCTCCCTCATTTTTTAGTGTCCCTACCACAGCCCTCTTTTAAAGATCATTCTACCATCCTATAGAGGGGACCTGCTTTCTGTAATTTAAACGATAATTATCCCTTCGATGTTTTTAGGATGGGCTTCCCTACTGTGACTTCGTGTTGCATATATAAAAGGCATCACACACACACACAATTTTTTAACAACAAATGAGCTTAAAGAGATAAAGCTGCACAATTGCTGGAGATTAAAAAATAAGATATCGCCAAACAACGCTTCAGTGCAAATAGAACTAACAAGCAAAATCTTCTTGCCCAATGAGACAAAGCTGCTTCACAAAAGCGCACGCTTCTCAATCAAATCTCCCCTACAGCACAACACGGTCTAAAGTATCAGTGTTCAGTTTTCCCTACACACAAGTTGTCAGTAAGTCATCAACGACCTAACATTGCCACGAAAGAGACCTCCAGGGCGCGATAAATAAGTACATCTCCTCGAAGCAAAGAAATGGCATCATGACCCCTACGGTTGATGCGGTTTGCAGCGCGGAGACTGCTCTCCGGAGAGAAACCAGAGAGCACAGCGTAAAATGCTAGAGTAGGGGAAATCGACAAAAGACTGGAAATCACTTTGAAAGCTTTGGAGGTTGTGTCCGTGACCGAACAAAGCGGACTTATCGAGAACTGACTTTTGCCCCCAGCCCATCCCGAGAAACAGAAAGAATCGGGCCGGACGAGCCCCGCTGCGCAGTGCGTATCGCGGCCGGGGAGCGCAGCGCTGGCGCCCGCCAGATTCACCACCTGCTCGGCTGCCGCAGCACGCCGGGGCCGCGCGCCCTGCTCCGCGCGAATCCACGCTCCGGGTTTCCGCGGTCACCGGCACCGCGCGGAAGAGCCCTGTCGGGAGGGTACCTCGGAGCGCCTTGTCCGGGGAGTCCCGGGAGCGCTCTCACGCTCTGCGCCACCTGCCCGAGGCGTCTGGCCCAGGGGCGCGCGTTCCTGACCTGTGGGCCGTCCAGGTTGGCTTTGAGCTCGAGGCAGCGGCTTAGGCGTCACCGCCAGAGGCCCTCACCGAACACTAGCCTTCCAACGCCTGAGAGTTGTCCGGCGGAGTTTCTCTTGATCTTTGCTTAAGTAGCCTCAGGTTCTTCCAAGCTGGACGCCCCCTACTAGCAGTCAGGGGTAGACTCCCTCCTAGCAATGGAGATTTGTCTGTCTCGAGCCCTTTGGCTGCGCGAGATACTCATGGTGTCC
This sequence comes from Eschrichtius robustus, assembly GCF_028021215.1. NCBI lineage: Eukaryota > Metazoa > Chordata > Mammalia > Artiodactyla > Eschrichtiidae > Eschrichtius > Eschrichtius robustus. The sequence goes on from NC_090838.1 coordinate 13,061,705, forward strand.
TCAGAACCGAAAACGGCAGTTTTCCTGGACGTGATAAGGTATTTGAAGGCACTCTGCAAATCGTAAAACTCTCTGCTTAAAGAGAAAGTCGATCTTCACTGCGCCTCCAGAATTTCCCTCTCTTGAAAATTCCCACCTGAATGTAAACCTCAAGAGGGATTTTGTTCGCTGCCTTTATCCCCAAGGCATTGAAAAGTGCCTAAAGTCAGTAGGCAGGTGGTCAGTGAATAATTGTTGAAATAAGCGAATGTACAAACAACACACTTGAGGAAACTGATCAGGTTGGGAACATGTAAGAATTCTTGCTTTCCTGGTAGGCAAGCCACCAAACATTTACTGGGCACTACTCCTTGCCAAGTCTTCCAGGCTTTGGCTAGGACAGTCAGGATCCGGGGAGGGCTGGCAAATGTACGTGTCCTTCAAGGACACAGAAAGGGGCTTTATAAAATGGCTTAGTCCAATCCCTCAACCCTGGATTCCGAGGAAGTTTCATTCCCTCCCCTTCACTATCCCCTCCCCAGCCCCACCCAAAGCACATTCAATAAAATATATTTAGTGCATAAACAAGGCGCTTATTATTAAACGTTGGTTGATGATTAGCATGATCTGCCCAAGGTCGCCCAGGACAAGAAGCTTCAGAGCCAGCTCCCTTCAACACACATTTCTCCAACGCCGTTCTGGACCAGGACCCTCCTGAGTAGTGGGGTACTAGAAGGCCTGGCTCCCTGTACTCCCAGTATAAGACCCTCGGAAGAAATGGCCCACACAAAGTGCCCACCATAAGAGTTTCCTCGACAGTGAGCCGGGAAGACGCGCTCACAGCTTGCTGGGAACTCTTCTTTCAGAGAAAGGAATTTCTGCAGTTTTCTCCTTCACCTTGCAGCCCGACACAGAGTGGGCCGGGGGCCCTCTAGGCATGAGGGTGGCGGGAAAAGCAGGCTCCACGTGTCCCAGCTCTGGCCTCAGCCTTCACCACCAGACGGGGTAACCGCGGGGCGTGGCGAGCCCAGCCCGCTCTACCAGTCCAGGTGAAGGTTGCTCGAGTGGCCAGGCTCCCTTTTCTTAGCTACTTTCCTTTTGAGTTTCTGCTAAAATCTGGAGACATGGAATCCACTCTGGGAAACTCCGAGCCCCTCCCACTGAGCATGCGCCAATGCCTGGCTGCTTTTGGTCACGGCGCCAGATCTCTCCAAGCTGGGCTGCGGAGCCCGGAGGAGGAGGGAGGAGGGAGGGGGGAGGAGGAAGGAGGGGAAAGGGGAGGGGGTGCCTGGAGAGGCGGCGGCTCCAGCGCCTGCGCATCCGGCTCCAGGGACCTTAGGTTTTCTATGGGATTCCCAATCTGCAGCAGAGACTTACCGGAGCGTGCTGCAGCGACTGCTGGGCTTGCAAGGCGCGATCCAAGAGGGATTTAAGCACTCTAGAGCTCCACAGAAAAAAAGAGCGTGAGAGAACCATACACGGAGACGGCTTAACCGTTTATCCGAATTAACTATATATACATATATTTATTTACAAAGAACTGTTGAGTTTTATCATTTTCGCTAAGTGACCGTGAGCAGCGCTATAACAGTAAGTGGAAAATACAATCTTCGTTGCATTTCTGCATGTGTAGTGCAGCCAGTTGTCTGGGAGGTGCTTTGACTATTGTCACTTACTTTGCTTTGCATAGAGACATCTAAATGCACGGTGATAATTGCTTTGGTTAATGCTGGTGATCTGAACGTACTGTTAGTCCATGGGGGACCTTTTGGAATAACGGGGGTGGGGGGAAGGGGGAATGTTTATATGCAGCGTGTTTGGGGGATTGTCTTAGGCTAGACTTAAGATAGGTGAAACAGAGGTGCTTTTAAAGTTTGTCTATAAGTAGGCAGATTTCCTTACACAGATTTAAGTAGCTAATTGACCGACTGTGAAGTTTTCCGGTTGCTGATAAAACTATTGAGCGGTTGCAGTCAAGTACCAACCTGTCTTCCGTGGGGCTGGTGCACCATTTTTCTCACCGTGGAAGAGCAGCGAACGTGTTTGCTAAGTAAAACTGAGTGGACGAGATGGTGTGGAAACCAGGGTTGGTTTCCAAGTGGGATGTTAGTGTTTAGAACCACAGAGCTAGGCGCTAGAAGCACATTTCTCTGTTAGTATTTAGAAATGAGTAGATAATTGTTCGGTTTTGATTTTTCATCACGATGGTGAATGGGCAAAAAAAGGAAAAGATGTTCAACCGCCCTGTCAGCCCGGTCTGTTCTGAACAGAGTCTGAGACTCAGAGCCTCTGAATGGGGATTGTCAGACCCAAACTAGTTACCTGCCTTTGCATCCTGTATTCGCATTCCGGAATGCAGGGGTGAAAAATGTAAACCCAGATGTTTTACCTTTGGTAGTGTTTCTTTAAAGGAGAAAAGGTCGTTCTGTGTTTTGAGTTAAAATGGGTTGTTCCTTGCCCAGAAACGGAAGAAGGGTCTTTGCAAGGTCAAACCCCCGTGGAAATCAGGGGCCCTGGTGAATTGGGGGAGGGGGCAGGAAATGGCGATGCTCCCTGTGGGTGCTCAGCGCTGCTCGGATCAGTGCCCTGTGAGATGCCAGGGTGGGAATCCATTTTTCTAGAGTTGCCCTCCTGGCCATATCTTGGAGACTGAAATGAAATGGAAATGCTAGTGGGTGTAGTAAAAACAAGTGTATACTATCTGTATTTCATAGCCCACTTGAAGACAGGAGGAGCAAGGGAGCTGTGTTTCTACATATTAATTTTTTCAATTTAAAGGAATTTCACGTTGAGACAAATTAAAAATGAAACTCTTGGGAAGACACATTTTATCCTCACTGCCATTTAAACTGCCTATATGTGTGTGTTGTGGCTGGTGGTGGGGGAGGGGCGTTCTGCTTCATTGAACACCTCACTCATGAGTATACTCTCATTAAACTTGGGTGTTAATAACCCCAGAAAATGCTGCACTGAAGCAGGCTGGCAGAAGGGCATGAGGCAGGCAGACAAGAGAATAGCATGACCAGTGTATGCTGGATTTCCATGGAAAAAGTAGATCCAATTTCTGGGATGAAATGAAATAAATTTTGCCCCAAATAGGATAGATCATTATAGGACTTTTGGCTCTTTAGTCAGTCCGACTATCTGGAACCCTTTGAAGGAATTTATAATTTATTTAAGTGGATGAAATTTGAAATAGAAAATTCGAGAATATCCTCTCCTTGGAAACCCAAAGTGTAAATCATACTGCCTTCTCTGGCCCTCCCTTCTTTACTCCAGGGCAGAAGAACCAATCATTTGTCATAATTGAGCCATACTCCTCGTCAACCCTGAAAGTTGGAATCAGCTCCCCGAATGGTGAGGGTGTAGCACTGCATTGATAAATGGGTGGTGGAGAAAGAAGGGCAAACCTGGTGTGAAAGCTCATAGATGTTTGCTCTCAGATACCCTGCTTCATAGGCTGACAGTTATAGAGGAAAACATTGGGCAGAGACCTTCGAAAGCATCTAGTCCAAACCCGTTGTTTTACAGATGAGAAAATTGAGGCTCAGAGCCATGGAGCTAGGGGAAAGTCAATTAACTTCTAGTCTATGGAATAAAGAATTAAAAAGTATTGTTGAGTGGAGGTGTTCCGTTCTCTCTGCACTTACAGAGTCCTCAATGACGTAAATAATTGCCTGCTCCCCAGCACATCTTTCGAGAGAGTCCCAGGGTTCCTTTTCATACCATTGCATCTCTCTTCTCTGCCTTTTTTTTTTTTTTTTGGTAAGGTCTCTATCTCTTTTTTTCTATTGTCCCTCACTTCTGATATACCCACCTCATTAGATGTTTAGTCTGGCCTTCCTAGCTTCTCAGTCCATTTCTTTAGAATCCTTCAAGTTTTTGGAGAGAACTGGCAAACCAGTTGGAATCTTCAGCTCCTGTTTGCAAACTGTCCAGGCCCATCTGTATCCCCTCTCTGCTCTATTCCCCAGAATCCTTTCAGGAATCCAGCCTTCTGAGACACTGCAGGTGCCTTCCCTCTTTTCTACCTGTCTCACCTCCTCCAGGTCTGCTGCAGCTACAGGCACTGGGACCTAGTGGAGTGAGGAAGCTGCAGTGTAAACACACAGCAGGCTCTGCCAGCTCTCCTTTGGCTCCTAGAAGGCAGAACCCAAATCCAAGCTGCCTGTCTCCAGCCTTCATGGAAATCCTCCAGATGAAGCCACCTGCAGAGAAAGGGGCTGGGGGCTGGGCGGGAAGACTGAAGGAAGACGCCTGAATCATTCTACCTGAAGCAGGCACTATAGAGGAGAGCAGTGCAGCTTTTTAAAACCTTTAGAGCTTTTAAAGTGCCCTCTTGCTGGACGGGGACTGCAAAGCCGGCAATAATACCTGCCTAATTGGCCCTTCTCTTTCCTTCTTTTTTTCTCCTTTCTGTTCATTTGCTTTCTCTATTTCTCCCTGATTTTCTCCCTTCCATAAAAATTTCCTGAGTGCCTGTGCAATAAAGCTCTAGGCCTTTTAAAGATAATCCAGGCATTTCTGTCCCTTCTGGAAGGCACTCAGAAAGAGACTGAAACTATCACAAATGTCCCCTTTGGGGAAATGCCAGGAATTCTTACCTGAAAAAGCTGAGACATTAGTGGAGGCTTGAGAAAGACAAAGTCTGCGTCTCTTCCTCATTTGAGAGATAAGCTAAATACACTTGGAAATTGTTGAGGAAGCTAAGGAAGCAAGGTGGTGAGTTTCTCAACACATTCCACAATCAACAATTTAATTTAACCACTTCCCTCACGGTAAACCTTTACTGAATTGGGATGAGCTCTGTCCCGTAGAGTCTGTCCCTAACAGATGCTCTTGGGTCAGATGTCACCTAGTCTTGCTACCCTGTTCTGAAAACAGGCATGTCCAAGCTATTGTGAACACCACATAGCTTCTGCAGATATCAGAGACTTGTAGCTGCTAAGCGTCCGGCTTTGATTTGCTGTGCCATGAATCTCATTCTGTAATAGGATAGCATGGTTAGAAATGTTGTCCTGAGCAAGCTATAGGTTTTCTATTTAGGTTGCATATAGGTATGGATTCCAAACATTGCTGAGGAGCTCCCTGTGGAATTTCATAGAATGACAGTATAATATCAATATGAAATGTGTGGTTTCCTAATTCGCAAGAGCAAAATATATTTAATGTCGTTCTAAACGTCTTTTTCTTTGTATGGGGTAATTTTTATGCTCCTACGATTAGTGATTATTTAGGAAGATAGGAAGGTTCTTCTTATCGAGGGGATCACATTCAGTTAATCTAAGGTTGAAATTGACAATGTCCATCTCAGTTGCATTTAGTAGATATAAATATATTAATTTTGTAAAGTATCAAATGGTGCAGAGATAAATTAATAAATGAGCGATATTTCTACTATCCCAGTGGTTAATTCACATAATTTATAGAGTATATGAACTGGATGGGATCCATATAAATTACCTAATCCATCCCTTCAGCATGTAAAAAATATAGTAGAGTAAGGAACATTTCTATCTTAAAGACATATCTGTAAAGTGAAAGCACATTTCACAAGGGCAGAGATTTTAATGATCTTTTTCATATTTCCACAATATCTATACAATGTCTTTTATAGTAGATACTCTGTAATATTTCTCAATTAAATATTTGTTCTCATAAGAATCAGTTACATGTAACTTGTTAATTATGTCAAGAAATTAAATCATTTATACTAAAAGCACGCAGAGAATTAGAATTGCTTTAAATATCTTTATGTTACTAACAGGAAAATCTAGACTAAAAGTTATTTTATAATTTACTTTCAGTAAAGACATAAAAGCACTATATTAATACCTTTAAGCATGCTTTTTAATCCACTTACAGAGTAGACTCCCTTTTATTTCTTAATAAGTAAAAATGTATATTATTTTTACCTGTTTATAAGAATTGATATCAATATGTAAATCTAGACTATGGTAGATATGTGTACCAATTATTTAGATCATGGGTCTCATGAGCTATGGAATTATTTTAACATGTTCACATTGTGAAGGGACCATAACACTGGATTTCTCATTTACAGTTTGTTTCTAAAGACAGCTTATGCTCTTTTAAGTGAATCAAAATAGTTTGAGTTGCTTCCAGCTTCATTCATTGAGAACTCCACAAATGGGATCTTGGGGGTGCTTTAGAAACTGCTTAATGAATGAAACAGAAATGGAATAGCAAATTACTGAAGAATCTTCAAAGAGCTTTGACACTTTAATAATAAGGTGTCTGTGAATACATTAAAGAGATGTTCTATACCCTTATCAGCTAACTTAAAGCATGCAAGTCAGATAATTTGTCCATGAATCTTCTGTTTTCTCTGGATTTCTCCACTGCCTTCCTTTACTGCAGTTCTAACACAGATGACCTGCTGTGTAGCCATCAATTGTTTTTTGGGGTTTTTTTAAGACAATGCACTGCATTTCTAACCATTTGTTGTATTATTTTCAGGTGAACAACCTATTTCCTTTTGTTCTAAATTACAATTAAGACTTGGAGTACTCTCATTCGCCAAGTGGCCTTCAAGCTCAATATATCTAATGCAGTAATTGCTGAACTTTTTATAGAAAGAAGGGCTCTCTTAATTGAAAAGATTTCGTTTTTTTGAAGTATTGCTCATAAAAGGCATAGTGTTAACAAATCAGTTAAATTTACTTGCAATTATTACAGATCTATAGAACGAATACTATTTTTCTTTATTCTTGCTCGAATAGGGATTTTTCTGAAAAAGAAATCTGTCACTTTAAGTGTATTTTTTTCTCCTTTCTTTGGATCTTGTTTATTATCTCTTGGGCTCTGAAACTTTTGAAGAGCTGAATGTAAATAGATTTTTTGCAAATTTTTAACATGTTAAATGTGCTTTGTAGCCTCGGTAAATTTTTTCCAATGTGAACAACTAGATACTAATATTTCTGTTGTTTCATACTTTAGAATGTTTATTGCATTTGAAGGCTTCTTAGAATAGTAGATTCTGGTGCTGCTGGAGTCTGGTGTTTTACATTTTGCCTTGGCTTTATTAATTTGTGATTAGCATGTTTATTTCTGATTTCTTGAGACCCAATCTTAAATTGAGTGAAATTTCCCATTGGAGGCCCATTAAGCATTATCAATAAAGTTGACATGTTTACTAATATAATATTTTATTTTTAATGTATGAAATAGTGCTGTACAAGTCTGATTTTCAGTTAGCAACTTCTGGAATTCTTTGGCTTTTGACGTTATCAGTTAATGAAAGACTACCAATTTTGTTTATTCCAGAAGTTCAAGTGTTTCTTAAATTTATACATAAGGTGCTTGGTGTTTGCTTTCTTACTCATATGGGAAATTTTATGAAAAATAAAAAAGAAATTGTGAAATAAGTTTAAATTCTAAACAAAATTGTTAGTTTTTCTTTTAAATGTTTATAAAGGTATTTATTCCTCAGAGTGAGGTGAAAACCATCCATTCAGTCTTCCCCCATTTTTAGTTAGTAAATGGAAAAATTCCTCAACCCTCACGAATTTTCAGTTGACCCAAAAGAAACTATAAGAGAAAATGTAAAACAAGAGTTTTCAAGCTAGATACATTTAGATAAAAATCCCCAGTTCCACAGTTTATTAGTTCTGTGACCTTGAATACGTTGTTTAACCTCTTAGCCTCAGTTTCCATTTAACATAGTAATTCACGGGATTCTTGAACAGAGAACAGAAGACTATGTATTAAAGGATATAATATAATGCCTCATTATTGAAAGTGTGCAATTAATGATAGTCATTGTCATAACTGTCATTCCTTTCATCAGAAATCAATGGTTCATAAACCACTTTAGTCTCTGAGCTGTAGTAATTCCACTCATAATGGAACCTCTGAATAAGGAAGTGAGCTATGACCAGTGAACAGTTAACAGTGCTTAACCTACCTTGTAAAACAAATATCTATTAAGTAAGTGTGCCAAGCACTGTGTAGTCACTGTGGAATCAGCATTAAATAAAATACAATGTCAGCCTTCAAGGAATTTATTCCTAATGAGGAAGGTAAGTACAGTTCAGTACGTCAAGTGAAATAAAAATGTGGTATAGATGCATAGAGGAAAAAATTTCTAGAAGAAGTACCTACACTGAGACCTCAAACTTCCCATTTCTCTCATTCTTTCTTTAAATGCATCCCATTTCCATTATACCTTTTCTTTACCATCATCTCCCTACCATATAATACCAGCATATAATTAGACACAAGAGAATATGGAACTAAGAGGACATTTTTAAGCTTGTTTCCTTATTGAATACATTTTAAGGTCATCTATTAATTATTTTCCAATGTAGCTAAATAATGTGGCCCTTGCCTCCCACCCAAGCCTCCAGTGGGTCACTGAGACTCAGTGAAAATATTTCAAGAGCCTTGCCTTTGGTTTAAATATTATATGATGATACTTCTATCCTTTAATACCTTCCAAAAAAGAGATTTCTGTCTGATACTCTCTGCTCACCTCCCTTATTACTCCAACTAATTTCATGACTAATCTTTCAAATGTATCTGTGGGAGGACTCATATGATCATACGATCTACTCCTTCATTTTTTTCTCCTAGGGCTTTTATGATAAGGAAAATATACCTCCTAATCCCTTTTTCCCACTAAACTGAAAACGTGTTTCCAACCCCTATACACATACACACACACATAAATCCAAAATGGCCTTACTGTCTTTAGATCTTCTAAGAGCCTTTTCACTTCTCCTCAGCTTTTTCCTCCCTTCTCCCCCTATTTCCTGCCCCACTTACTAAGGAATTTCAGGTATATTTCTTATCTGGAGTTAAAAAGGAGCATCCTTTTCTCCTTTTGAAGTCTACAAAAGTTGCACCTAAATTCTGACGCTATTTTGTATAGTAGGAGTATTGGATGATTCACAGAATTGGGTAGGACTTTTGATTCTAATTAATTTGGGGGGCTTTTTTTCTCACTTGTGAAATGGGATCATATATTTACCTTATAGGAATCTTTATATATATATATATATATATATATATATATATATATATATATATATATATGGTGTCCTCAAGAGATATATATATATATATATATATATGTATATCCATACCACCTAAAAGAGCTTAGTGCATAGTAAATAATTCTTCCTCCCCCTTCGGATCTCTACCTTCCCTCCTGCATTTCACCATTTCTCCTAGCAGAACACTTAGGTGTTCTGCTCTTTCCAGGTATATTTGTCCTAATTTGCTGGTGGTTAAATAATAGCTAATACACACATATCCCAGGTAACATGGTGAGTGTGGTCCTAGAGAAGGTATACTGACTGAATCAACGCCTTAGCATAGACCCGTGTTCCTGCATCTGTTTGGAAAAGTGCTCCATTCATTTAAGACATGCCTCCTACTAAAGTTCCCAAAGCTTCTATTGACTAATGTTCAGTTAATGAACAATCTGTCCCCATCCAGTGATTTATAATGCTCTTCATAAATTATGTCGGAGGATATCTGCCAACCTTTAATTATCTTCCAACCTTTATCCTCTCCTTCCTTTACCTTTTTCTGAGGTGCCCTGAGTGCGTTTGAAACATTCTGATGACATCCTTACTTCACTTCTTTGTGTCAGGTCTAGCATTATCAAACTTACATATTTTTGGTCCATCAGATAACATCAAATAAATGGCAGAAAGGGAATCCTTAGTGGAGCACACAATACTATTACAGAGCATGTTCGAGGCAGGGTTGGCCTCTCAGAGCCTTTGTTTGTTGAGCATTTGTAGAAGTGTGCACTAATGCATGTTGGCCAAGAGCAGAGAACGGCTCTCAAAGCAAGGGTGAGGGAGAGGTGCAGCTACATACAGATACATACCTACCTACATACATACATACACATATACATGATAGGCACACAATAAGCTCAATATACTGTCATAGATTGTTTTACATTTTAAGCAAAATATTTAAGAGCAAATAGCTTTATAACAAATCAGCGCTTTTGAGATGGCATTAAAAGGAAGCCCTTTTGAAAGTTTTCTCATTCTAGGTGAAGTGGCAGGGTTGAAAGGGAAGGTGGTTTAAATTTGGTGGTAAGGACATTTTAGACTTTGTTTCTTTAAAGAAATATTTCCAAGACACTGATAGTTATTTCCCCTCAAAGAGTTTTGTGGAAACGTTTTTCGAGGTAAATAGTGCTTCCTACACCCCGCTCTTAAATATTTTCAGTGCATATTTTCATATTAATAATAAATCTGAGTGGTCCTGTTGTAAAGACCCAGTATCTGCTTAGTTTGCTTAATCTTATGTTTCCAAACCTGTTTGCACAGAGAACTTATGTTGAAATATGCTTGTTACCATCTTATTGTAGTTCTGAAGAACCCAGTCAGAAAAGAAGGACAAAAACTGAACTATGTAATGGAAAGTACATTAAGACCAGGAGTCATTAATTGTATGTTTTAGGCATCACAGCCATGTTTTAGGTATCATAAGTGTGAAGTCCTGGAAAAGTTACTTTACTTTTCTGAGTTTTAGTTTTGTCATGTGAAAATAGATATGAGATTGCCTACCCTCTCTAGTTAGGAGTTATTGTGAGATTGATATGACTTTGAACTTACTCTGTAGATTGTATAGTGCCATGTAATGGTAAGAAATTTATAATTATTATTCAACTTTAGAATTTTAGTTTATCTTTTATTTTAAAAGATAATTTAAGAATCAAAGTACTGATCTTGTGCAAATTATTGCATTGAGGTATGTCTGCCAAAATAAGTCCCCTGTCCTCCCCCACCTCAGCTCCTAGGATAGAATGACAAATATATGATAACTGTAACCAGGTTTTCACACAGTTAAACTGAAAACGTGATTTCGAAATAAAATAATTCTGGAGGGAAAACCTAAATTATTTAAGATTTGAGATACATCTATATCGTTTATATTTTTCTCAGGATTTCTCATGTTGTAGTTGAGCCCATAGCATTTTTCAGTGGAGTAAGCATGTCTCAATTTTCAGAGAGAGTCTAGTGGAAAGAATGGCAACCATGGCATGCCCATGTGTTTGTTCCAGCAGGGAAGCTTTGGAAATAAGATTTTTATCCTAATGGGGTAAAGAGATCTATCAGAATAACTGGGCCTTCCATTCCTGGATTCAGCAGGTATATGTAGATCTGAACAATGTAAGGGCAGGGAAAACCGATGGAAGAAACAAAAGAGACCCACACGTGCATGTGTCCAAAGGGAATCCATTTTAGACAAGCCCCGTGCCTCTTAGTGCAGGCCAGCAGGGACAATGGCTTCTCCTCAGGGACAATGGAAATCATTTCTCATGAGTTTCCACAGCCCTGATGATCAAAATCTGATTCTTTCCTAGGAATCCTTCTCTAGTCATCCTAGCCTAGAGTTATGTCTCAGACTTCTTATCCCATCTGGACTCATAGTCACTTGTATATGTGCCAGCTGTCCTATAAAACTGGAAGTTCCTTGAAAGGACATATGTCTGATAAATTTTTAGGTCCCTTTTAGAGAGGTGTGCCACTGGAGGGCAGTTGAATAGGAGTGGTAGCAAGTCAAGTGTACATTGCCCCATCAATAAGTTGTAAAGTTTGGAAATTTCTAATCAGGAGCTATTAAAGAGTTCACAAACACCCAGGATTATGAGAAGCAGCATCTGGGCATCTGACTCACAAAGGGTGTCAATGGCCACGTTACACCAGCACCAGTCAAGTGAGACTTTGCCCATTTCCTATCTAACCTCCTTTTCTTGCCCACCTCCCTAGAGAAGTAGAGCAAAGGATGGAGGAGGGAAGCAAGCAGGATAAAGAACAGATTACAATCTCTTCTCCACTGCTTAGTTCAAAACTGAGCTGAGAAAGGCGAGATCGGGTTGGATATATAGTGGAAATTTACATTTAAATTAGACTGAAATTTTTAATACCTTAGAAACAACCACTTTTCTGTTACCTGAAAAGATATAGATCAGCTCAAAATATCATCCTGGAAGGGGAAAGGGAGACACAGTAGAGCATATTTGAGGCAGTGATGAGAAAATAAAGCTATATAGCTAACCCATTCAATAAACTGGTTATAAAAGGAAGAATACAAAATAGCATATTTATATTCATAAAACAAGAGGTATAGGCCAGAATTGCTGGTGTAGGTATTAGAAAGAAGAAACTGGTGTGAACTGGAGTGTCAGAGGAAGGTGGTCTGGATCCAGGTCACCAGTGGTACAGGAGAAACTGGAAAAGAGACATTCTTCCAAAGAGGTGCTCTGTAGATGACCATGTACACAGAGGGCTTATATCATTCATCTCTGGCTCTTAACCAAGATCAGATTCATCTGAATATTGGAAGTTATCTCTAGGCTAAGTCAGGAGACCAAGGAAATGAAAACAGAGATAATTTATACTTTGTAATAACATTAACTAGTAATGGTAATGGTGTAAAGCAGGGGTCCCCAACCCCCGGGCCGCAGACTGGTACCGGTCTGTGGCCTGTTAGGAACTGGACCGCACAGCAGGAGGTGAGCGGCAGGTGAGCAAGCGAAGCTCCATCTGTATTTACAGCCGCTCCCCATCACTCGCGTTACTGCCTGAGCTCCGCCTCCTGTCAGCATTATGGCGAGTTGTATAATTATTTCATTATATATTACAATGTAATAATAATAGAAATAAAGTGCAAAATAAATGTAAGGCACTTGAATCATCCCAAAACCATCCCCATCCCTTGTCCGCAGAAAAATTGTCTTCCACGAAACCGGTCCCTGGTGCCAAAAAGATTGGGGACCACTGGTGTAAAGAATTTAGAGTGTATAGGGCACTGTGTTGGATATTTACACATATCACTTCATTGAATCCACATTACAGCTCTGCAAGGTAAGTGTCTGCAAGGTAAGCTTCATTTTATGACTGAGAAACTGTGTCTCAGAAAGTAATTTGTTCAAGGTCACACAGCTACTATGTGATAAAGGTGTTATTTAAACCCAGGACTCTCTCTACCTTTCTACACAGGCTTTTTTTCCCTCTTTTTAAAAACTTTTTGATTATGGAAAGCATACACATTTGAAGAGAATGATGTAATAATGCCCATGTACCCATCACCCAGCTTTAACCATTATTAAAGTCACTTTGCTTCACTTCTGTACCCATCCTTCCCCCTCCAGTGGTTTAGTTTGAACAAATTAAGACACTATATCATTGCATCTATAAATATTTCTATATGTATCTATAAGGACTCTTTAAAACATGTCCACAATACTGTTATATACCCCCCAAATTATTTAATATCATCAAATATCTAGTCAATGTTCAAGCTCATAAGTATTGTTATAGTTTTTCTGAGTCAGGATCCAAATAAGGTCTACACATCTCAGTTGGCTAGTAGACAACATCCTGTTTTGTATAAGACATTTATATAAGACATGTTTCTCACTAGAGGGAAGTATGGTATGGATAAAAGAGACATGACTTCAAAGATGAGGCTAGTTGCTCTGAACAAGTTATCTAACTTTTGGAAAACAAGAATTATATTCCTGAGATTAATTGCAAGGATTAATAACATAATGTCTATGAAAGCACTTAGAACAGCCTCTGGCATATACAAGGATTTTAGTGAATTTTAGTTTCCTTTCTTAAAAGAATTTAAAGGGAAAAAAAAAAATGGTATACTAGGCCAAAAAGCTTAAGGAAACTTCTTGGAGTACTTTGGTTACTGATCCTTTGAGATCACTCCCATTTTGTTTCTGGATTGAAATTTGACCACAGTTGTGCCAGCGTGGCTAGTGGTTAATAGCTCTGAATCCTCCCCACTGACATGTTCTGTATGGTTTCCCACATCAAAAGGAAGGAAATTTGTGACTTTTAAACGATCTCAAGTTCAGAAAAATGATTGTAAGGTCTATATTGAATGTAAATTATAACCTGTCTCACAAAATCATTGTGAAAACCAGAGGTAATACGTATTAAATGCCTAGCAGAAACCTACCATTTAATTGACAATCAATTTTTAATAATAAAGTAGTATTTGCTATTCTCAAAGAGCTTTTAATTTAAATTGAGAAATTAAATGAATTCATAATCAAGAAGTATAGAACTAAGTACAACTGACAGGCCACCTCCTGAATTGGGTACATCTAAACCATTTGTGAAGTTAATGGGTACTTTATTCTAGAACATGGATGTTTGAACTCAGAACATTGTATTTATAAAGGCTTATAGCCCAATGACAGTAACGTAATGTTCTCGTAGTGCTTATGCCTGCTTATTTAGATTATGTAAAGTGAGCAGTTTCTTCTATGTTATGTGGGAACCATTTCTTAAAATGCCAGCCAGAGGTTGCTGGTAAAGAGTACTCAGATTTTTGTAATAGGTCTATAAGGCTATACACCTGTGAAATGAAACTCACTGGGAGGTAATACAATAGAAGGAAGGCTAAAAATTCATACAGCATTCCAGCTAGCTTCTCCAAATTGTTATTTGTTATTGGTTCCTATAGTAGATAATCAAGAATCACGTTATTTCTCTGAATTTGAATCTAACTTGGACACCACTGATTGTTAACATGGTGATTGAGTCTGCCTCATTATAACAATGAGAATATTCCAGTTTTGTGGTTGTCTAGGATTAGATATGAGTGTAGAATTTTTCTTTTTTAATTAAGTGAAGGAGAGATTGCTTTTTTCTTTCAAAAGACTTTTTTAATCTCATTTTAAAAACTCAGTTGACAAAACTGCAAAAACTAGAACTAAAGAGGGCTGCTGTTGGCATTCCAGGTAATTCATTGAACAAATACGGTACTTCAAGCCCCTATTCTTTTTTTTTTTTTTTTTTTTCATTTTGATATATACACTTTATTACATAAAAGGCATTCTGGAATTATATTGTTCGAAACAAACTTTTCTAGAAGCAATGTTTACATTTTCCTCTGTGTTAATTACTCCCTTCATCCATATCCTAAACTATAATTTACATTTCAAGTAGTATATTTTCCACTATAGTACAGTCTTTCATTAATTTTTTTTTTTTTTAACATCTTTATTGAAGTATAATTGCCTTACAATGGTGTGTTAGCTTCTGCTTTATAACAAAGTGAATCAGTTATACATATACAATATGTTCCCATTTCTCTTCCCTCTTGCATCTCCCTCCCTCCCACCCTCCCCATCCCACCCCTCTAGGTGGTCACAAAGCACCGAGCTGATCTCCCTGTGCTATGCGGCTGCTTCCCACTAGTTATCTATTTTACATTTGGTAGTGTATATATGTCCATGACACTCTCTTACCCTGTCACATCTCACCCCACCCCCTCCCCATATCCTCAAGTCCATTCTCTAGTAGGTCTGTGTCTTTATTCCCGTCTTGCCACTAGGTTCTTCATGGCCTTTTTTTTTTTTTTTTTCCTTAGATTCCGTATATATGTGTTAGCATACTGTATTTGTTTTTCTCTTTCTGACTTACTTCACTCTGTATGACAGACTCTAACTCCATCCACCTCATTACAAATACCTCCATTTCATTTCTTTTTATGGCTGAGTAATATTCCATTGTATATATGTGCCACATCTTCTTTATCCATTCATCTGTCGATGGACATTTAGGTTGCTTCCATGTCCTGGCTATTGTAAATAGAGCTGCAATGAACATTTTGGTACATGACTCTTTTTGACCTATGGTTTTCTCAGGGTATATGCCCAGTATTGGGATTGCTGGGTCGTATGGTAGTTCTATTTGTAGTTTTTTCAGGAACCTCCATACTGTTCTCCATAGTGCAAGCCCCTATTCTTAATGACAGCTCTTAAGTGAGCGTCACTGAAAGCCAGGAATTTGCTCTTTTTAAGTACTTTTTCTGAATAAAAAGAATAACATTTACTCATTGTAGAAAAATTAGAAAACAAAACACAGAAAAAATAAAATCAGAAAACAAAAGAAAAATCAGAGAAAAGAATAAAAATCACCTACAATCTATTATTTATAGGTTATATTGTCCTCCTTTATATTGTTTTCTAATTGAGACTACTCATTTCTTTAAAATTTGTATTCTACTTTTTTTCCTTAACACCACCCTTGCAATGAAAACTCTTCACAAATGTAATTTTAAGACATTACACTCCACCATATGCATAGACAAGGTTTACTTCACTATTCTCTTACTGTTACACATTTTAACTTTTTATATATCACTGAATGGAATATCTTTGTGTACAAAGTTCACTGCCATTTTAAGGATGGACTGGACAATGTCCTTGGTGTAGATTTCTGGGCATCACTAGCAGAGTGAGTAATTTCTTTGAACCCAGGCTTTGCTGCTTAGTGACAGAGAATGAGATTCTAGAGAAATAGTAGGCCTGAAGAGTCATAACGTTGAGCACTTTGCGGAAAATTCATTGAAACTGGTCTGTAGTTTTCGGAGCCTACTTTATGAGCAGATAGCTGTATTCCTTTCAGAAGCTCTGAAAAGCCTCTTCTGATCAAAACCTACCTGCAATTCCCTGAAACTTCATCACGTCTGTCACTTGGTTTTGGAGCAGGAAACAGGAAAGAGAGCTGAATCTAGGCTAACATCCCAAAACATTATTTTATACAGGTTTTAATAGCATACTTTGCCTTTATTATCAGATCTGTGCTCTGTCCACTTACTTCACCTTGTTGCTTTTAGTTCACTCTGTTGCTTTTACATGAAGTACCATCTCTGTGTTTCATTGATTCATTCAGTCTTTCAACAAATACCTATTGAACATCAATTGTTTGCTTAGTACTAAATATACAGGGTGAACTAAAGCAGCCATAATCTCTGCCCTCAGGAAGATCAGAGTCTAGTTAGAGAAACAGATATTAAACAATTAATCACAAAATAGCATACAATTGCAAATAAGATTAAGTACCATGGAAGAAAAATACATGATGCTGTAAGAAAATGTAACAGGGAGACCTGTTGTGAGCTGCTTGAAGTAATAGATTCCAGGGAGATCCACTGAGATCTACATTTCCAACTCACCCTCCTGGGATTGCTACTAAGACATGTTTACAGTGGCTGGGTCTTAAGAAGGAGACGACTGCTCCCTTTATCTTTGAGAAGAGAGGAGTGGGTCTTGCTCCCAGCTTTTAGCGTCTCCTACTTTATCCATCACTCACAAGCCCCCCAATAATGAGGACAACAGAGCTTTTTTTGACAGCACATCTCCAAGAGGACCATACTCTTTGATGCATAGTTCACTGGGATAGTTTCCAGATAAAGAAATCTGCAAGCACCTGTGTGTCAGGTACTCTTCCCAAACCCTTGGTTGTTTTCATGTGATATAGACATGTGGGTGGAGACAGATAATTGGTAGTCTGATAAAAACAATCATGAGAGAAGCAGCATGTGCCATGGGAGCACTTCTGGGGCACGCAGACCCAAACCTCCATAGGATAAGGGTTGGAGGTGGGATAATTTCAGGGATGCCAAGATTAGGAATTAGGAAGACAATGGGAAAGAGGAGTGAGGATACTATTATTGACAGAGGGAGCAGGAACCAAAATAAAGTATACGAGAACCGTAAGAAAATACTTTCAAATGCGTGTGTCTGACATAATGTGTTAAAGGGTGGTAGAATCTTGATCAAATGTAATGGAGGGAAATGTGGATTTTGTAATCAGGCTCTATCACAAAATATTCCAAATGATGTGAATCATTTTATCATGAAATTTAGAAAATGATACCTATGGGACAGTATTATCATGGTAATTAAATTGTAAATATTGCCACATAAGTATATTTGATACCTGGACTTTAGAGGTAGTAGTAGTGATGACTTTAATGATAAGATCAATAATACTACACGTGGTTAATTTATATTGACTTCTTTACATGCATTTATTTTTCTAATGGTCACAAATCATGCTAAGAATTTTTATTCTGACTACAAAAAAGAGGAAATGGAGACTTAGAAACAGTAGGTGACATGCCAACTGTCACACAGCCAATAAGTGGCAACACCAGAGAGTCTGACTTTAGAGCCCATTTCTTAACTGCTGTCCATAGTCTGCCCACAGTAGTCAATTCACAGCTGTTATTATCATTATCATTATTTTAAATTTAAAGCTCTCGAGAATATAACCAGAATTCTATGAAACATCTATTATGCTTTCTTTCTTTCTTTTTTTTTTTTTTTTTTGAGCAAGAGCTTACAGCCTTGTAATTTACTAACAAACCAGTTAGAATTAGATTCAGCTTAAAATGACAGAAAACCCCAAATAACAATGACTTAACAGAAGAGTTTATTTCTTACTCATATAAAAGAAATCCAGAGGTAGGCAGTCCAGGGTTGATAGGGGAGCTTCACAAAGTTCTCAGGGACTCAGTCTCCTTCTTCCCTTTACCTCCGTGATCCTTAACATGTCACTTCCATCTCATGATCCAATGTGGCTGCAGCCATCACATGTGCTTTCTACCGGTAAGAAGGAGGAAGGGGAGATGAAGGGTGCATCTTTCCCTTTTAAGGATCCTTCCCTAAGTCAGACCTCCTGAAAATTGACATACATGCCATTGGCCATGATTTAGCCACATTTAGCAAAACACCTGCCATAAATTAGGGGTTTTATTATTAAGGAAGAAGGAAATGGATTTTGAAGGAAACCTGAAGCTTCTGCTGTGCTAGTAATAATAAAACTTTTAAGTTATAGTAAATATTTTAATTTAGATTATCAAATTATTTCTTTAAATGTAATATGAAAAAATCAGCACACAAAAAACAGTGTTTTAAATTCACATCTAAAATTCTAATTAACAACATCTTTTATAAAAAACATTGTCCCAGAGGTCATAAAATCTTGGTATTCATGCCTGGGCTTTGCTTCTAGCTTTTTGTCTTGGTCAAATCACTTTCCCTTGCTGGGCTTTAGTTTCATATGTAGAATGAGTAGGGTTAAACTAGGATATCTCTAAGTTCGTTCCATCTCTACCTACTTTTACCAAATGTAATAGGTAAATCTCATACGTTTTCTTACTAGAATTTTAAAGTAGTATAAGTGTTATAGGGCAAAAATCTCACAATGAGCCACTTTTCTCAGGAATAGATACAGATTTATCTCTGTACATTTATACCTTGCCTTCTCTGAGAAAAATTAAAGACTTCTATTGTTCTTTACTTGTGCAAAAGAAATATGATGACAAAATGAAATAAGCAGAATAAACACTGAGAAAGAGATTAAGCTATCTTTTTTTTTTTGCTGAGCATATTTAGAGAAAATCCAAAGTTTCAAGTATAAACAGATATTAATAAATATTTTAAAAGGAGGCTGGATGCAAGATAAGTTACAAAAACAAATAGCCTTTTCTTTTAGTCTATCAAAAAAGCTTTCAGAAATGAAAATTGGAAAAATATTCTATGCACAATAGCAAGAAAGATGATAAAATATTTAGGATTAAAAATGATAAGAAAGGCAAAGTGCCTTATTGATAATAACTATCTGAAACAAATCCGTTTTCAATAGATTTCTTAAGTTGCCTCTTTGGGACTTGAAAGTTTCTTCTGTGAGAGCACGACAGTTAATCCAGCTCAGTAGACATTAATTGATAAATCCAGTTTAACAGGTTTTAATTGAGGGCTTATGTGTGAAGCCCTGTAATGGAAAAATTTAGAAGTGGGGAAAAAAAAAGACTCTTTCATGGAGCTTATGGTAGGGAAAACACAATAAACAGATGATTAAGAATTGATCAGCGGGGAAAAAAGGAGGAAGATTATGCTCTGGTGGGCACGTATAACAAAGAGACTAACCTAGTCTAAGGGATTCAGGACAGAGACAAAGTGAGACTTATGCTGAGATCCAAAGTAAGAATGGGAGTCAGCCAGGTGAAGGAGGTACAGAAAGAGTGCTCCCCACACAGGTAATAGCATGTGCAAAGAGCTGGATTTGACATTGAACCTGGTGAGAAACTGGAGCTTAAAAAGGAACTTGGAAGAGTGGCATTAGATGAGGCTGAAGAGTTCGGTAGCAAGCTGCCGGATTTCATATTGCGATGAATCTTATAAGGAGTGTTAAGGGTTTTTTAAACTGTGTTCTAAGAGGAATAAGAAGCTATGGAATGTTTTAAAAAGGAAGTGACTTGATCAGACTTGCATTTTCAAAAGATCCTTCTGGAGAATGAATTAGGGAGGAAGTAGATGGAAACAAACCAGTTTGGAGACAGTTATAATTGTCCACATGAGAAGTGATATTGGCTTGGGCTGAAGTGGTACAGCACAGATTCAGAGACCTGTACAAATTTGGGTGATATTTAGGAGGTAGATCATACAGGAGCGTGACTGTATTTGTGAAAAGAGGGAAGAAGATACTGTGTTCGTGGGCGGGTTGATGGTGGTATAATTCTTCAGATATATCTATTTTTTAGATAACCAATGTCAAGCATCTGTTTTTTTGTGACTCTTAACAATACAGCCCAGCAGTTAATAGAGAAACTGACACTCCCTTTATGTTGTTCTAAATAGGTGTACTCATCAGAATAAAAAATGTGACTCACACCAAATGCTCTAACCCAGCCAGCAGGGTCTTCAATACTCCCAGCCTTCAGAATTAATATTCTATTCTGTTGAGGATAAATTCAAACCTACTGAGGTTTCCTCAGGCCTGCAGTTTGTGTTAGGTGTTCCCAATTTTTCCAACGCTATTTTATACCTCTAGGACTTCTTTATAATGCCAACACTTTTTCAAGCTTCTAAGGTTAGTAATTGTGATTTCATTATTAGTTGATTGAAAGAACACAGAGTGACAAATAGCTACTATAAATTCAGTAATGCTTAAAATTTATATATTATTAATAACAGTAGTGTTGACATATATTTGAAAAATAATGCAATGGTATGTGAAAAACACACTATTCCATTTCCAAGGCTTAGTTTTCATATGTATTCATAGACCCTTTGCAATAATTTAGTGGGTTTTCCTACTTCCACACTTTACCCAGAAATCCACAGACCAAGTTTTATCTTTCAGATGGTCATAAATGTTTTTGTTTCAAATAAGAAGCAAAGCTACTGTTAACATGATCTCTTTAAGAACTGCACATTCTTTAGAAATCAAAGAATAAATTTTTGCTCCCTTATGATGGCATTTAGACAGGGCCATGAGATTACATAAGCAGGTATTCTCTCTGCTCTGGCATAAAAGAACCTAGAGTTTAGAACCTGGAGTTTCTCCCCAGTCAGGGCATACATTGCATTAAAGCAGTTTATCTGCCTCTGAACATTATTATACAAAGACTACTTATTTTAAGAATAAACATCAGAACTAGACCTAAGGAGCCGTCAGGAACCAGCAGAACTCTGAGGGTTTGCTGCTGCCTCCTTTTCTTGGTCTTGTGGAATCCAAGATGTTCCTCTCTCTATACATAGCATCTCAGCTTCTCTCTCTGCAGTTTAGCTTTGCAGTCACTATTGATGAAGGATGCAATACCATCTGCCTTCCGTTCCAAATCCCTGAAAGAGCAAGTCTGATTACTTTTATCTCTATTTGCAGAGCTCTTCCCACCATCCAACCTCATCGGCTGGCCTGTGCTGTGCCAACTTTGATTGGATTTTTTTTCCTATAAATTTATTTATTTATTTTTGGCTGCGTTGGGTCTTCGTTGATGCGCGTGGGCTTTCTCTAGTCGCAGCGAGCAGTTAGCTGTGCACGGGCTTCTCATTGTGGTGGCTTCTCTTGTTGTGGAGCACGGGCTCTAGACGCGCAGGCTCAGTAGTTGTGGCACACGGGCTTAGTTGCTCTGCGGCATGTGGGATCTTCCTGGACCAGGGCTCGAACCTGTGTCCCCTGCATTGGCAGGTGGATTCTTAACCATTGCGCCACCAGGGAAGCCCTGATTGGATTTTTAGGTCATCTCTGCCTAAGAAAACCTTAACAATACTTCCCTGAATATGAAATACAGGTAAGACCATCTCAGCTAAAAGAAGAGATGGGGCGTATTAATACCGATGTGTCCAGTATATCTGGCAAGGAATAACCAGGAAGGTGAGATGAAGAGGGAAGGGAACTATTTTGTGACAAAAGTAATTCAGGCACTTCACATACATCTATAACACAACACATTATCTTCAGAGCAAAACCAGTGAGTTTATAAAATTTCTCCATTTAATAGAAGACACTGGGGCTTTGAAGGAGTGAACACTATGCTTTGTCATCCAGCAGATCCGGGCCTTTTTGACTCCAGCACTTGAGCTGTTTGCAAACTCATTCTAACCAGGAGTGTTTAGCTGTCCCTGGCATCAGTCAGTACTGTATGCTTAATTCTAGGGAGAACACTGGTTAATCAGTCAACTTGGTTAAGTTTAGGTCAGTCAAGACGGTTCTTAAGATGTTAAGCAAATATGTAATTGCTAAACATTTGAGAATTTCCTGTGTACTGTCTAAATGTGTAAGTCCTTTAAAAATAAGGTATAGTTTCATTATAAAGATAGTCTTTGACAATCTGAAAACATTAAAGTAGAAAGAAATTTAAATCATCATCCTAATGTTCAAAGTTAATTATTGGGATTATTTGACATATTTCGTTCTGATCTTTTGCCTGTATGCCTACTTTCTTACATAGTTGTGATGTAGATAAAATTTACCCTTTTACTTCTAAGTATTCTTTTTTAAAACCAATTCTTTTAACTATATCATGTGTTTTTCTAAAGTCATACTCCTCTCTGTTTTCTTTTTCCTAGCCTTCTTCCATGCTTCAGAAGGGATTTCAGTTAGGTTTAGGAAATATATCAAGTACAGTAAAATAAAACAGAAAAAAAAGTGAATTAGGAAAGAGATTTCAAAAAAGGAAAACAAGGAAGTTTTTCTATGTGGCTTGGCAACCTCTCCTCTGTACCTTCCTTGAGTCCTTCTGGCCCAAAATATGTTTCTAGAGCCTGTAAGCTGAAAGAAACTATGCCTAGATAGTTGGCCAAGGATTGTGTTCTATTTTGGCAGTGAAATGCATATTTATCATTAAGTGGACTTTATTACACCATTCCATGAGGCTGTTCAGAGTGACCTTTACAAAATTATCCCAGTACTCGTGCTTACGGTTCTGGAAAAACAACAACAGCAACTACAAGCAACTACATACTCATTTTATGTGCTTAGTACAGTGGCAGGAAACCAGATGACTCAAAGTGTTACTATCATTCCAACTTTATTGATTCAGAGCCTCAAAAGATCAGAATCTATCAAGATTCCTTGCAAATGTTTTGTTAAACTGTTGTATCTAATATCCCCATTCACAGATGAAAATTGAAATTCTATAAAATCATTTTAAAAACACTTACTGAATGTCCATGTGGTAAAGTTGTTGATGAGCAAGCCAGGGTTCCCATCTTCAAAGTGTTCCAAGGGTCTAGCAGAGTCAGGCAAGTAGACAAGTAATTGCAATGCACAGAACTGCCTTGAAAGTGTTAACTGCAGATGCAATTGTAGCACCAACAAAGCAGTTATAAGACTACGGAAATTAACTTGATTTCCATTTTGCTTTATGATACCAATTTGTGTATCACAAAAATGAAACCACTTGAGAATTACCAACAGAGAATAAGAGAAATGTATTTTTTTCCTAAACTTAAAATGGACATGCTTTAAATTATTCAGTAAACTTCTTAGAGTCTGGCACAATTTTCTCCTCAATTTTCTGCCACATGTCTTCTTTGAAATGAACATGATTACTCTGTATGAGAGCTGGAAGAAAACATCATTATCCAAAATCATAATGGCACCCAAGCCATTTGATTAGTTAATCTTCAGCAATGAAGTATACCTAGGAAAAAGTCAGTTGGGATTAGAGAGAAATCTAAATTACCAACTGCTTTAAAGGAAAATATATTAATTTTTTATTGTGAAAAATTTCAAACATACAGAAAAAGTTTAGAGAATAGTATAATAAATATCCATTGACCTACTACCTAGCATTCAAAAATATTAATGCCATCTCATATTTTGATATTATCATCATTTTTCTTCTCAGTCCCACTCACCTCCCTTCTTCCTCAGAAAAATCATTCTGTTGAACTTGGTATGCATTTTCTTCATGAATACATTTATTCTTTTCACTAAATATGTATATCTCTATAGTATCATTTTGGCTTTTTGATATTTAAGTAGATGACATCATATTGTATGTGTCATTTTCCAGCTCACTTCTCTCAAAAATATTTTTAAATCGCTGTTTTTATTCATATAATATCATTCATTCATTTTGACTACCGTATAGTGTTTCATCATGTGACTATACTTCAAATTAAATTACTCATTCCCTATTTGATGAACATTTAGGTTTTTGTAACTTTTTTTTTTTTAATTTGCTATTGTAAACTTGTAGTGTACATCTTTTTCACATGTCCCCTTGTGTGTTTGTGTGAGTTTCTCTAGGGTATGTATGTCAAAATGGAATTGATGGATTATGATCTATATGCATCTTCTGCTATATTAAATATTGCCAAACTATTCTCCAAAGAAGATGTACCAATAAATACATGAGCAATATATTAGAAAGAATTCATATTTTTTCTACATCTTTGAAAACACCTGATATCAGCATATTTTCAAAAAATATTTTTACCAAACTGCTTATAAAAAAATTGTCCTTCCTAATTTTCTATTTTCTTATTCTTTATTGGCCATTTATGTTTTCTTCTCTGTAAATTATCTATTCATATGCTTTACCTATGTTTCAGTAGGATTATCTTTTTCTCATTCATTATTTGGAATTCTTTATATAATCTGAATACAAATCCTTTGTTATATACATTGCAGATATCTTCTCCTTGCCTGTCACTTATTTAACTTTATCCACGGTTACTTTTGTCTTAAAAACAGTTATTAATTTTGAGATAGTCATATTTATCAACCTTTAACCATGATTTGTGTGTTTTGTTTAGTTTCGGCTTTAATCCATCTGAAATATAATTTTGCGATTGGTGTGAGGTTGGGATCTAGTTTTATTTTTGCCCTTTAGACAGTATTTTCCTAACACAATTTTATTGAATATACTTTTGACAGAATTTCAGACTAATTGGAACTAGGTAGGGTAGAAGGAATGACAGACATTTAAGTTTCTGACTTGGACTTGCAAACTCATGGCTCTTCCCTGAATTATTGAGACAGAGATGAGGTCCTGCCCCCTCTATTCTCCATTGCCTTATGCTTCTCTAGAAGATAAGTAGCTCATTTCTTCTGTCAGCTACTTCGTGCTTTTGTTGATGGAATCTAGGTGTAAGTTTCATTTGAAGAGAACGTTAGATTTGCAATCAGGGGATGAGGCTCTGGAACTACATCTTCCATAGATATTCTCTACACTCTTAGAAAAAGCTTGTGTCTTCTCTAGGCCTCAGTTTCTCATCTGGAAAAGAAAAGCATTAATCTAAACTAGGATCTATTTATTTACACTCTCTGGATCTCAGCCTTCTCAACTTTATAAGTGGGAAGATTAACTAGATTTTACAAAGATCTTTTCAAGTTCTCACATTTTAATGTAAGTTAAAATGGCAACTTATAGATCTCTCACCATTAACGTTAATGTGCTACCATAGAATCTTGTACATTATAGAAATGTGTTATCACTCCATATTATAAATTGTAATTAAATTTTTTATATATTATGTATATCTTCCACTGGGTCATTGGTTTCTACAGGAATTAAGCAGCTTCTTATTCATCTCCATATCCTGATACATAACAAGGTTTCTGCACATAGTCTGTATTTTGTAAATCAACTCTAACATTTTGTAAATCAAAAAGTAGTAATAATAAACAAATTGTTTTTGATAATTTCTCTGATAATTCCCCTCAATATTTTCTTTTCTCACTCTTTCTGAAACTCAGACTAGTAATATGTTTGATTTTGTGGAATAGTCTCTATTTTTCTATTTTTTCCTCACCATTGCCTGTCCTTTTGTCTGCACTTTTTATTGATGGGTAAGGAGGAAGACAGGAAAACAACTGACTTCATTTTTTCAGTAAATAGTTGTAATTACAACGTGCATTTAATATTGCATGTCTGCTTTTTCCACTTAACATATCATAAGTAATTTGCCATGTTTCAACATTGTATTCACAACTTTATGTTCCATTGAGTAAACATGCCATAATTTACTATACATTTCCCTAATGGGACACGGTTATAGTTCTAGAGTTTTTACCATTATTAAATAAAGCTGCAATAATTATATCCCTATATGCAACTTTTTTCTCTTGGATTATTTCTTTAAGATAGCTTCCTCTGGAATCAAAAGTGTTGATATTTAATGCTTCTTGATTTCTAGGACTTTCTAGTGGGTTGTACCAACATACAATTTTACCATGTTAGATTATTTGAACGATTGAAATTGGCCATTGATATTGTGTCTTTTGTTCTGTTCACGTTCATTGCCCAGCTTTCTGTCATATTCTCTTCCCATTTATTTTGAAGCACCTTTAATCCATAAATGACATTTATGTGACATATTTTTTGCATTTTGATATTTGCCTTTTTTTCTGGTGTTTTTAGACTCTCTAAACTTTGAATTTATATAGTTATATCTATCAATCATATACTTTATAGTTTCTGCCACTGCTTTTATGTTTAGAAAGTTTAATTTAACCATCATAAATAGGTTAAATATGTTTCTCTGGGTTTGTTAACTATTTGTGTTTACGCTGGCATGAATTATCTTTTCACATTCTGATCATTCCTCTTTGCTGATTCAAATGGTTTCCTTAATTACTGGTATTTGCTTTATATTTAAAGCTATAT
Organism: Eschrichtius robustus; assembly: GCF_028021215.1. Taxonomy (NCBI): domain Eukaryota; kingdom Metazoa; phylum Chordata; class Mammalia; order Artiodactyla; family Eschrichtiidae; genus Eschrichtius; species Eschrichtius robustus. Next base: position 13,088,396 of record NC_090838.1, read on the forward strand.
GTATATGTATATAATAGCTATTAACATTTTGTCTAGCATATTTTCAGTTTCTAATAGTTTTCTTTGACTTAATTTTATATTAAACTGTTTATTCCAGATGTTAGTGATGTTTTAAAAGATGTACACGGTGTGGTTCTGACTTACATTTTTCACCTAACTGCTATCAAGTGGTGACGATGGCATCCCTTACAAAATTACATTTCCTCTCCTCCTTGTTCTAAAAATCTTCCTTGATCATACATTAAGTAATTATGTACAGCCAGATCTATTTCTAGACTCTCCGTTCTGTTATGCTGATCTATAAGTCTGTTTTTGTGCCAGTAAATCCTTCACTTATTTGAAGAGAGCTCAAATTTCCTCTCTTGAGTCTTTGCTGCTCTAGCCTGAACGTTCCCAGCTTCTTCAATTGCTGCCCTTGTATTTAGCAACCAACCCCGTCCCCAACACCCTGGGGCCCAGGAGATAACTGACCAGGACTCTCAGTACCCTTAAGTTGCCTCACTTGGGTAAAGAAATGCATAGATCAGGGCAGAACCCAGGCCAGAAAGCAGAATAATGAACCCTTACATTGAAATAACAGTTTTTGCCCTGGAAAGCACTTTCTTGTTTCTCATCTCCTTTAATAAGGCAGAATAGCTAACAGTGGATAAGCGCCTTCCAGGATTCAAATCCCACTGTTTTCTTACTGTGTGACCTTGGGCAAGTTTGTTAAATTCTCTGAGCCTTATTTTCCTTGACTGTAAAATGAAGACATACATGGTGTCTACTTCATTAAATGATTGTAAAGATGAAGAGCGTAATCCATGAACACATGGTAAGTACTTACTAATATAAGCCATGATCATTACTGCTAAAATATTGATGATATAAATTTATGATTTCATTTAACATTTTGAGATAGTTATTAACATACACCATTTAAAGTTGAATGAATGGGATAAGAAAGGTTCAATAACTTTCCTAAAGGCACCAGCTAATAGAAGTGCCAGAGTCGGGGATCTCACCTCATCTAACTCCGAGGTCCGTGCTCTTTTCTGTAGATGACACTACTGCACAACATGACGTAAAGTACTTACAACTAGTTCTTTGAGTTCTGCAACAGTTACATAAGTGAAGCTGTAAATTCTTAGGTAAAGGTAAATATAAGGTTCAACTATATGATCGTCTTGAGATTTCCTTTTGGTTTCAACATGGAAGGGCATTAGATGAATGGGAAGGAGAGATAATGGTTTTATCTTAATCTACAAATTAGCTGATGTGGAAACAGTTTCCTTCAAACTAAGTTATTACTCAACCTAAGTGGCAGTGACATAGGCCCAGAAGCATTTGTCATCCCCACGGGGTGCCAGAGGAAGCAGCACTTCCTTTCCTTCAGCACATGTTACCTGTGCTCTCAGAGGGCCCACGGCCGGGAGGGGGGCGGGGAGAGGATGCCACGTTAGCAGCCTGTGCACACAACGGCAAAGTCAAACAGAACCGGAAGGTCTAATTTTAGCCCTCTCAGCCTTGGCATTGTTCCTTTTAGCCAAGATATTTTTCATGCACCACAGTAAAGTGCTTTGTTCCAGCCTTACTGGATACTTCACAAAGGCCCAGCAAGGACAGGTTGAGCATGATTCAGAGCTGGAAATACATCAAAGACAGGAACCTCAGTGTTGAGGGCCAGCTCTCCTCTGGCAATTTTTGGTAAATATGCTCTTGCCAGCTACCTCTCAAAGCCCCAAGAAGGAGCTTGTGGTTGCCTCTGCTTCTCTAGCTTCTTTGTGAGGCTTCAGTTGGCTGCTCTGCATCAGCAGGTGTCTTTGCTCCGTCAAGCCTGGGATTTGCACGTCACTCTCTCTCTTCATTCCTGCTTAACAAAGCCCACTTCTTTCCACATGCCTGGGTCTTGTTTTCTTTCCCGAGGTGTCCTGGAAAGCGCTCTAGATTAAGAACTAGAAACACTTTTACAATTTACAAGCTGCCTCTGTGGTTTGTTCCTTGCAATGACCCGAATTAGGTGAGTGAATTAGGTGAGGCAGAAACTTTCATAGAACTTTTGGAGATGAGAAAAATGGAAGCTCAAAGAAGAAGCCAACTGTTGCCAAGGTCACACAGGAAAACATGGGCAGAGTTGGGACTGAAAACCAGCTCTTGTGTTTTAGGAAAAGGCATGGTCACATTAACCTATCAAAGCACAGAAAACCCACACAGATCATTTGGCAGGGCCCTGGGAAACTTTTCCTGAGGATGTCAGTGGGTTTCATGGCCAAAATTTCCAGGCTGAGAACCCAGGGTGGTGGTCTTTACCTTCAGGCAAATCACCATTTCCTGTTTCCTGGGAAGATGGCAGGGAAGCTTGATCCCAGACACATCCAGAGATACCACTGTTTCCAAAGCCTTTGTAAGAGAGGAAAAATAATTTTCCTTCTACCCTCTAGGTTCTTGGTTAAGACAGATTAACTGGAGAAAAACATAAGTTTAATAACATGTATAACTTCTTATACAAGTGAAATGTCCAAAAAACTGAGTAACTCTCTGAAATGGTCCAAGCCATCCCCTTAAATACTAACCTCAGCTAAAGATAAAAGAAGATGTTGATGGGAAAGAAAGCCAGATGTGAGACCCTATCAGGCAAAGCACAGTAAGCAAGGGTATGGTTGTTATGCAGATTTAAGTCAGTTACCTTCTCCATTGATAAGAGTTCCTGGAGATTTAGTCATCCTCCTAAATTCTGTACAGAGAGGGAGACACCTTACAAATGGAGATTTCCCTCATAAATGTAAATGTCTCCTTCAGAAGGGTAACTTCTCGGTTTTCAGAGATTCTCCTATGTTTGCTGTTTATTAAAAATAATCAGCCTAAAATAATCCTTATGCGAAAGAGGCATGTTTTGAAGTGACTAATTCTGCTCCCCTTCACCTTCTGAGGTCTTTCCTTTGACCTTCAAATAGATCCCTCTCTGGACCTCATTGGACAATCCTAGATCTGACCGTAGGCACCCAGAAATTATGATCTATGGCATTATCACCTTTCTCTATCTTTGAATTTTCCATCTTTTGAATTTCAATTTCAGTCATTATAATGAACACCGGATAGTGTATTGACATTTACAAAGCTCTTTCCTATCTTACACCTGTGATAACACATCTGAGATTGATAGTTTTGTCATCAATCTCACAGATGGTAGAAGTGAGACTCAGAGGGGTTTCCCAACAGGGTAGATGCTGAGGGTCAGAGACTCTGACACACAGGGCTCCCCTCCCGACACTGTGTCTCCCCATCACTGCTTCTCCATGTGCCGAGATGGGTGAGGAGGCAGTGGACCCAGGTGTGTCCTGAGCTTCTCCTCCGTATTCATCCTTCCACCCAGAGCTAACCAGGGTGGGCTTGAGAACTAAAGGTCTTTGGCCTACAGGTGAACCCTGAAATACTGCTGTGAATTAACTGTTTGAAAAAGAAGTGGCTTTAATTGAAAGCACCACAAAAGTTCTCTTTCCAGGATTCCTGAGACTGTTTGTGAACAAAAGACATTTTGTTTGTTTGTTTGTTGAAATTATTTATGTACATTTTTTTCTGATTACAATGTTATATGTGCACCTTATAAAAATTCCAAAATGATACTGGGGGAGCGAAATATTACCATTATCCTGCCAGCAGTTACAACCACTATTAACACTTTGATGTAAATTATGTACTGCCCAAAATTTCTGTGCACACTAACTTGAGCTTGTGTACATATAAAGTAAAAGCAAGGCGATACCACGTATACTGTTTTGTGACTTGCTTTTTTACTTAACAGTTTATTGCAATGTCTTCTCTCCTTTTTTCTTTCTTTTTTTGGACCTCAAGAGTACACTTATGTTAATCATATTCTTCCATTCGTGACACACAATCATCATTGTCTATATAAAGACCCTCTTATGTTTTATTATGTTTTTTATCTTCTGCGCTCACTTCCATTCTCCTCCTCCATTCTATGGTATTTAATATATGTTCTCAGGTGTCTATCCTTGAGAATATACAGTTGTTTTATATGTTTGTGTGTTTTAATTTAAATAAATGACATTGACCCAATACTAGTTCATACCAGTCAATGTAGATCTACATTACCACTTCTAATGGCTTCATCATTTCCATTGTATAGTTCTACCAAAATCTATCTAACCAGTTTCCTTTGATGGACAGTTAGGTTATTTTTTGAAAAGGTTTTACTTTTAATTGTTTTAAACAATGCTGGAGTAAACATTCTTATATATATATGTCTCTGCAGGCTTGTGATTATTTCCTTGTGATAATTTTGAAGGACCACTTTGTGAAAAATCCTTCATCCAATTTTTCATTTTTCAGTTCCTAAGGTAGTTTTGTTACTGATTCCTGGAGGTTCCCCGCCCCTATCCTCTTTCTCTGTCTCTCTGTCTCTTTATGTCTCTCTGTCTCTGTCTCTGTCTCTCTTTCAACACTTTGCTGGTCTCTCCCTAATGGCATTTAGCACAGTCATCTTTGATCTCTGTTTTATAGGTTCTTGCTTATCGCTCAGCTGATAAGCTGTAGCTCGTTGTTGACTAAGATCACATCATAATTGATTCAACAACGTTTCCTGTGCACCTGTTCAATGGTAGGCTCTGAACTGGATGCCAAGGTGAACATGACAATCACTTTCCCCTTGAGAAAGCCCAGGTCTGGTGAGACAGCAGACATGCCTTATGGTGACCACGCCATGGCAGGTGGCATGGTGACAGCAGTGTGTACAAGAGTCAAGGTGAGAAAGAGGAAGCCAGACAACAAAGTCACTGAAGATGATCCCCATCCGTATCTGGAGTATGGATTGGAGTTTACTGGAAGATCAAAGTGGACCTGATGGGAACTGCCCTCAAAGCGAAAGGAACAGCTAGTAAACAACCAGAGAGGTTTGAGATGACATAGGAAGTTGAAACATAGGGTGGGAGCATGGGGAGGGTGGACAAAAGGTGGGGTGGGGACAGAGTAGGTCCAGGTGAGGGTTGGATTCAGAGTAAGGATAATGGGAGGCCACTGAGGGGTTAGGCAGAGCAGTGATGTGATTGGATTTTGTGTTTTAGAAAGGTCATTTTTGCTGTAGTGTGGAAGATGGAGGGCAACACTGTAGAGGGGAAAGCAAGCGAGTTAGGAGGCTATTGCAGTAATCAAAGTGAGAGGTGATCATGTCCTGCACTAAAGTAGTGGCAACAGAGAGAGGCAGATGAAATTTGAGAGAGAGTTAGGAAGTAGAATCTACAAACTACTTAACTGGATAATTGATTAGATACAGGATTATGAAGAAGAGGGCAGAGTCCTGGATAACCCCCAGGCTTATAAGGGACCCTGGGCAGGTGGTGGGGCCATTTACCCAGAGAGGAGCACAGGAAAATATGTTGAGTTTGATAACGGTTGTAGGATATAAAGGTAGAAATGTCTAGCAGGTAGATGGATATATTCTCTGCTATTCAGGAAAGGCCTACCATAGAGATTTGGGAACCACATTTATCTTTGTAATAGATGATAATATTGAGCAAAAGTTTGTTAAATAAGTGAACGAATTAATATTTAGTATCATACTTCCTTCAGATAGAGCATTTTACTTCTATCAAGTCACCTTTATCTGAGAATGTCCAAGTTCTTTGTACTTAAGGCCCACCAATGTGAGTTAAAGTGTTTTTTAGAATTACTGTACAGATAAGCATTTAGGAACATGGTAAGAGCAAATGGTTCTCAGAGGGGAAAGACCACCAGCCTAAGAGTCAGAAGACTTGAGTGACTCTGCCACTACTGGTAGACACTTGAACACGTCACTTGCTCCTTGGGATATCCAAGTCCTTACTCTGAGGGCAAGGAGAGAGCTTGCACCACTGATGCTCTAGGCTGCTCCTGGCCCCGTGACTGAGGATGTGCAGGTGATAGCAGCGCCCCTGGTCCGCACTTCTCTCACGCTCCCTGCTGCTCTGAGATAAGGGCCATGGTTCTTTCCCACTGGGGCTTGGTAGCACAACCTGGAACACAATCTGTTGGACAGAATGGGGTGATTATTAATGAAAGCATTTCCTCTGTTACCTCACAGAACTAAGTGAGGTTCTGACACTGCCAGAGATGGCCCGTTTCCTTTCACAGAAATTGATGCTCAGAAACACATAGAATGGGGACTTCCCTGGTGGCGCAGTGGTTAAGAATCCGCCTGCCAATGCAGGGGACACGGGTTCGAGCCCTGGGCCGGGAAGATCCCACATGCCGCGGAGCAGCTAAGCCCGTGCGCCACAACTGCTGAGCCCGGGCATCACAACTACTGAAACCCACCTGCCTAGAGCCTGTGCTCCGCAACAAGAGAAGCCACTGCAATGAGAAGCCCGCGCACCGCAACAAGGAGCAGCCCCCGCTCGCCGCAACTAGAGAAAGTCCATGTGCAGCAACGAAGACCCAACGCAGCCAAAATTAAAAAATAAAAAAAATAAAAAAAAAAAAAGAAACACATAGAATGGTCAGAGGCAAGCCACACAGGGAAGTAAAAAGAAGATGCAGAAAAGTGAGTGGCTGCTTGAAACACTCCCAGATGAAAGGTTACCAGCTCTTAATCAGCTCACACTTCTGCTCAGTGGGTGAGCAAGGAATTGGATGGAAACGTCACTCAACAGGTGACGCTTCGTCAGGGCTGTGGGGTCCTCAGATGACTTTCCTCTGTCGGGTTGGATATGAAGCACTTTTCCTTAAAGGAAGGAGAGTAAATGGGACCTCAGTAAAATTCTCCACGTTTCACAATTTGTGTGCTTCTGTTTACACATACCAGGCCTGGTGTAGGTGTCGAGGTTGGGATGACGCCAAGGGGTCTAGGCCTGAATCTTGAAATGTTTGCCTCTCCATCTTCTGGAGCAGCCCAGTTTGCTGGGTCCCACGACGAAGATAATAATAGCTACTGTTTGTTGAATACCTGCTACGTGGAAGGCACTGCTGGAAGGAATTCAATGTGTTCTCTCATTAATTCTCATAACAAGCCAGTGAGCAAATGTCGTCATTTCCGTTTGACTAATGAGGGATCCAAGGCTCCAATGGGCAAGTAACTTATCAAAAGTCACACACACCTTGTATGCAGCAGGAGCATCATTTGATCCCAGGTCTGACTCCAGCACACAGTTTCTCCCCACGAAACTAAGTCCACGTGCAAAATAAAAGAGGCACGTGTCCTGCTAGAAAGAGCAGGGAACCCACAAAATGGGGTCAGCGGGAAACTTAGTCTGAGTAGAAACTTTCCCGAAGTCGTAGCCCAGCACCTGGGCACCAAGTGTGGCTTTGGGCTGAGTGGCATTGCCCAGGTGCTTGGGAAATGTTCTTTGCGCCTGGGAAAGGAGGGAGAAGACGGCAGTTGAATCCGACCCCCAGGGGCTGATGAGGCCACTGATTCCTTGTGTATCCGAGTTCCTGAGCACCTGGCCACCTAGTTACCAGGTGGGTCAGTTTGGAACCACCTAGTCAGATCCAAGGGCTAATGTCCACTGGCAGCTTCTGTCCTGGGGTCAGGTCTGTCCCATCCAGCCAGGGCCCCAGGGCCCCAGCAGGCTCTCAGCCCCTAAGCGGTAGAAGGACAGCTCAGGTGGCAACTTCGCAGCTGGAGCAGGCCACTCTTCACACCCTGGTCACAGGGACATGCATTGGCCCGAGGATCACGGGCCTGGCCGCTGCAGCAGCCTCGAGTCTTATTGCCGAGGCTCGGTAGCCAGGACACTGCCAGAGCCTACTGCTAACTTGCGGTGTTCCCTGGCAAAAGTCCCCTGACCTCCCAGGCCGCCTCTAGAAAACAAAGGGATTGGATCAGATGGCTGATCCCTGGGGCCCACTTCTGCTTTCACCTTCATGTACCAATTTATTCTTCTTTATGGAATAGAACTCTTGTCACTTGCCCTAACGGTGCCACTGCCACTGCCATCAAAACGTTTTTCCTCATTTATGACAAATCAAATAAGTACTCTTGCCTTATCTTGAATCCTCAAGGATGTAGTCTGTGCCCCCTGCCTGTTTTCTGCTTGTGGGGTAGGATCTCCACTGTCATCCCAGGAGGTTCCCAGTTTGAGGGAAAGTCATCAGAGAATGCCACGAGAAAGGCCGTCTCCCCTTTTCTGAAGCTGTTCTAGTCCCCAGAGGTGGCATGAAAGGCCAGCCTGTGATCGACACTCTCCCTGCCCCCTGGGAAGCGCTGCTGGGGACTTGTGAGCCCTCGGCTTTAGGAGGATGAAGGAGAGAAGAGCAGAAAGGGCCAGAGGGCCAGATATTTGCCTTTATTAGAAAAGAAAACCCCACACAGTGTGCTGGGAAACTTTGAGGCTTAATTTTCAGGGTTGTTTTAACAGTCTCTGGAAACTAGCAACCTAATGTCATTTGTTTAAGGGATCCAAGAGGGTTGGTGATGGGGATTGTTTCAGCATCCTGGCACAGAGGTAAACATGCCTCCTGGCTTACGGGCTATGTGTGTTTGGCGTGGGGACAGCACACTGTGAGGGTGGGAGGGTGGGACCGCCCAGTTAGGTCAGGAGACTGGGGTTCTCATCCTGGCTGTGCCATCAGTTGCCTGTGCGATACTGGAAGACCTCAAACTCTCCAACTGAAACCAAGGGGCTTAAAACAGAAGAACCCAGAGTCAGATCTTTACAAGCTTTGGTCTTCCCTAGTTGTGTGACTTTTAAAATCTTAATGCTAGACCCCAGTACAGGATCTTGAAACCATGTCGAGGATGCCAGATGGAAGGAGTGAGGAATCAGAGAAAACTTGGGTTATGTTTGTGCTGCTTTGGGTGTTTCCTCGTTAGACCATCTACCTTGATTTTTATTCATGTTTTTCATCAGTGATTCCCAAGTTGACTGAGAACCATATTCACCTGAGCTGCTTGTTAAATGTACAGACTTCCCTCTAAGGGAGGGGCTCATGAAGCTGTATTTTTAACAAAATAATCAAGGATGATTCTTGCACTTAGGCAAGTTTGGGACACAACTGCTTAAGAGTTTTCACCTGGGGACCAGCCACAGTTGAAGTTGCCTGATGGGGGTGGGAATTTGTCTCTCTGTCCCTTGTGCTCCCTACCTCTTGGCATTCATCTCTCCAGGCCCCATATTCCAAGAGGTGAATGTCTCCTGCGTCCAATTCTGAGCCCTTCAAGGCTGGAACCATGTCTTCTCTTTACACCCCACCGTGCCCAGCACAGGGCCTTTCTCATAGACGATGCCTATAAATGTCCACTGAACTGAGTTGCCCAGAGAGTTTCTATCTGCCTCAGTTAACCAGACCATCAACCATTACTGGTACAAATCCATGCCTTTAAGGACAGGAGGAGAGGAGATTAGTGAGAATTTGTAGAGACGTGTCACAGAGAAGACAGCACTGGAACTGAGCCTTGCAGAAAGAGTAAGATTTGGGCCAGTGGTAAGGAAAAGAAAGGGGGGTCCAGGCAGAAGTCTAAGCACAAGCAAAACCAGGCTCTTCCAGTTATTCTCATGTTCAGGTGAGAATCCCAGAGCCCAGAGAGAAGACCTGATGTATTCAAGGCTGGCCCAGGTAACTTGACGTTAGAACCAGATGAACTCCATTCAAGACTCCTTCCATACCTGGCACTGTTGTGTGTTCCATAGGCCTCCCACTGAGCCCCGAAAGCTCTTTCATCCTCTGCTCTGAGCCCTAATTCCGGGGCTGTTTCCCCATCAATGTGCTCATCCTGCTGTGTGTCTGCATGTGTGGTGGTGCCACTCCATCTCAGCCCCCCCGTCTTTACATGAATCTCACCAAGATTCAGCCAGGCTGATGGTCCAATTACCTAGGAGAAGCCAGGCGTGCTGTTCTGTGTGCCTCATCGCACGCAGCAAGCCTTGGTGTGTCCTGAGAAGCTGGGCTTAGGTATCAGAGTAGGCAAAGGACAGGCTCAGGGCAACACACACACACACACACACACACACACACACACACACCACATATATATTTTATTTGAATCCTCTTTAAGGCCAAAAGGGTCTGTGGAGGAAAGATGCTCATGGGAGCCTCTCGGACCTTCTGGTGGGTCTTTTCTCCCTTCCAGGAAGTTTCCCAGTTCTCTCCTTAGAGCATTCTTAACATGTTTTGCCTCTTCTGCTCTGGAATCCTGTTATCAAGACAGGGTAGGAAATGGATGAGAAGTGGCCAAACCCAAGGCGGGAAGACCAGTTAAGAGGTGGTTGAAGAATCCAGGCAAGAGAAAAGAGCCTTTATCAGGAAACCAATGAAGTTTGAGACACCTTGTTCTCTCCGTACTAAGCTTTTTACTAGCTAGTTGAGCTAGGGCAAATCATGTAGTCTTTCTGAGCTTCAAACTCCTCATCAATAAAAGAGATGATAATTATCTATTTCTTACAGCATTGTTAGACGGGTAAATATTGTTACTCAAAAGCCTTTTGTGAACTGTAGTGTATAAAAATGTGGTCTTCTCTGGTTATCATTTGCGATTTGGTGCCGCGCCCATGGGCCTGTTCCTGGTGGTCTTCTCTGGCCCATCAGAACCCTTCTACCAGTCCCATTTTGTGCCTAGCGCTGAGTCTCTATGACAACTCAAAGCATGAGAAATTATTTGATTTGGGGCTGGGCTGGCTTTTATCTTACAGCCTGGAACCCTAGCTTAAAAATAATACACTCTGGTATCTGTCCCCTCCCTTAGGTAACAAATGCTCAAGTACCACCAGTTTTCAGGTAAAGAATGCACAGAGCCAACATGCACCGACTCTTTTGAGACAAACCAGTTTGAAGTCTGTGACTCATATTTTCATACTTAGAAAATTTATGCTGCCAATCAATGAGTGGTGGGGTCACAAGGACCTTAAAGGTCATCTTGTCCAACTCATTTTTCAGTTGGGGAAACTGAGCAACAGGGAAGGGAAGGATCTTGCCCAAGATCACAGATTTAACTAGAAATAGAGTGGGGATAAATCCTCCCCATTCTGTCATGGAATCTTTTGAGGAACATGTTAAGCTTTCCTGTCATTTTACCCTTTCTTTCATCCCAGACTCATAATGAAAGAAACTACTTGGCCCATGTCACTGCAGCCCCAATACGGGGAGTGCATCAATTCACTTATCAGACATAACTAAGAATCACCTTTATGCCAAGTACTGAGGATGCTGAGACAAAGGCACAGGCCCTGACTTCAGGCTATTTAGAATTTAATGATGAAGACAGACAAGGAAACAATCTCTAGAAGGTCAGGCTATTTTCTGTACAGTTAAATGAAACATTCCTCCCATCTGCTGTCTGTACTTTATACTTACGATCGCATTGACTCTCCTCATATATAGATTATTATGAGGCTGATTTTCCCAGAAGGAAACATACCAAATCCCATAATGGGACTGATGAAGACCAGTGACAAGGTCCTTCATAGTGGCTCACGTCCCCTTCATTCATTTCCTCAAAAAATATTTGTTGAGCATCTAGTATGAGGTACCAGGGTGCAAAGATAAATAAAAGCAGTCCTCTCAAGCAACTAACAATCCAGTAGAGAAATCAGTAATGGTCATGGAAGCTTTTATAAGGGAAGGGAGAGGCCGAGGACAAAGGATGCCTAAGTCAGCCTTGGAAAGTCTGCAGAGATTTCACAGAGGAGGGAGGTGGCACGTGAGCTGAGACTACTTAAAGAAGGAGAAGAAGTGTGCTGAGCAGATAAAGGGAGATGACATTCCAGGAAAAGAAACAGCACATGCAAAGCATGAATGTGTGGAAGCATGCAAGCCCTGGGACCTGTAACAGTTGATTATTACTGGCATGTGAAGTGAAAAGACAGGTTGGCAGAAAATGAGGCTATGAGTCGGCAAGACCGTGCCATGCTAGCAAGCTGGGACTACACCCTGTAGACAACGGTGAACTGTTGAGCGTTTTTGGGAGAAGATCAGGTACTGAGGTTTGCATTTCAGAAATTCATTCAAGCAGCCATGCAGGAGGCAGGTTGGAGTAGAGAGCCCAGGGAGGATTATTAATCCAGGCAAAACCTGATGAGGGCGGTGGCAGTGCCACTCTGAGCCAGGTCAGAACTTGATTTTGTACATGATTCACTCATTTCCAGGCACACCTGAGTGATGGTGCTGACCATGACCTGTAACCAAGATGCATGAAGTTATGCATTTGAGTCCCCAAAACTGTGACTCATGGTGCTGACAATGTTCCCCTTGTGTGTAAGAGACCATCCTCTCCCGGGTCAACTGAACAGTTTAAGGCATCGCAATGATCCGTAGAGAATCCAAGCTCCCTTGCTTCAGAGAGAAGCTGACACGTTGACCTTCTAAAGGCCCTTGGGGGAGGTGGTTTTTAATAACCCTTAACCCCTTTTCCCATCATTCATACAAACTCACTTCTGAGCTTGTGGTTTTGGTAAATCTAACAGGCTTTTCCAAACAAGAGCTTGGCAAAGCGATCCCTCTCTCATCCCTCTTTCAGCACCAAAAAACACTGGTTCAGCCTCTCCAGCCTTCCTGCTTTTGCTCTTCCTGTTCCTTCTCCTGAAATGCCTTCCAACCACCTGTCTCTCGGTAATTGTGCACTAGAGGCTTGCAGATCCACGTTCAAATTCTAGCTCTGCCACTCGTTAGTTGTATGATTTTGTTTAAGAGAGCTGCCCTAATTGTTTTGCTGAGTTGTCACAGGGTTAGAGGTCAAGTTTGTGAAGTGTCCATCCTAGTGCCTGCCCCACAGCCACTCTCAGGGTTCAGTAGCTATTATTATTAGGTGAGATTCTAGTTCAATAATGAAAATTTGTAATTCTCTACTGAAAAGAACAAAGAGAAGTACTGAAAGGTTGGCAATACATCTTTTGATTATCAAGATAACCATGAATTACCGTTCTTACCCAGATTAATTAAACCTGACACCTGAGTACCCACTTGATTTCCATATCCGGCTGTGGAATCCCACAGTAACTTATAATTAAGAGATGGTTTTTAATAAGAGACTTGAAACTTGAAATTAAGAGCAAAAATATGTAGAGAAACTCCATGAGAAAGGGCATAGTTGCTGATCCTCAGGTCCTTTTATCAAACTGAAGAGTTTGGAAGCAAATGGCCATCTAAACAGCCTCTTTTCACCATGCTGTGTGCTTCCGAAGACGAAGCTTCCCCTGAAAGCAGCAAGAGTGGTTTTGGTTTCGTTATTTTGAAAGAATTGTTCAGTGTTAGGGCAGGTTACTGACAATGGGTGTGGAATCTGCTTTAGAAGAAGGTAAAAAAATAATAACAGGATATGTGGTAAGATTACCCCTTCTGGGCTATTGCAAGTATAGACCTGCTGAGAGCCTAGTGGAGAATTTGTCTCAAGCACACTGAAGGACTAGGTCCACTTGGGTAAATTCTCCAAAACCTAACCCTCTCCTCTAACAGGACTTTAAAGATCTTGTGATACTTGCCTTGTTCTGGTGATCCCCCAGATTTTCAAGTCTAACTTGACTTTTTTTTTTTTTTTTAATTTTTTTTTTTTTTTAATTTTGCTTATTTATTTATGGCTGTGTTGGGTCTTCGTTTCTGTGCGAGGGCTTACTCTAGTTGTGGCAAGTGGGGGCTACTCTTCATCGCGGTGCGCGAGCCTCTCACTATCGCGGCCTCTCTTGTTGCGGAGCACAGGCTCCAGACGCGCAGGCTCAGTAATTGTGGCTCACGGGCCCAGTTGCTCCGCGGCATGTGGGATCTTCCCAGAGCAGGGCTCGAACCCGTGTCCCCCGCATTGGCAGGCGGATTCTCAACCACTGCGCCACCAGGGAAGTCCCTAACTTGACTTTTTTAATCACTCTGTGGTTAATTTGTTTTGTTTTAATTCTTTTTTGTTACAAAGCAACAACATTAAAGGGAAATTTTTAAAAATCATCTTTAATTCTCCTGCACTATTACAACTGTTTTAATTTTGGAATGTGTTTTGGTCTTTGTTTACCTACGTATTTCTTAATTAGCCATCACAGTAAACCTGAAAGAGTTTTTTTTAATGTGTGCTTTATTGAGAAAGAAATTGAAGCTAAAGCAGTTAATTAATATTGCCGTAAGCAACACATAAGGTAAATGGCCAAATCAGGGATAACTCTAAACCTATGCTCTGTCCACCTACACTTGACTGTGATGTTGGCCACACAACCTGGCATATAATCAATGTATTTTGTATTTTATTTTACACACTATTATTTTGACTTACTAGCAGTAATAAGAATAGAATGGAATTATGTCAACTGAAATTCACTAACCAGTCTTTAAAAAAAAGCCACCCAGAAGTTGTCAACACTGAAGGCAATGTCGTAGGAAGTTTCTGAAGATGAGAAGAGAGATAGAGAATTAATGAGACAGTAAAATGAGCTGTTGCCATTTGAAAAAGAAAACAACAGCGGAAACTTTGGAACTAGAACAACACATTCCCTACCATTGCTGATCAGATTTCCAAAGCCACTTTTCGATCGTTTGGCTATAAATCCTTCTTACTGTTCTTGTCAAGAATCCCACTTAATATCCCTGCAAACTACACGTAGAACTAGGCACCTGTGCCGTAAGTGCTAATGAATCATAATTCGTAAAATGAGAATACAAACATTTACTTTACATGAATAGCATAAAAGGGATGTTGGCTTTCCATGTGGGAGTCAGCGCCGTGTAAAAGATGACACGTGATGGAGGAGGATGAACTCTACAGCCTTTTGAGAAGTCTTTTTTGGTCATCTCTTTTCTAGAATATCAAATAGAAGGAAACAGACTTGGGGAGACTTTGATCAGACACACTGGAGGGACTTCCAGCCAAGGGACTGCTCAGAACTCTAGCTTGGCTCTTAATCAAGCTTGAAATGATCACAGCCACAGCGCTAATTGCATTAATCTGCTTTTCATCAGACAGAATGGGGAAACAGAATAGCAAACTGGCCCCCGAAGTGATGGAGGACCTGGTGAAGAGCACAGAGTTCAATGAGCACGAGCTCAAGCAGTGGTACAAAGGGTTTCTCAAGGACTGTCCAAGTGGGAGGCTGAATCTTGAGGAATTTCAGCAGCTCTACGTGAAGGTAAGTTGTTTTTCAGCTTTTTTTTAATCTTCAGGCCAGAAAACACTGTCTTCATCACATGGAGCTTCACATGGAATTATAACTCGAAATAGCCAATTTCTTTCAACCCTGGTGGTTTTCCACCCAAAAAGAAAAATGGTCATTTTTAAAAATGCAAAGGGATGTGTTTTGTTCCAGACATAAGTCAAGCAATTTCTGAACAAGAAGAGTAATTGTTCAATCAAAACACCAAACCGTTCATAGGATGATAGCATCTGGTAAAACACAGTAAAAATCTCAGATAATAGCATTTGCTGATGATTATTGACAAGCGGCTAATTGCACCATTGTTTGGCTTGTTAAAGGTATCTGTACCTCTCTCAGTTAGCGAGAAAGTATGTGGGAGGGCTTTTGTACCCAGAAAGGTCCCCTTATTTGCAGGTAAGAAAAATATACGGATCTCCACAGCTTTGCATTTAGAAGAAAGTAGGGAGTTCTGATATACATCAAAGTCTACCAGGATGGTCTTCTATCATTTTATCAAGGTCTAAAATATGGACTTTCGCCAGGATTTTGTACTGTTTAGAAGTTAACATTCCCCTGGACATTAGATAAAACTGTTCTGTGTAAGGTATAATTTGTACTGCAGTGGTATTGCTTCGGTTTGTCTGAGTTTATCATTTGTATTTGTTCTAGATTTGGCATGATCTAAGACATTCCATTTTGTTTATACTTCGATAATGTGAGGCTTGTGGAAAAAACGCGTTGTTTCTCTTTTAACTTTTTCTGACTAAAATACCAAATAGATAATAGTGCTCTTATCATTTCAAGTGCAGCAGTATCAATTAGAGCAGTGTGAACCATCCACATGCATATATGTGCATGGGATGATTATATAAAATATTAAACATTGTCATTCTCTCTTGAAGTTGAACATCTCATATAGCCTTTGCTCCAGCAATTCCATCCTTGCGTATGTACAAGAAGGGACATGTATAAGAATGCTCATAGCTGCACTGCTCACAATAGCAAACCTGGGAAACAACCCAAACGCCCATCAAAGGGAGAGTGGAAAATAAACTGTGGTATACTCACGTGGCAGTCAAAACAGTTGAACTGCAGCAACACTGAAACATTAAGTGCAAAACGTTAAGTCTCAAAGTACTTTAAATTAAACACAGATAAGATAAAAATATGTTTTATAGAACTACAAATAAAAGCAATAAAATCACATGAAAAAGAAAGCAAGAGAGTGATGAACACAGGATTCAAACTGCATCACCCACCCAGCAGTTATTATGGTTACATCCAGTGCATAAGAGGCAAGGGATGAGATGGAAGTTTAGCCACATGGTTAGATAGATGGATGGATTGTGTCAAAGTCTTAGCTATGGCTTTGGGTGCTCGGTTTGCAGGTGGTTATTGCATTATTAAAAACTCGCTAATCCTGCATGGACCACTAATGAATGTCAAGAATCCATGATTATCATTAATCCACTGCTGACCACCTGAGGGCTCAAGGTATCTATAACTGTCTTTTTAAATGTGTGTAGAAACGTACACAAAAAGTGGTATGTGTGTATGTCATAAGATTACTGTGACACTTCTAAGAATATCTGAGTAATTAGTTTTTAGTATGTAGAGATCTTTTACATGGAAGCACTGGGGAATGCATTTACCATTCAATTGACATAAATTGATTTTGCCGAGAAGTGGGATGGTATGCATTTTCCTAGATTTTTTATACAACTCACCGTAGTTTTCAAAGTCACATCTTCTACCATTTTATCACCCAGAAGTTAGCCTGTGCCTCAGCACTGTCTTCCCTCAGCCCCAAGGAAAGAACAGACAAATGAGATTTGTCAAAGCCACTTTCATATCAGTAAAAGCCATGCAAGCTGTCACTCTGTGTTTAAGAGAGCTCTGTGTGCCATGTTTCTCACTATTTGTTCAAAGTGAGAGTGGTTTTGCCTTTGAAGAAATAGTTCAAATGCAGGAAAGGAAGTATTTTATTTACATGCTGGAAGTACTCAGCACTGAAAATAAAATCCACCTCAAGATAAGGGAGGGGGGTGTGTAAACATCAAACATCCCTCAGTGTTTTATGGTACAACTGATGTATATGTACCAACATCAACCCCTACTCCTACCTCCCCGACTCCACCCCAGAGTGGATTTTTTTTTCCAGGAAGGGGATATATAACTTTGTGGATGAAGTTTAGATTCTTGGCAGCCTCTTAACAGCCATATTTAAACTCAGCCTGTGCTCTTGTATCAAATAGTTAGAAAGTAGGCAAAGTCCTCCTCTCCTTCCAGAGTTGTCCGAGGACAAAATACAAAAGAGAATCGCAGAGGAAATATGCCACATCCACAGGAAAAAAAAAAAAAAAAAGAAAGAAAGAAAGACAGGTCTGATAGGTTAGAAGGGAGAATAACAGAGAAAGATGTGGCTTATGTAATAAGGCCCAGGAGAAGGGCTGAGAAGAAAAATCTTTCTTTAATGCAGCTTAAAAGTACAAATGTTCAGCAAGACACAGTCTTTGTCTTGGTGAATAGGCACTTTTCAGTAATTCCTTCTATCTCAGTGTGGACATTGAGACATCCTGGAATCCAGCTGAGTGAGCAAAGCCACCGGTGGCCTCTGCCCTCCTGCTTGTGTGGTCAGCCTGGCACATCTACTGTCACTGACCTGATCCATTTTAGGCTCCGGGAGAGTCACCTCGCTTTGTGGAGTCAGTTCTGATGAGGGTGTGGGGTGACAGGATAACGGGAGAGGCCCCCCTGCAAGGCCAGGGGCCACAAACCCTCAACTTCAGAAGCCTTTGTATCCAAAATATAAAGGAATTCCATTAAGTCTACATGTAAAACTGTCTAAAACTAAGGTTCAGAAAAATGAGGTAATTTGCGCAGTGCTGCAAAAAGAGTGAAGTTCAGGACAGACATTAAAGATGGGTATGCTGACTTGCGCTGCAGCACACGGCCCTGCCTCTCGACTGGATTCCCCTGGCAGCCCCTCATCAGCCTCCCTCCAAGCCCCTCCGCCCTACAGCTGCTGGAGTGGGATTTGAAAAACACAGGTCTGGGCATGGACCTTCCTGGTTTGTTACAGGTGTTACCGAACCAGGCTCATTTGCCCAACACGCAGCAAGCCGTACGCTGAGATGCTGAGGTCTGTAGCAGAGAGTTTATTCACAAGGCAACCAAGCAAGGAGACAGGAGAAGAAGTCTCAGGTCCACCTCCCTGCAGGCAAAAGGCTTGAGATATTTATGGGATAAAGAAGCAGGGTGGTCTTAGGCGTGGGGAAAGGTGATTGGAGGTGGGGAAAAGGTGAGGTAATCGGCGTTCTGAGCAGGAGAATTGGGTTACATGCTTCTTCATGGGATGCGTGTGCAGAAATGGAGGCTCTTAGCATGGTCTGAGGGTAGAGTTTTTGGCCCTCTGACATCAAAAGGTCATTCATCAGACAACTGTGCAGGCCCAGTTTTAGGCTCAGTGGTCCCAGCCAGCTTTTGTCAGCTTGACTAGATGGGAGTTGACTCCAGGTTTCTGGAAAACAGCTTAAGTGCCTGTTACTCTAGTGACCCATACGTCAGAGGCATTATCTATAAGGGTGGTAAAGAAGTCTTGTGATATATTACCTAGCTACGTGAAGCTTGGAGGGTATGCAATTAAAGATGGGAAAAAAATAACTAAAGCAAGCTTCATCAGTAAAGGCAGGTTACAAGCAGAGGAGTTTTTAACAAGCTGTTTCCTTATCTGCTGTTCCATAAGTCAAGGATTTCTGTTAACCCTATGGGGCACGGTTTCACAGGTTTCATTCTTTAGTCATGTAGAGAATAGTCACCTCACTTCAATCAACATACGACCCAGTGGCTAACACAGGGCCTGCCACAGAACAAGCATCAGTGTTTGGTGAGTGAATTGTATCGAATGCTGGCTGTGTATCTCCTTCTCAGGAAACCTTGTGGGGG
The DNA here is from genome assembly GCF_028021215.1 of Eschrichtius robustus. Classification (NCBI taxonomy): domain Eukaryota; kingdom Metazoa; phylum Chordata; class Mammalia; order Artiodactyla; family Eschrichtiidae; genus Eschrichtius; species Eschrichtius robustus. Next base: position 13,107,355 of record NC_090838.1, read on the forward strand.
AGGCATATAGAAGTGACTAAAGGACAGTCCTGCCTGCGCTCCAGGATCTCACAGGCTAATTGGAGAGACAGTTAACCACAACACAAGGCAGAATGATATAAATGCTTGTTGGTGGGGCACGAGTGGAAAATAGAGGTTATTTCAAAATGGGATATTAAAGTAAGAAGTTAATTAATGCAGTGATGAAAGGAAGACTTTTCTCCTAGCCTTTTAGAAGATAAAACATCTCTGAGTAGATAGCTTTTACCTTTGACAAACTTGGTACCTGTGAAAGGTGCCCATGCCCCCCCAAATTCGTGTGTCGAAATTTTCATCTCCAGTATGTCAGAATCTGACTGTATTTGGAGAGAGGGCCTTTAAAGAGGTAATTAAGTTGAAATGAGGTCATCAGTGTGGGCCCTAATCCAGTATGACAGGTGTCCTATAAGGAGAGGCAATTTGGACACAGACATGTACAGAAGAAAGGCCATGTGAAGACACAGGGAAATGATGGTCGTCTACAAATCAGAGAGAAGCCTGGAAGAAACCAATCTTACCAACACCTTGATCTTGGACTTCTACCCTTCAGACCTTTTATTGTTTAAACCACACAGTCTGTGGTACTTTGTTATGGCAGCCTTGACAAACTAAAAACAGTACTCGTTCCTTCTCTGTTACAAACTTCTCATGGGCAAACCCAGAGCCCTCTGTATCTGGTATAAGCACGCCTTCTGTCAGGAATGTTCTAACACTCCTGGCACACACAGAGGTGTCCATGTTACTTCAGATGTTTCATCAGCCCAACCACAGTACTGCTGCTGAGAGGTTGGGGAGAGAGATTTTGCATTTTGTCACCAAGAATCAAGTACCTGATTTTTTTCCCCCTTGAGAATTTCCTGTTTTCAATAATTATAAGGATTGCCAAGTTGAGATCACAAATTAAGATTGAGAGTTTGCAATTTGAACTGTATTTTCAGAGAATTTTTAAATTTAATCTTAAAAGAAAACCAACCCTGTGGAAGAGCAAGCAGCTGCATGAGGGAGGAAGTGCCCCTATCCCAGGTCCTCTTCCTTGGAAGGCTGATACCATTCCTGCTTCGTTTAGTCTCTGTGACATCAAAGCCAAAGAAACCAAGTAACAAACCGGGCAGAGTCCTGCAAAGCGCTAAACGCATTTTGATATTTGTTTGGAGTTCGACTTTCGGGATTGTTTTCCTCAGGATCATTGGGTGGGTTCAGGTTGAGTTGAAAAGGAAGTTAGTTTAAAAAGATCATGGGATTTACAATCTGACAGCCCTGAGATTCAGTCCTAGCTGTGTTAACGTTTGCCAGATCTCTGCCTCTCTGAATCTATTGCCTTATCTAAGTGATGGAAATAATAAGCCCTGTCCTGTCACCTCAGTGGTGGTGTCCTAAAGGAAAGAAGGGAAGTAAAAATGACTTACAACCTATGACAAGACGTTTTTGCCATCATGATTGTTGATCTGCTCATTTACTCTCAGAGAACCAAGGTAGAAAACAGCTTTTATTTCACATGCCAAAGGCAATGGCAGCATAGAATGGTCTACAGAAGAGGAAGTGAGGCTCTACAGAGGTTCAGTAGAATGTGCCTGGATCAAATAGTGTGTCTACCATGCTTTCCAGGGTAACAGGACCCACCACGAGGCTATACCAACACCATTTCCTCCGTAGATTCTTAGACACTGAGCTCTGTGTCCTCTCCAGCACAAAGGCCTCTCCCAGCTCCCTGCTACCAGACAGGCGAGGCGTGGCATTCCAGACCTTCTTTTTTTGGTCCCACCAACCACTTGGCGTCCTGTCTCTCATGTGTCTCCACCTGCTCAATCTCTACAGCGTATCATTTTGCAGGTGGAGAAAGACATAAATTCTACCTCTTTAGAAAGAGGTAATTAAATGGCCAAAGATTGTTCTTCTGGGGTCTAGCCCAATTCTCCTGAGCCACTGCTTTTCCACCAAGCAAAAACCACTGTACCAAATTTTCTTCTCAAGAGTGTTAGGTGTTAGGCAACTGGAAGGTGTACCTGAGGCAGGTGGGAGGGCCCTCGAGTGCCATTTGATCATCCCTAATCCAACAGTTTGAATTTTAGTAAAACTTATTTGCATACAACAAAAGAGTTCCTGCTGAGTCATTCCGCGTGTCCATCCAAGTGGTCGTTTCCTGAAGAGCTTCTGTAATTTGGTTATTAGAAAATGCCCTTGCAGCTTATCCTTCAAAGAGTGGGTTTATTCATTCATTTAGTCATTCAAGACCCATTTCCTTTGTGCTTTCTGTAAGACAGACGCTGTCTTGAGTTTTGCCCTCGGTAAGCTCAGAGCCTGATAGAGCTGGAATATCATCTCATTTTTTTGTATAATGCTTTTCACGTCACAAAACCATGTTTATTTTCACAACAAAATGTAATTGGAATTCCATTCAATGAGAAATTTTCTAGGCCTAAAACATAGGAAATATAAATCTAGTCACCAAAATTCTATTGATACAACTACCCAGAGACGTGGATTAAAACAAAATAAAAATAAATTATATCACAGAATCAGGAGCACCTAAACATTTGATGATTTTTTTAAAAAAAAATATTTGTTTATTTATTTATGGCTGTGTTGGGTCTTCGTTTCTGTGCGAGGGCTTTCTCTAGTTGTGGCAAGTGGGGGCCACTCTTCATCGCGGTGCGCGGGCCTCTCACTATCGCGGCCTCTCTTGTTGCGGAGCACAGGCTCCAGATGCGCAGGCTCAGCAATTGTGGCTCACGGGCCCAGCTGCTCCGCGGCATGTGGGATCCTCCCAGAGCAGGGCTCGAACCCGTGTCCCCTGCATTGGCAGACAGATTCTCAACCACTGAGCCACCAGGGAAGCCCAAAACATTTGATGATTAAAGACATTTTAATAAAACAAGAAAGATTTTCTAGTTAATGAAGTATTATTACCTAATTCTCTATATGGCTTTATAATTTTACTCTCAAATTGTGTTCTTATGTTTAAAAACCTACTATTAGGAGGAAAAGGCATACTTCCTGAAAGTTATATGAAAACACATAATAAATGTAGGCTTTTAGGCATGTAATCTTTGTTTTGTAGAATTAGGAAATAAAACATGTGCGTCTAGTTTTGCCCTGTTTACTGCGTAACTTGGACAAGGGACTTTTTCCCTCTGATTCTCAGATTCGTCATCTGTGCAAATGAAAAAAAATCAGTCTCTATCGATGGCTCTCAAACTTGAGTGGGTATCAAAATCACTTGGGCAGACTGCTCAGTCAGCAGGTTGCTGGGCCCCTTCCTCAGGGCTGCTGTTCTACTAGGCCTAGGACAGAGCCCCAATGTCTGCATTCTTAATAAGACCTCAAAGATAGTTCTAATGGAGAAAATCCATGAATGACATTTTTGAGAAACACTGGCCTAGAGCTTGACCTGAGAGTATCCTGGGATAGGCTTCCGGAGTTCTGTACACACTGAAATTGTATGTATAATTTTGTATCTACACTCTCTTGGGATAACTTTCCTCAGGTATATAAATGGTTCTTTGCAAGCTCCCAAAATGTTAAGAATCACTAAAGATAACTTGTAATCATTGGCAGGCCTAATATTCTAATTTCTGTGACCGTAGAGCTATTGGGTCTCAACTGACAGTAAGACAAATGGAGAAAATTTCCCTTCTAAACTAGACTTTCAAATAAACTTTACAGGCAGAAAAAGAACAAAAGTTTCTGGACTGCACTTTGTGAAATTTGTTTTCAGTTTGTTGTGAGATGTTTTCCTGATTCATTCCAGGCCCATTAATTAAGCTGTATTTTGTCCAGAGCCCCATGAAAATGCAAATGGGAAAGCCCCAAGGGGATGAAATGCACCCCTGCTTGCCATTCATTCTCCTAAGCACCTATGTGCCAGATGCTGTGAAGACCCTGGGTCTACAGAGACCGTCACAGATCCCTGCCCTCAGGTGACTATGGTCTGGTGCCACCAAGAAGTCTATAGGTCAAGTGTATGGTATATACCACACACACACACACACACACACACACACACACATATCTATAATACAGGGACCATTGTGATCAGTACCATGAAAGACAGGGAAGGACATGGAGGCCCAGGGAGGGCTGGTGGGGAAGGTGACATTGACTCTGACTCTCAAAGGAAGGGTGATTTGGACATGAGCTGTCAGTCTGTCTGGAAGCTCAAAAATCTCACTGACCAGAATCACAAAAGCTAGAATAAAACACAGCTATTGTGTTTGAGAGCTCCTCTGCATAGTGTTGGCAGGAGACCCACCAGATTGAGCATATTAGGTTGAAACAAAAGTACAATGAAACAAAACAAAACAAACAAACCAACCAACCAAAACCTCTTGGCAGACCTGCTGAGATAATCTGGAAAACCACCTGTTGAAGATAAAGCTCATACCCCCGGGGCTCCTGCCACAGGTCTCCTGTCTCATTTCTCCTTCTCTTCTCTCTCCCTCCCTTTCGCCCCTTCCTTTGTGATCATTCTAAAAGTGCTTTCATCTGAGTGAGCGTTAGCTCACTTGATTCTCACCATGGCCAAGGAACCAGACTTTGGAGGTAGCATTTCCTTACTCCAAGCTGTATGGGTTGGGAAGTCAGGAGACTTGACCAGGGCTGCAGAGGGGCCAGCAGTTGAACACCTGGCCCACCTTGCGAGCAGCATTCTTCCCTCCTGCTGTGCTTCCTGTGGCCTCTGGGTCACATGCAGGAACAGGCATCTGGGAGCTTCTCTGATCTACTTTGCTGTGAAGCAGATGCATCAAAAGCTCTCTTGTTGCTCCATTTCAGCCATCCTTCTAGGACCAACTTAAAAGCTTCTCCCTGGAAGAGCCTTCTTTGATCTCCCGACTCTCAAAGCCAGAAGAATCTCTTTCTCCTCTGAGTTCCTAAGACTTTGGTTCCCCACTCCCCCTCACCTCTGTTAACAAGGACATTATAGTTTCGCAACACAATTCTGTAAGCTTTTCTCGCCTCCTCTCTAGGTAGAGCCCTTCTTCATTCCCCAGAGCCTACACTGCTATTGGTGTTTTGCCAGGTTACACTTAAATGTGATGTGGTTTAATCAGAAGGCTGGATGTGTACCTGGCTCTACCATACACTGGTCGTGTGAACTTGGGAAAGTCTTATGCTTAAAAGTTGTTAAATAAATCAACAAACCACTCTGACCCTCAGATTCCTCATCTGTCAGGTGGGGAGAATATTCTGAGCCCTGCTTCATCATGCTTGATCTTAGGCACCTGGGCATGGAAAGTCTTCCAGATGCCAAACAGCCCAGTCTCTTGGCTGTGGCATCAAGCGCTGGCTCCCCTATCAAATATTTTATCCAAAGAAAATGTGACAGAGGTGACTATTATCGCTTCTCAACATCTGATTCAAGTCAATTTTGAAAATAATGCTCTTGGCGCAAGAAAAGATTTTTGGGTGATCGGTTTTCAGGGATTCAGATTCTGCTTGTTCATAAGAGGTAATTAGGAGTATGCCTTATTAAAAATTTGTTGGGCAGAGCTATATACAGAAGCATTTTAATTCCTTTGGGAAATAGACATTACATAAGACACAAAATGTTATCCAGATTGGGCTGGTGAAGACATTGCAATTTTTAGTGAGAACCTGGGAATTCATTTCCATTTGGAATGTTTGCCAACATGATCTAGGCTGCACTTCAAATTGAATTAATGTGGAAAACAAGAGCTGGGGTCTGAAATCTCAAGGAAGAGATGACAATAAAATTACAGTTCTGGGAAAACAGTGTCCCATGTGAGGCTCCAAAGACATTTTATTACAGCGAGATTGTCTCAGGGAATAGCTAGCTACTACCCGCATGTCTTGCGTTAGAGAGAGCATTTATCCCAGAGGGGTGGAAGTGATAACCTTCTCCTGTCTCAACGGGTGTGAAATTATTTTGAATGGCTTCCACACCTTGGGATTTTGCTTTCCCATGATAGGGCAGGTGTCAGTTAGAGAGATATCAGTGGTCATTGCAGCCATGCCATCCAAAGGAATGCTCTTAGAGGATACCTCAACTTCTGTGTCCTCAGGATAAGGTTAGAAAGAGCACTTTAGAAGTCTCTCAGTCCACCCAGCCCCCATTTTACAAAAGAGGAAACAGACGCCCTGGAGCGGGGAGGGCTGTCTGAGAACCTGTTTCCTAATGGCTCCAAGTAACATCCAAAAGGATGTGTCTCAACTCCAGCCAGATTATGAGGTTTTAAAGCCAGAAGGACCTGCTCTCCAGTTAGCTCTTCTCGTCAGCTAATTTTTAAAGGACAATACATTTCTAATTGGAAATACAGGGTTGGACTGGAGGATAAAAAAATCATATCTGGATCTCTTAATGTAAAGCTGTTTTACATTATTGGATTTTTCTGACCCTTTGAAAGGGTGATGGGGCTTGGATCAGGTATCATTGACCCACCTTGGTGGAAATCATTTCCTCCCCTCCTGTGGCCTATTCAGCACCTGCCGGAAGAAAGCTCTCTGTCTTATTGATTATGCACTCCGGTGTCTCCACTTGGAATGGTTCTTGGTCGCTCATCTGTTTCTCTCCGAGGCTGTTATGGAGCTTAGTGTCCCCCCCTTGTGGCAGTGCTGATGTTGCTGTGAATTGTGTCCTGCGCTGGGCTCTAAGACAGCGTCTCCCCTCGCAGATGCAAGGTACTCCTGTCATCACAGTGGAGAGATGGGGGGGAGGGGTGGTCAGCCGCAAAATAGGCCTGAATCCATCTACGAAATGCCCAAGGGCCTCCTTAGCTATCTTAGGGGAATCCTTTTGTAGATAATCATCCATAGTAGCTTCTAGCAGCCACCCACCTTCAACAAACACTACCGAGCAGTATCTATAACAAGTCTGTAGCCAAGAGCTATGGAGGATGCAGAGTTTGAGTCAGACCCCCTCACTCCTTTAAAGAGCTTGCAGCCTAGTAGAACAATCCATGTAGATAGCTAAAAGATCATAGAGAAAGGGCTATCTGTCCCAAGACTCGTGTAAATATTCTAACAGTAACGAGTTTCTATATAAATATCTTCACTGAAGATTTCACGATGCCTTGAAATATAGGTCGGATTTGCAGCTGCAAGGATGACAGTCCTAAGAGGAGGGACAACCTAAGCAAGGGTACAGGGCAGGGAGGCAGGGGAAGGTGCGGGAAATAGCAAGTCACTGTGTTGGCTAAAATGTCTGGATCACCAAAGAGGTATCAGGGGAAAAGTGAGGTTGGAGATGTGAGTGGGCCCCAGTCACAGAGGGCCCAGACTGCCAGAAAAGCTCTGAAGTCCAGAATGTTGTAGACAAGGCAAAGAGATGGCTTCCTGCTGGGATTTGTTCGATGACCATGGAAATTCTGGTGACCTGGTATTGTCTTCCTCTTAAAACAGCATAATGACGGTACTAGGAAGGAAGAATTATTTTTCATTTCCCTCATAAATGGTCCCCGTGACTCAGTGGGTGAAGCTGCAGGAGCTCGCAATGTGCCCTTGAACGAATGACTTACATCAAAGTTGACTGAGTTATTCATCAAGTATTTACCGACTGTACCTTGTCTGTGCTGCACTAAACCCTGAGGGGAGAAGCAGGTAGGACACCCATGGAAGTGCCAGGCCGTGTGGGAAGCTGCAGCCTTCCAAGCAGATAACTGCAGTGACAACCCAAGAGCTAAGTGAGGTTATGGGTCAATCAGAGCTTTGAGAGCTCAGGGGAGGGGAAGGAAGAGAAAAGGCCAGGGAGGGGCTGGCGAGGCTTCCTGGGCAGGGGGAACAGGGGCAGCACAGGAGCTGGGGGCTGAGGCCCCAGGAAAGACTTAGACAAAGAGGGTAAAAACGTCTCGCCTCCACAGAGCTGGTGGTCAGCAGTAGGTGGGCAAGGCCCTGATCTTGGAATGGTTGGCACCTCCTGGAATGCTCAGGGGGACTTGGAATTGTCCTTCCCATAGTCTTTCTGCCCGGGCAGCCTCTCTGCCTCCCCGCTTTAGCAGTAGAGGCTGACCCCAGCCCACAAGACTAGTCCTGTCCTGTCGTCCTGGCCCAGTTCCCAGCCAGAGCTGCCTGCTCTGAGCCCTCCAGTCGCTGAGAAAGAAGTGGATTAGTTAAAACTTTTGGGGTGAAAACGATGACACTGGGTGACCCAGGACGACCAGCTGGGTCTGGCGGTTACAGGCAGCATCCGTGCCGTCACAGCCCACGGCCACATCTTCTGTAGATGAAATCCCTTCTCTCTGAAGTAAAGAAGGAAACTTAATGTGTTCTGACTTGAAATGAAAAACAAATGGGTTGTTTTATCAGGGCAGTTCAGAGCGTGTTCAGGGAAAAGTGCAAGATGGATGTGGTCCTGTGTTTTTGTGTATTTTTTTAAATAAATTTATTTATTTATTTGTTTGTTTTTTATTTTTGGCTGCGTTGGGTCTTCGTTGCTGCGCGCAGGCTTTCTCTAGTTGCGGCGAGCGGGGGCTACTCTTCCTTGCGATGCGTGGGCTTCTCACTGTCGTGGCTTCTCTTGCTGCGGAGCACAGGCTCCAGGCGTGCGGGCCTCAGCAGTTGTGGCTCGCGGGCTCTAGAGCGCAGCCCCAGTACTTGTGGCGCACGGGCTTGGTCGCTCTGCGGCATGTGGGATCTTCCCGGGCCAGGGACTGAACTCGTGTCCCCTGCATTGGCAGGCGGATTCTTAACCACTGCGCCACCAGGGAAGCCCCGTGTATGTATTTTTTACTAAAGGGCATAAAGATGTGAGCTGAAGTTATGTATATTATCATTTGGGGCTTGGATCCCTCCCTCTATCAGAGACACAGAGAGCAGCTTAGAACATGTGTTAAGTAAGAGCTGAAAAGGCAGCTGCTTTTGTGGAAGGAACAGCCCTGGAGCTGACTCCGCAGTTTGAACCCAGGGTCTGCCCCTAAGAGCTGTGAGTTCTTGGACGAGGTCCTCCACTTCCCTTATCTTCAGCTTCCGCCGCTGTTAGATAATTCTTCATATCTACCTTACAAGTGCTTCCACTGAAGGTGCTCAATTAATACTCAAGGTCACTTTCATTATTACTGGGGCCCCAGGGACTGACGAAAAGAGTGCAAGGGTGAGGAAGCTGGTCTCGCGTGCCAGAGAGATCCTTATGGGTCTCTTCGCCTCTCTGCAGCCTCAAGTCACCATTCGCCCCAGGACACTGTCCCTCCCTTGGGGGGAGGGCTGTCTCGGCTTCCATCGTGTGAACCAGTCTTCCCCAGCACGCCCTGCCGGCTGGCAAGCCATCCTGCCCCTGTGGAGAAAGAGGGGAGAAGGAGGAAGAGAAGAGATTGTCCCCGGGCGCGGGTGCCAGCGGGAATTCTCCCAGCGGTTGGGGAGGGAAGCCAGCAGACAGGAAATTCTCCCCCTCCCTGTGCTTCACTGCTGCAGACAGTAACAGCCTCGAAGGCGTTACACTGACTCCAGAGTAGAGCTCTGGGAGAAGAACACGCGGTCCCCTGGACCAGGCACCCAGGTGGGGCGTTTGGGGTGTGTGTCCAGCCCCTCTGAGGGCTGAACTGGAGGAGGGGGATCCCGTTTGAGACAAAGCATACTAACACGAGATACCGAGGTAGGTGGCAGGGACGGTTTCTGTTGTCCCTGTGCAATCCACTCATTTACTGTCTGCTCCAGGGGACTGTCACACCCTGGAGGTGAGTAGAGAAGGGGCACGTTGTCATTACAACAAAAAATACAGTAGAAACCAGACACTTACGTCCTTTCTAGAAAAAAATCAAAGTGTGACTAGATGCATAGATGAACAATGGACAGATGACAATAGCCAACATTAACTGAATGCTTATCGAGTGTCAGGTACTGTTCCAAACACAGCATTTTGTGTATATTAACTCATTTGATCCTCACAAGGGTGTATGAAGTAGACATTATTATTCCCCCCATTTTACAAATGAGGAAACTGAGGCACAAAATGGGTAATAACTCTCCCAGGGTCACATGACATTCACACCCAGGCTGTTGGGCTCCATTGCCGGTGCTCTTTACTAGGTAGATGGATCCCTGATGGAAATCTCAGGAGACCTGATCCCTACTAAGAAGGGTAGTTTGTATAGTTTACCTTCCTATGGTCTTTAATTGAAAACATTCAGATAAACAACTGGTGTGGTTCCAGATGACTTCTAGGCGGAGTGAAGACAGGTGGAAGGAACAAGGAGTCCAGGGGCCTGTTGGACGGAGGCAAGTTCTTCAGTCTCCGAGTCTGAGTTTCCTCATCAGACAAGGGAAAGGCCAGGGTACTTGTGAAGGCCAGCATGGCAGAGAGTCTGACGGTGCCTGCATTTCCGGTGCGAGAGTTCCTTTTCAGCAGTGTCGGAGTTGGGTCGGTGGAAAACCAGGGAGGGCTGACTATGTACATGAGGGTGGAGAAGCCCACCCGCCACGAGGAATTACAGCTTCCTTCTCAAGCCGACTTAATGACTACAAATTATGGGACTGTGCCGCCTACTGCCTGCCACTGACCAGAGAAGACACAGAGGGGTGGCTGGATGAAATGAGGTGCCAGATGTTGTTGGCTATATACCCAGTGGCCATGGTCCTCTTCTTACCCTTTCCTCTCTGGCCATGGCCTACCTCCCACTGCAGAGGCCAGAAATCTAGGTCCATCTTGTATCTGGGATGTGGACATGTCACCCAATCCTGGTCAAAAGGGATCTGAGAAAACCTCTGCTGAAAGCTGAGGAAAAGGATTTCTTCACTTGTAGAAAGACTAGCATGCTGGTGTTTGTATAGTGTCTGCATGTGATCCCTGGAATTGCTATAGCTAACTGTCAGAGGCGAAGGAAGATACTGATTCCAAGCCGAACGTGGCAGAATGGAAAGATAGAAAGAACCTGAGCCCTCGGTGGTATCCCTGAGCTGTTGACTAAATCCTAAAACAGTATCTGGACCATGCGTTGTATGGGATAATTAACCCTCTGTGGTTTGGGCCATCTTTGGTTGGTCTTCTGTTCCTTGCAGAAGAAAGCATCATACTTAATACAAAGGAGAATGGAGCTGAGAGCCAGGAGGCCCTGGTCCTGGTCAGGGCTCTGCTGCTAATAAGTTGTGTGATTCTGGGCCAGTTACAAACCTCTCCGAGTCATAGGGTCTCAATTTATTTATTTAATTATTTACTTTTATATTATACTGTTTTATTTTATTTCATTTTTAAATTTTTTTGGACATGCATGAGGCACGTGGGATCTTAGTTCCCGGACCAGGGATCAAAGCCATGCCCCCTGCAGTGGGAGTGCTTAGTCTTAACCACTGGACCACTTGGGGGAAGTCCCAATTTATTGAAGAGGCAAGTAATCCCTGCTTTACCTCCTTCTCAGAACATTTGTGAGACCACATGAAACATTTTTAGCCCCACTTCCTACTTTGTTCTGAAGATATAGAAATGAATAAAATATGGTGTGGATAAAAATGAATGAGTAAATAAAATGAAATAAAATAAATGTATAAAATGAATTTTAAAAGACAGATATGGGAGCAAACTCCATGTTCCATGGACAGAAGAAAGGAGTTCAATATGGCTGAGCAGAGACTATAAAGGGACCAGAGATAGAAGGTAAGAGGTAGAAGAGGTAAGCACAGCCTCAGTTTCTACCTTTGAAAAATGATGGAGAGAACCATATGACCTCTTAAGTTCTCTTCCAATGCCAAGATTCTAGAAGCCAAATGGAGCTGTCACTAGATCTTTGCTAGATGTGAATGTCCCTGTACCACATGTCACATGGTATCATAGCAGTTTTCCTGCCCAACTACCCTCAGGGGCAGGGACTGTGTCTTACTCATCTCTGTATCCCCAGCAGCCAGTAGCAAAAACTAATTGGTTAATAGAACAAGTTAATAAATGAATAAAGGACTCTGTCTTATAGATTCACTGAAATTCATTTTAAAGAATAAATGAAAGGAATGAAACATTTCCTAGTGTGTTATCCAGAATAATAAACCCACAGAGATTCATAATGAACCATTGTGATATAGTATGTTTAACAAAAATGGATGCAACATCATGTAACAGGATAACATACCATCCCCATTCTCAGAGTCAAGTGGCTAATCTTATGAATATGTGAGGCAATTTTCAGCAAGAGAGTCGTCATGAACTTCCTTAAATACTATTTTTCCCAAAGATGAAATGAAAGGCTAAAATGTAAAACTCGAGATGTCTAATATGAAAAAAGCTATGTGATGACTTGAAAATTAGGCTGCTTACGTTTGAGTTTGTAGTGAGATTGTCAAAAACAAAACAAAACAAAACTGTGAGAAGTGGAAGGATTTTCTTTTAGAAGAGGTGCGAGGGATACCATAGAAGATGTAGATGGTCTCTGAAAATAGATGGCTGTGTCTGCTTTCTAAGCGAATCTCACTGCATAGTCAAGGTAAGACTTATTTTTATCCATGTTCTTTCAAAAAATGTGACATGTCTACCAAGAGCACGATAGGTGATGACACTGTGTTAAAGCTAATACATTGTGGCTTCACAGCTTGGCCCCAGTAAAATCTCTTGCAGACTCAGAAGCTGGTGCTTGGAGACATCTTTCAAGATGACACAGCTGGGTTGCCAGGGTAACTCACTGGATGAGGATCTGCCTGGCTTTGGGAGAGATTACATAAGACAAGACCAACTGGGAAGAGTTAAGGGATGTCCTGGAGTCAAGGGATGAAAAGAGTTCAGGATGAGGACATAGGACACGGTGGGGACATTTGGCAGGGGGTAGCGTTAGACACCTGGATCAGCCACCTAAATGGAAAAAATCTTAAGAGTCCTGACTGATGAAGAATGCTCTGGGTAACTGAGGATTCCAGTTGATAGAGAGTTCATATAATATATAAAAACAAAGAAGATCATTTCCCTAAGAATCAGTCTCACCATTTCAAGATTTCAAAGATATTGAAGAAGATGCCCTGTTATTTCGTGTAAATATATTCGTTTATATGGGTGCCTTTGTTAAGATAAAAGTTCAACTGAGTATGACAGAGACTCACCTGGTTTCAGCACGACTGAGGATTATTTTTCTCTCGTGGGAAGTCCAAGCTGGCCTGGCAGCTCTGCTCTGCAAGCCTTCAGGGACTCAGTCCTCTCCTTTCCTGGTGCACCTTCCTAGGGTGTTGCTCTGATTCACAGGACCCCAGATGGCTCCCCACAGCGTCGCATTGCAGTTAGTGGAAGGAGAAGAGAAGAGATGGGGGAGTATACCCTTCCCGTCAAGGGCAAGACCCAGAAGTTGCATATATCACCTCAGCCATATCCAGAGCTTAGTCTCACGGCAACGCTTAGGTGCAAGGGACACTGGGAAAGTAGCCTTAATTTTGGATGGCCGTATGCCCAGCTACAAAGTCAGTCATCCTGGAAGGAGAGAAGACCAGATACTGGGGAAAGCTGGCAGCCTCTGTCCAGAGGGTACATTTGGGGAGGCTCCTTTCTGTCATCAGCCTCTCTTCTAAGGTCAGGTGCAAGATGTGAAGCTACTTGAGCTTCTCTGTGGTTGAGATTTGAGGCCATGACAAGCAGAAATGGACTCACTCTGTGTGTGCTTTTGTTTTACCAAAAGTGTGGGATGCCGTTACCCTATTCTGCTGCCTGGGCTGGGCCTCACTACCTCCCCAAGGGCTTTGCTCTGTCTGATGCACCGGGGCTTGATGGAAACGTCATCCAAGTAGAGTGTTAAATGTGGCCGTAAAGGTACCAACGATTAGTCACTCTGTGTGCTGCAGGCAGTGGGTTTCATTTTTTAAACATGAGAAACCGTTGTCCATAATTTGCTAACACAAGAAGCCCCTGTCACCTCTACCCTTTTCCTGTGCCTGCTCCCCAAATCTTTCTCCCCACTGGGGCGCCTCTGCAGGATGTGCCACTGGACTAGTGGACCATGATTAGCGCTTGTGTTTCTCTCCTTGTGTCAGTTTATTTGCCCACTTGACTTGAATATCACGTGAACAGCAGGCCTCTGGTGCCATTAGGCAAATGCAGCATCATGTGGGGGGCAAACACCTAACAGTGGGTGAGAGATATTGAGACATAGGACCTGTAATCACATTCATTGTAAGATTTACTGATGCAGAATGACTGTTTGGTCTTTGTATTCCTTCCATCTATTCATCCATCCATCCATCCATTTATTCATTAAAATGCCCTACAAAAGTACCAAATTAGGAACTTCCCTGGCAGTCCAGCAGTTAAGACTCCTCCCTTCCACTGCAGGGGGCGCAGGTTCTATTGCTGGTCGGGGAACTAATATCCCGCGTGCTGCACAGCACGGCCAAAAAAAAAAAAAAAAAAAAGTACCAAATTAAGAGCTGGGGATATTGAAATGAACCAATAGCCATGGCTCCTATCCTCAGTGAGCTCAGTCAATGGGAGAGATTGTCAAGTAAACTGGTATTGATAATACAATGAGGTAAATAGGCTAGAAGCAGTGAAAAATGGGTAGTGCTTGCAAGAGGATCTTGGGGGTCGGAGGTGGCTTCCCAGAAGAAAAATACTTGAGCCACATCTTAACATACTGAGCCGGTTGGCAATGAAAAGAAGGAGCTCCTAACAGCAGCAAACGTTTGCAATCTCTCTTTTTTTTTTTGCCTGAGATTTATTTCTTCCTAGTCCACAAAGCCAACATGCAAGGCAAGATCCTAGATACTTCTCAGCCACACTAAAAATACATACATAATCTAATGGAAACAAGCACACTGGCAAAATGTTCCCCTTCCTGCCCATTAGTCAGCCTTTTATCAGAACAGCCCTGTCAAGGACCCAAGAACATGACGTTGGGTTGCAACGTGTCAGTGATATGGCACTGGAAGCATCCGGGTGACAGGGCCTTGGCTCTCCGTCTCCACTGTGTGCTTCCAAGGAATCTTCCTCTGAACTCTAGCCAGGCAAGGGCCACAGCTCAAAGCCTGAACTATGCTTGCTTTGATCCAGTAGTGCCCGTGTTGGCTTTTTCTCCCGAGGAACATGAAAGTCTTTGTTCCATAAAACAAGCAGCTGTGTCTCTTTTCTGGTCCTGATGGCAGTTTTCAGAAAAAAGAGAAAAGGGAAAGGAGGAGGGAGCTAATATTTACCGAGTTCCTCCTATGTGTCCAGTAGATGCTATGAGAGAAACCGAGGAGATAGAATCCCCTTGGAAGCAATAATGAATAGTAACAATAACAAGGACGAGTCCAGTAATAATAGCAAACACTTACATAGCACTTTCTATATGCCAGGCATTATTTTATGTATGTTCTGTATATTAATCCACTTAATTCCTACAACAGCCTGTTGTACTAGGTACCTTTACTGGCTGCATTTTACAGATGAGGCAACTGGGCACAAACAGAGAGTAGTAACGTGTCTAAGGTCACACAAACAATGAACTGGCTAAGCTGTATACAGCCTTTAACTTTGGAACCCCCAGCTCTGGCCTTTACTGTGTGACACTGGACAAATTACATAAACTCTCTGAGCCTCAGTTTCTTCATCTCAGTGATGGAGGTAGCAGTGCTCTGTCGTGTTCAATCATTATGCTGAGAGACCAAGCTTGTGTGGAGACAGAATGAAGGGTGACCATGTCTGTAACAAATATGCAGTGGAACGTTCATGTACGTCTGCTCTGGGGTTGGCTTTATCCAGGAAGTGGGTCTTGAGCTGGACCAAAAAGTAGACTTTTCCAGGTTAGCATGAGGTCTGGAGAATTATTCTGACGAGGACAGGGGTGGCTCCAGCTGTGAAATGAGCCAGTTTTGACCCCAGCATCTCCCCTTCCATTTCTCTGTGCCTTTTTCTCTCTCCCCACACTTATCTATCCATTCTTGCCATCCTCTCATCCTAACCTGCTCCCCAAATGTTTCTAATCAATTTATTTATACCAACGTATCAATGACCGATTAGATTAGTGTGTACATCATGCTAAGAGATTTATATCAATAGTTTAGCAGGAAACTCAAAGTAATAATGGTGAGATTTCAGGGCCTGTAGAAGGAACCTGTTTTATGTGCTGGAATTCACATCACATCACACAGGTGAGCAACACAAGGCAAGACATTGCTAATCATCAGGGGTGGGAATTTGTCAAGCCTTGTGCTGCACTCCAGAGGGGTGTGTGTGTGTGTGTGTGTGTTTTAGGGGCGAGAAAAGGGACGGGTGTTTTGAAAGTCTTTGCCTTCATTGACTTCGGCTCCCTTCGGCGAAAAAAAAAAATCTTGTTGCAACGCGGTTCTTTGCTGGGGCTGAAGTTCTCAACCCTGAGGAGGGAAGCAGAGGGTGGGTGGCCACAGAGGATGCTTGACACCCGTGTGATCCCTGTGGCTTGTGTGGGGGACTGATCAGCAAGGATCTCCCTTCTCAGAGTGTCCCCAGTATAAAGACCCCCTTCTCCCTCCACAGATATCCCATCAGTCCTTCATCAGAGGACCCCGGGGGGAGAGGTGAGTGTGAAGGTGGGACACAGAGTCGTAGTTCCTGTGGTTGGGAAAATCCAAGTAGATATTCAGTCCCACCAAACCCTACCGAATGGATCACCCCAAATATGCCAAAGTGACGACTGTACAGCCATTGCAAGGCCATCTGCAAGAGGCCAGGGAAGCTGAAGGATCGAAAAAGCGCAGCTCCTAGCCTCAGGGGTATGCATTCTTGATTTCTGTGTGCCTGCTGGAGCCGGCCCCTCCCTCTTCTGATTCAGTATAAGGGAGGTGAGATCAACATCTATACTGTGAAAAAGCTCCAAGATGACTCTGAAATGCATCCCACTGGGTTTTAATACAACACCGACTGGGGACAGATGACTCTGGGTGACAGCAGTTGTTTCATTTCCCAGAAGGTGGGTTTTCCCATGCTACGGTTCATTCATCCACTCAGCAAAGAGTTCCCAGAGCCCTTCTCGAAGCCAGGCCCAGGCTCAGTCCTCAGTGCTGAGGACACAGAGGTGACTAAGACACTCAATGCTGCCTCGGGGGACTACGGTCTCTTCCCCCCGCCCCTCAGCGCCCCACCTCCCCTTCCTCCCCTTTCCTCCCCAGGCCAACCCCCTTCTTTGTCCTCGCCCCCAAATCCACTGCCTTCACTGTTTCCATCTTCCCCTCTCTTCTCTCGCCTTCGGGAGCTCAGACCGTGCACTGCAGCATCCTTGCCCTGTGATCCGTCACAGGCCACCAACGGCCAGGAAGGCCAGCCCAAGTGGAACGAGAAAGAACATGACCATGTGACGGTACCTGCTACAGGAGTGACCTCTCCAGTCTTCAACAGGAGGTTATTCAGTGAGTGCACAGAAAATATTAACTGAGGTAGAAAATAGGAATTGTAAAAAACAAATTGGTTGAAACATAGAGTGAAATTCTTGGAAAGCGTTCGATGAATTATACATTTGTCTACATTCCTCAGATCATTATGGCCAAATTCAGATGACGGCCACGGGATGGTGAACAGAAGCAGCCCGGGCAGCCGAGTGAGCACTGAGCTGAACATCAGCAGACAAGGGTTCTCGTTCCGGCCCGACCACTGACCCCCATGAGACTGGAGACCAGACAGGCCTCGTCTCTGGGTTTGTTCCCTCATCGTGAAAGGTGTCAGGACTAAATAACCTCTAAGGACTCTCCTTCTTGGGACAGTCAGCCAATGTTTCCTTTGTGTTGAACTCCCTTCTCGCTCATGGCAATGCCTAGTTGCCCCCCCCCCCTGCCCCGCCGCATGCAGAAGGCGGGGCCCTATGCAAGAGGATGCTCGGTTTTCCCCTGAGCAGGACAGAGCTACTGGTCCATAGCTCATCGGCTCACTCCACTTTCCATCCTGTTGCCCAGGAGCAAAGGATACATCTTTCCCCCACCAGTTATTCATTCATTCATTCCACCAAAACATAAGTAGCACGTGTCATTTAAATGGCTCTTTGTGGGGCGATCAAGACAAAAAGCAATCCAACAAGATCCTGCCCCCAAAAGAGCTCCCAATCCACGGGGTAAGGGAGAAACTGTTAACTCTATAAGGCAAAACATGCTCAGTTCCCTTCAACAGGGAAGTCACAAAGGTTTGGAAAGTAGGGTGGGAGCTAGGAAACATGATGGGGAGGGGCTGTCAGAAGACATTTCATGGAAGAGGTTGTATTAGAGCTGAACCAGGGTAGAATTTCCCCAGGGTTGTGCCGGGGAGGCTCTTGCACCAGGCATCCCTTTCATGTGGGCAAAGCCTCCTGGGGTATAGCTGAGGCCACGAGAAGACTTGGTGACCTCTCTCACCACCTTTGCTTTCGTGGCAGCAGAGAAGGGGGCATTGAAGCGGCACTTCCTGCTGTCAGACTTCCTAGTTGGGGGAAGCATTGGCTTAACAATGTTCAGCAAATTACATAGTCACAATGAATCCTGTTGGCAGATTTTGCCAGCCCTGAGCACCAGAGAGTTCCTCTGACAGCATAATTACCCCTCCCTATGAGTTTGCCAGTTGTCATTTTCCCAAAAGCTTTGCTTAACAGTCAGCAGGGAAGTCAGGCTGATGGGCTCCACACGGCACTTCCTTTGGCTTTCTCGTCCTGTCCTTCTTTTCCTCCAAACCCATGCCACTTTGTCCCTGCCTCACTTGCTCAGCTCTGGCCAGCACCCAAGGGGGCATTGACCCTCAGGATCAGGTCCAGAGCAGTTTGCTTCCTAGCAGAACCCACCAGGAAGAGGCTCTCTGGGTGCCCACTTTGCGTGATGCCTCCCCATCAAGGCCATTCATGTATTTGCATCTGGAAGCATGAAACATGTGGGCAGTTATGAAGGACCATCTCATGGAAAAATGCAAACCTGCTTATTGGTGAAATAGAGGAACCAGGCGCTTTAGGGTCAGATAGAACTGGGTTCCAAATCTGAGTGAGCCTGTTTCTTCATCTGTAAAACAAGAATAACCTCACAGAGGAGTTGGGACTAAGTAAAAATGCCTAGCATAGCGCTTGCATTTAGGAAGTTACCAATACGGCTCAGTTTCTCCTTTTTCTTTTCAGAGGGAGGAGAGATTTTGTCTAATTTTGTTTATGCCCTCTTTATATAGATTACTGAATACATACCAACTTCATCTTCCTTAAAGATATGCCATGATATCCTACCTTTCCTCAAAAGCCTGCTCTATCCATGCTGTATCATTAAATGAAAAGAGCCAGTTGCAAAACACTATACAGAGAGAAATGTATAGCATGATCCTATTTTTGCAAAATGCACATGTATCTCTCCTCACACCCCTCCTTCTTCATAGTGTTTACCTTCAAGAAGTGGGGTTGGTGAGAGTGGGCCCTTCACTCCTTACTTTATATGCTTTTTTATGGCCTGCAAGTTTTTGCGACACACATGTATTTCTTTTCATTTTAAACTAATCTTCAAAACAACAACATAAGCCCTTCTAAGGGGTCCCTTTGCGCACTGGAAAAAGTACCGATTCCATTTCCTTGCACTGGACCTGTGTCTCAGTTACTTGGCTATGAGTAACCAAAAAAAAACAGAGGCTTAAATAGACAAGAGTTTATTTTTCTCACATAAAAAAAAAAAAATATCTCTGGGATTTTCTTGGCCTTGCCCTCATGGATACAAGCTGAGTGCTGCAGTTCCAGGCATCACATCATTATTCAGGTCTGCCAGAGAAAGGGAAAGGGTACCAGCTGCTTCAGTCCTTTTTTATCAGGAAATCGAAAGATTTCCAAGAAGTGCCTCCTACCCACCCATCTTTAACAGACTTACTCTTCTGTCTCTTTGGCCTAAACTCTATCACATGGCGATGACGATCACGATGACGATGATGATCATGATGATAAAGCAAGAAACAGGATTGTCATGATTCGTTTTAGTCCAGTCGTCATCCAGTGCCTCAGGCCGGGAACATTGATGCTTTGAACAAAAGCCAAGTTAACAAAAACCCTGGGAAGGGAGAGTAGGAGGTGACTTAGACTCTCTGCTGAAGGGCCCAATAACCTTCCTTTCTCACAACATCGGTCCATGCACCAGCTAACACAGGCAGCTTAGAGTCATGAAACAAGCTTCAAGGTTGCACCTCCAGCCCTGCACTCAAGCTGTTCTCTTGGCCTATGACACGCTCCCTTGGGAGGTCCTGGTGAAGGGAACAAGGCACTCACATACTGTGAGTGTCATCACAGAATGAAATCCAGCAGCTACACACTGATTCTTGACTCCGGGTGGCCCTGCAGCCAGCCCTGTTGCTCCTGTCGGGCTCTCATGGTTAATTGATAAACTTCGGTTTATTTATTATGAAGTGTTATGAAATGACATAGTGTAGCCTTGCCCCATCAACACTGCTAGCTCCCTGGACCCTCTCTGCAGCATTGTGGCAAGTCCCACAAAGATGGGGAAGGACAGAGTGAACATCTGCAAACACCCCATGCTGATGAGTGGTGCAGTGCTAGGTGGCATGAGCTGACGGAGCGAGGTGAATTTGCTTTCTAAATGCACCCTTGGCCAAGGTGAGCTCCACGTAGACCCTGGATTGGATAACCGTTACTTGTGTGTATGTCTCAACTTCCTTGCTTGACTACAGCTCCCAGAAGTCTGGAGCTAGTTGAGCATCCTTAGAAAAGTTAACTGGTCAGTCAGATTGGTTGGAGGAGTCTCTCCTGCTTTGTATTATCACGGCCCCAGAGTCCATTCTGGCCAGGAGCAGGGCTTCAGAGCTATGACACGGTCCCTGAGGAATAAATAGCACAGGGAGCGAGGTCCTTGGAACTCAACAGCAGGGGGTCTTCCAATGGATGGTGGCAGGAGGGTGGATTCATTGCCCATTCTCCTACCTCATTCACTGTGGAATGGGACACTCCTCTGAGAAGAATGGAGACTTGGAATGACACAGAGAGCAGCATTTTCTGGCATCCAGCTGTCCCCTGGGGCTCCCCCTCCGAGTAGAAAAGGCTAGTTTTCAGGAACACTAAGAAATAGCCATCAACCTGACTGTTCTTTAGCTCCACCCCAGTCTTTAAGTTTATTGTCTCCTGGTGAATTTGATCCCACAGTTGTTAGAGGGGATCTCAGGCACCCTCCTGGGCAACCCCCTGTTCATCACACTAAAGAGGAAACTGGGGCTCAGAGGGAAAGGACTTAACGAGGAGATCTTGAATCCCGTGCTCTGCCCACTGTACCTTGCAGCCTCCTATCCCTGCTCTCAAACCAATTTCCTGGCTTCTGGAATCCATGCAGTTAATTTAGAAAGAGGGAAAATAGCAGAAGTGCTCCAGCCTTGTGGTAAGCCGGACCCTGTCATGATGAGGAACTGCCAAGCACTGGGAGATGACTGCATTGTACAGCAGCAGAGCTGTGCTAAGGAGGCAGTGAGCAGAAGCCAAATGATGCTGTTTCCATGGCAACTGCCTTTCATCCTCGGCTTGCCGGGTTGGGCATTCTGGAGTTGAGCAGGGCTGAATTATCGCCCCATCATGTAATATTTTTTTCAGTTTTGAAAATGCCTTTGTCTACACACATACACACACACACACAGAAGTGCACACACACACCTGCACCTCTTTCCACTATCTTTGCTCCGGGAAGGAAAAGCTTGGTTCTCAGTGGCACATTTCAAGTATGGATGTACCTTCCCAGCACCAGACAGCATCAGCAACCTGGGGAAGAGATGTGGGGAGTGGGGGATGAGAGAAGTGTGAGGGGGACCAGCTGTTGTCACGGTACCTAGTGATCAGAGTTTGGTGGTCATTGTTGCTGTCGCTGTTCAAGATTGTCGTCCCCTGGTGTATCAGTCTCCTACTGTTGTGACAGCAAATTACTACAAACTGAGTGGCTTAAAACAACGCAGATTTATAATCTTACAGTTCTGGAGGTCAGAAGTCTGACATGGGTTTCACTAGTCTAAAATCAGGGTGCCTGCAAGGCTGTGTTTCTTCTGGAGGCTCTGGGAGAGAATCCTCTTCTTTGGTTTTTCTCCTTTCTAGGGACTGTCTATATTCCTTGGCTCAGGGTCCCTCCTCCCTCTTCAAATCCAGAAGTGTAGCATCTTCAAATCTCCGTCTGCTTTTGCTTATGTTCTCACATCTCCTTCTCTGACTCGTTTAAGGACCCTTGTGATTTTATTAGGTCCATCCAATAATCCAGAAATAGTCTTCCCATTGCAAAATTCTTAACTTAATCATGTCTGAAAAGTCCCTTTTTCCATGTTTGTATAACATATTCACAGATTTCAAGAATTGGAGTATAGACATCTTTGGGGGAGGTATTATTCTGCCTACTACATCCAGGCTCTGTGAATGTGGGTTTCAATAAGAGTGATCTTTCCCACATATAGAGCACCTAATTTGTGATAAGCTAAACTTTTATACATATTAGCTCATTTAATCCTCAGTAAAGCTCCACAAGGATGGTGTAATTTTCCTAATTTACAAATGGGGAAATGGGATGTAAGAAACTCAGTGATACGTGTAAGCACATATCTGGAACTTAGTCGTCTTGTATACTTGTAATTTTTTTTTTCCTTTTGGCCGCACTGTGCAGCATGTGGGATCTTAGTTCCCTGACCAGGGATTGAACCTGCGGCCCCTGCATTGGAAGCGTGGAGTCTTAACCACTGGGCCACCAGGGAAGTCCCTGTATAACTGTTACTTCATACTTATTGAACAGCTCCCCGTTGCCCCCTCCCCCAACCCTGGCAACCACAATTCTACCTTCTGCTTCTATGAATTTGACTATTTTAGATACCTCGTATCAGTGGGATCATTTAGTACGTGTTCTTTTACTACTGACTTCTTTCACTTAGCATAATGTCTTCCAGGTCCATCCATGTTGCTGCATATGATAGGATTTCTATCTTTTTGTAAGGCTGAATAATATCCCATTGTATGTATATACCACATTTTCTTTATCCATTCATCTGTCAATAGACGTTTGAGTTTCATGTTTCGATTTTTAGAAGGAGACATTTTAGGGAGTATAATGCATATTTCACATAAATGTTAAATAAAATGTGAAAGTTCAAACTCAGCAGCCCCCGAGCCAGCTGAGGCCACAGGTATTCTCTACTCTTAAGTGTACACTGGCGGGAAATCTGAGCCTCAGACCTCAACATGCTCAATCAGGTTGATTTTCTCATATTTGCCTTTTTAGAAAAAGTAGGAAGTAGAGTAGCCCGGTCACGAACGATATTAGAACGTCTTGTCCTGATTCCCATCTAGTGCTCCTTTTATTTCATCAGCTGCATTCTCCCACCTGAAGAATGAGGGTGACTCATTCATTCATTGAGTAAAGATTTATTGGGCACCTGCTATGACCAGGAACTGTACTAGACACCAGGGATTCAAAGATGAGTTAATGTCAGTCTTAACAAAAAATAAAAATTAGATGTAGTCCCTACTCTTCAAGAACCCAGGGATGTTACTGGGCCATTCTAGCACGCGGTTGGTGCCATGTTGGAGTCCTGTTTGGGGTGTTAAGAAGGCGTGGAGGAAGGGCACTCCACCTAGCTTGAGTTCAAGCTTCCTATGTGAGCTGAGTACTGGAAGTTGTGTAGGAAAACGCCAGCGGGTAGGAAGGCATCAGAATGGAAGCTTTCCATGTAATGGGAGAAGCATGGAGGCGACAAACCACCAGCCAGACGTTGGGAGGCACATTGGGAAGTACAAAAGTATATTTTACCAGGGCAGAAAGTGTTGATCAGGCAGGGAGGGCACCACTGTATGAATGGGATAAACCCTGGAGAGGTGAACAGGCCCCTTTTTGAGTAGTTGGTTCTGGCAGCAGTGTGGACAATGGGTTGGCAAAATGAGAGGGGCAGACTGGAGGCTACAAGGCCAGCAGCCACCAGCCAGGTAACCCAGGTGACCCAGGTGACCCAGGTGGGAGGTGGGTGGGGCCTGTCTCCTCCCTCGGGGAAGGTCAGCTGAGCTCCCAGGGGATTACCCTGCACGGAAGGTTTTCAGGATGGAGGACTGTCTCTGGTTTTGGCCTGGGATCCCTCACCCACAGATCAATCCTGTAATTAAAACCAAGGGGCCACCGAAAGAGTGCAGTCATCTCTGCTCTCCTGGAAAAGTGGGCGGGTAGGTGAGTAATATGCTAGTCATATTATCTTTTGAGAAAAGGATTTTCTCGCCCACCATTGTCTTTTATCTAGTGCCATTACAAATAGATTCCAGGCCTCAGAAATCAACGAGAGTGTGTAGTAAAAAATAGCAAAGATCATACAATGTTTCCTTGCTTGTGTTGTAAAAAAGCACAGAGAGTAACTCCCGACAAATTCAGGAAAAAAGAAGAGTGAAATCTCTCAATTTAAACTCACTGGGGAAGGCTTATTTGAATTTTACGTGGTCCCTAAGAAATGGAATTATAATCCTCTCACATCTAAGCATAAGAAAACTGTAAGAGAATATTTGTGTAATCAGATGCCAATGCGTAGAATAAGGCAAGTGAATATGAAAATATAATAGACTGTGTTACCTAATGGTGAGTCATGAGCAGAATGGTCATTTTCATATACAGGAATGAACTTGATGAAGGATAGCTTTCTTTTTTTCTTTTTTTTAATCATTTTTATTAATTAATTAATTTATTTTTGGCTGTGTTGTTGGGTCTTCGTTTCTGTGCGAGGGCTTTCTCTAGTTGCGGCAAGCGGGGGCCACTCTTCATCGCGGTGCGCGGGCCTCTCACTATCGCGGCCTCTCTTGTTGCGGAGCACAGGCTCCAGACGCGCAGGCTCAGTAGTTGTGGCTCACGGGCCCAGTTGCTCCACGGCATGTGGGATCTTCCCAGACCAGGGCTCGAACCCGTGTCCCCTGCATTGGCAGGCAGATTCTCAACCACTGCGCCACCAGGGAAGCCCAAGGATAGCTTTCTTAAAACAATATCCAGCATCTCACTTAATAGGGAATCTCACTTAGCAGGTAGCCCTATAAAAATCAGCAGTTTCTGGGGAGGCTACTGATCCCTAGGTTGGATTCTTCTGGATAGCTGGGAAGACTGGGAGGAGTCACAAGGCCAGAGGGTCGTCTGAACAGGTGACGTTTTCATGCAGTCTCCTCACTTCTTCTGGGACCCTTTCTTGCCTCCCCCTTCCCCCTACCCATGACAGAAGTCAAACCCAGAGGCATCCAAACCATCAGCCTCTTCCAGCTCATCTCTTAATCCAGCACCGATCTCACCTCTAAACATAGAAAAACTTCCATGAATCCTAGTCATCAATATTTAATGCATATTAAAACAATCATTCACCACTAAGTTCTTTCTTCCCCCAGGAGTTTAAGGATAGTTTGGCCTTAGAAAAAACTATAAATACTTTATAATTATACCATTTTTTTTAAACAAACCATATAATCATTTGGATAGATGCAATTAAAAATAACATCATCTAAAAGAAAAAAAATAACGAATAACTGAAGGAAATTCTTCAGTTTGAGGAAGGTTCACTATCATAAACCTACACTGGTATCATCATCTTTAATAATAAACATTTATTAAAGTCAAGACTGAGGAAGAGACACTCATGATCTTTGACTACTGTTATTTATTTTTGTTATGGAAATTCTCCTCCATCCAGTAAGACAGGAAATCAGCACTAGTATCATAAATTAAGAGATATATTTATCATTATTGAGGGACCATGCCCCCCAAAATCCATGAGAATCAACAGAAAAATTTATATTAAAATGATTAACTTTAAACTAACTTAAACTAGATCTAAGTTATAAATGTAGTCATTATATTTATAACTTTCCTATATACCATCAATAATTAATCAGAAAACATATTATTGATAGAAAAGGATAACACTTACAATAGCAATAAAATAAAATACCTAGCGGCAACCTTTAGAAAAAAAGTGTGGGACTTGTATGATGAGGGATATAAAAAACACTTAAGTAAATGGAGAGAAACACAATGTTCCTGGATAACAAAATTACATATTATGAAGATATCAATTATTCTGTAATTAATTTTAGGTGTAATTAAATGTCAATTTTAGATGATTCTGAGGTCCACTTGGAAGAATAAATGGCTGAGAGCAGCTGACTTTTAAGTAAGCGGGATACTTGTTATCTCAGATACGAAAACATGTTTTATAACTTCAGTAATTAAAACAGTATGGTACTGGTGCCCACCACAGAAAAACGGCACAATTAAGTCAGAAACAACCCCTCACCTACATAAGAATGTAGCATGTGATCAGATGCCATCACAGACTAAAGACCGCTGGGTCATTTGTTGGTTTTGGTATTTCGTGGGGAGAGAGCAGAAAAGAAATTCAGATCCTCTTCCTCCATCAGACAATAAATTCCAGATAAATTAAAGAGCTGATTGTTTAAATTAAATAAGTTGGTTCTTGGCCTTTAATCTGGCCTGTGGTGTTTTTGGAGCTACACTA
This sequence comes from Eschrichtius robustus, assembly GCF_028021215.1. Classification (NCBI taxonomy): domain Eukaryota; kingdom Metazoa; phylum Chordata; class Mammalia; order Artiodactyla; family Eschrichtiidae; genus Eschrichtius; species Eschrichtius robustus. The sequence continues at coordinate 13,133,645 of NC_090838.1, forward strand.
TCTTTAATTTGTATATAGTCAAACTACGAATCTAACAGATATTTTCCATTACTTTTACTTTTAGAAATCACCCCCTCATCCAGGCAATTAACATCCACTTCTATTTCCTTCTTATTTAATTTAAACAATCAACTCTTTAATTTATCTGGAATTTATTTAGTGTCTGATGGAGGGAGAGGATCTGAATTTCTTTTCTGCTCTCTCCCCACGAAATACCAAAACCAACAAATGACCCAGCGGTCTTTAATCTGTGAAGGCATCTGATCACACGCCACATTCTTATGCAGGCGAGGGGTTGTTTCTAACTTAATTGTGCCATTTCTCTGTGGTGGGCACCAGTATCATACTGTTTTAAGTACTAAGGAAACTAAGGAAATAGAAGTGGCTATTAATTGCCTGGATGAGGGGGTGATTTCTAAAAAAGTAGTGGAAAATATCTGTTAGATTCGTAGTTTGACTGTATACAAATTAAAAGTAGTGTAGATCCAAAAACACCACAGGCCAAATTAAAGGCCAAGAACCAACTGGAATTCTGCTGTAGAAACACCTGGTGCTGAGTTACCATAAGGACTAAAGGAGCTGATCAAAAATACCGATTTCTGCAAGGCAACTCTTAAGAAAGGAAGCGCTCAAGTCTCCCAGACTTGTTTCTGGATTAAGGCCACGGTTGATTCAGCTGATACGTGTCACACCCAGTGCTTCTGGGAAGCCAAGGCTGTTTGTGGACGGATACCTCCAGTGTGTGGTTATCAGCTGGTCTGCAGCTTGCTAACTGGGTAAACTTGGGCCAGTCCCTCTGCCTCCCTGTGCCTTTTGCCTCCTGTGGAAAATGACAAATGTGGTAGGCAAAATAATGCCCCCCAAAGTTGTCCACATCCTAATCCCTAGAGCCTGTGAATATGCTACATTATGTGGCAAAGGAGAATTAAAGTAGTAGATGGAACTAAGGTTACTAATCAGCTGACCTTAAAATAGGGGGATAATCCTGGATCATCCAGGTGGGCCCAATGTAATCACAAGGGGTCCTCAGAAGTAGAAGAGGGGAGCCGAAGAGGAGATCATAGACGTGATATAGGGATTCCACCGCCCACTGCTGGCTTTGAAGATAGGGGAAGGGGCCCCAAGCCAAGGAAGGTAGGCAGCCTCTAGAAGAAAAAAAAAACGGCAAGGGAATGGACTATCCCCTAGAGCTTCCAGAAGGGAATGCAGCCCTGCCAACACCTGGATATTAGCCCAGGGAGACCCATGTCATACTCCTGACCTCCAGAAGTGTAAGATAACATATTTGCATTGTTTTAGGACTACAAGTTTGAGGTATTTGTTACAGCACCAGTAGGAAACCAATGCAACAAATAACACTCAAATGTATAATTAAGATATTTTCAATGAAAGCACCTATGTGAAATGCTGCTATGGTGATCGGCATCCAGATGCTCAACTGAAACTACCCTGGTTACCGTAACAGTGGCAGCTGTAATGAGACTCAGTACTGGTAACCAGATTTCCTGAGGAATCTTGAACTCCTTGACTTATAAACGTGAAGCGGTTTTTTCCCCTTATAATCCCACATAGCAACCATACTACTCTGTCCTCTAGTAGTTGCTCTGACAGCGTCTTGGCAAGATTCCCTAAGTTTGCAGTCACTTTCGGTTATTAGAACAGACTCATTTCAGGTATTTGGGACTCAGTCCTATTCATTTAAAAAAAAAATCCATCTCCATCTCAAGTCTGGATCTCCTTCCTTCCCACAGCGTAGGCTGACTTGTCTGAGGCTGCAGCTTCTAGTGATGGGGGCGGGAATTTTCAATGATCAGCTCTTGGCAAAGCACTCCTCCTTCCTTTACGACTAGCTAGCTCCTCCACCTCTTCAGTGCATTAGGGCAGGAGAAAACAGAGAAAAGGTTGTCTTCTCCTTACTGAACTAGGCAGGTTACGGGCCTCTCCTTGGCTGATCTTCTGATCTAGCCCATTGATTGACTCAGGCTCCTTGAAGGATGGCCGTGACTCCAGTAGGCTTCCCCCACAAGAACGGAGCTTATGACTATGCGTGCGGTGCCCCTAAGCATTGGTTGCCCCTTGGGAGTCGTGGATTTCGTGCTGCTTTCCTGTGAGGACTCAGGCTGTACTCCCCCCTCAGCCACCCCCAGGCCAACTCTCACGCTAGTGGGCACACGCCAGATCCATTGTCCAACCCCCTTAGGAAGTAAGAACCGGAAAGGGGGACCGGAGTGGGGAGCATCCAGCCTAGGCATTCTCTACCACATCACGTGTCTTCAGTGCTCCCCAGGCAGAAGCACAGGGGCCACTGAGGAACCGCCTACACAGCACTCATCCAGGGAACAAGATGCCAGTCTTTGCTTTACACGGAAACCACTGTTCTTTTATATTAATTCCCTTGGAACCACCCACTTTTTTATTTTAATTCAATTAATTTGTGTATTTTTTTTCTTGAAACAGAAACTGCTTTATTTTTTTTATCAATTTTTTTATTGAAGTGTAGTTGATTTACCATGTTGTGTTAATTTCTGCTTTACAGAAAAGTGATCCAGTTATACATATATATCTACATTCTGTTTTAAAATATTCTTTTCCATTATGGTTTATCATAGGATATTGAATATAGTTCTCTGTGCCATATAGTAGGACCTTGTTGTTTATCCATCCTAGATATAAAACTTACATCTGCTAACCCCAGCCTCTCACTCCATCCCTCCCCCAAACCCCTCTCCCTTGACAACCACCTGTCTGTTCTCTATGTCTGTGATTCTGTTTCTGTTTCATAGATAGATTCATTTGTGTCATATTTTAGATTCCACATATGAGTGATATCACATGGTATTTGTCTTTCTCTGTCTGACTTACCTCACTTAGTATGATGATATCTAGGTCCATCCATGTTGCTGCAAATGACATTATTTCGTTCTTTTTTGTAAAAAGTCACCCACTTTGATGGTGCGGAGGGGAAGCATGGGAGGAAAGGGATCAGACTCTCTCAGCTGACCTGGGAGACCATGGTTGGATGCAGGACTGGCTTGGATTAGCACCTTCTCATACACCCCTATCAGCATATGGCTGACCCAACAGCCAGCAGCTCTCTGAAGTTAGAATGAGGAGTGCTTAGCACCTTAGATTCCCAGTTTGGGGCATTGGCCACAGTTCCAGGACACCAGGAAAAATCTGTCACTGGCTAGAAGCTTCATTGAATTCTCGGAAGAAGCACCGGGAAGATCCATTAATGTATTCACGTGATGAAGAACTACAGCACTCTTAAGCCAGCCCCACTTCCAACTGGGTCTGACCCTTGCCAGGGTCTGCTGGGTCCAACATCCCTGCCACAGAGACTCAGGATGGGGTAAGCCCCAAGCAGCAATAAATCAATAGAGGGTTATTTTGTCCAAGGCCCACTGTTCCTAGCAACTATCCCAGCAACTCCACCCTCATTTTAACAACACTGCATCCAAACAGCTTCATGGCCAGGGTGCAAACCCAGGTCCACGTGACTCCAGACCTGGACCCCCTTCTACTACACCACTGCTGTGTAGCTGCCTTGATGGTTACTCGAGGAGATTGGGGAGCATATTTCAAACACTCAGACATATTTACACACAGACAAGACTGTAATTGCTTCCAGGGCTCATTCAGTTATTCATTCTCTCAATGAGGCACCTATCTCGTGCCCTGCTCTGTGCTTTGAGGGATACAAAGAGAGACAAGAAGTGACCTTTTCCCCAAAACAGATACCTACCTGTAAAATAAGATACACTAGGATAGGAACCCTAAGAGAAGTATAAATAAAAGCTTAAGAAAGCGCACGTCCAGGATAGAGATTGTAACCTGAGTCAGCAAAGGCACAAGAGTGTGAGCTGAGGGCAGCCCTGCATCTTCTCTCTCTCTCTCTCTCTCTCTCTCTCTGTATTCGTCTGAGTCTAGTACGGTGTCTGACACATATTGGATATCTAACATTTGTTCAATTAACCCAGCATTGGAGGCATATGAAGAATTTGAATAAAACAAATAGTTCAATACGTCTAGGGTACAGCATAGAGAGGAGAGAGCGTGTGATGAGAGATCAGTACCCCATTTTGAAGGCCCTGGAATGCCATGCTTGGGAGTCAACACTGTTTTCCTCTGGGCAAGAAGGGGCAGGAAAGATGTTAAAGAGATCCGAGAGGCTGTGAAATGTGTGTTATAGAAAACAGTGCCCTTGGGTGGTGATTAAAGGCAGGAGGTCTGGGAAAGTAGTTTTGTTCAAGGGAGAGAAGAGATTTGTGACGGCTGCAGTAATCTGTGTTCGGATGTGGGTTTCAGTCTTTTGGAACATCTTTTAAACGGTGTTATCGACTGAGAGAAAAACGCACAACGTAAGAGTCGTGAGTTATGTTTTTTTCTTCAGGGTCTTGCCAAGGACTGTAATCCAGGAGACAGCCTCTCAGTAGCTCTGAGAAAGTGCTCCAGAGAGGTAGGGAAGGAGCCAGTATATGTATATATATAGGAATTGTTTTGGTTGGGAAATCCATGCAGTCAAGCGTACGTCTTGATAAAAGATGCCTGCTAATCACAAAAACATATGTCTCAAGTTAATGATTTCAGTGCTCTTCTAGGTATGGGAAGATGCAAGGATCTGGGGTCGTTGAAATTCTTTCTGAGAGATACATCAGACTATCTATGGGCCCTTTTTCCAAAGCACAGAGAGCTCCGTCCTAGTTTTTCCATCCTGAACTCCCCTCAGGGCACACTGTTCCTGGGTTCCGACTTAACCCTTGGTGGGACTGGGTGATGAGTGACACCCTTTGTTCCTTTTTTGTTCACAGTGTTATAAGAGAAATTCACAATCCCACAGCCCTGGAACAGGCTACCCACCATCTGGGCTGCAAGGGAGGTTTACTCCATAATATCCAAAGTCCTTGAGTTTAGAAGGTCAGGGAAGGCCCTGGACCCTGAGCTGGACGCGAAGCCCGGCCTCCTGCCCGGTCTGCAGCCCCATCAGTGACTTTGAGGAGCCAGGGCTCAGGAGCCGGCTCTCTGCCGCCCGCTCCAGGCCTGGAGGACTCGACCCTTCTCTCCGGGTCCTCATCCTCGCCTCTGCGCCACCTGTTTCGATGCTGCCCTCCTCCACAGACACGGAGCCTCGGCTCCATCTTGTCCGAACTTCAAATCTCCGGGCTCCCGCTGGACAAGGGGAATGGCTGCCTTCCATGTGGAGCTGAGAGCCGGGCGAGGCTTCAGAGGGCCGGTCCTTCCTCTGTCCCTGCATCTCTCTTGGGTATCCGCCCACCTGGCCCCTCTCCCCGGGCCTCCAGCCTGAGGCTCCGGAGCTGCCCCCTCCCCTCAGTCTCCACCCTCCCCCAGGCTGGGTTTTCAGGCTGTTCTTAGGTCCCTTGGTGATCAGGGCGACTTAGTGAAAGGCTTAGAGCCAGACAGATCTAGGATCCAATCCCAGAGCTTCAGCTACGAGGCCTTGGGCAGGTCACCAAACCCTCGGCTCTGTCCCTGCTTTATGGGGCGACAGCACCCACCTCCGGGGTCAGTGGGAAGAGGCAATGAGCTGCTTACATAAAGCACCTGCCCTAGGAGGTGGGCTCAGGTTAGCAACCCTTCTCCTCTTGGCTCAGAAGAGGCCTCCTGGGTCACCCCTGCTGAGATCTAGGCTGGGGCAATCCTCCAGAGAAAGACATATTTACTCCCCGGGGCAGGATTCTCTAAATTCCTTCCCTATGTATGCTCCTCCCGGTCCAGCAGTATTGACCTACCTGGTAGTGGATTACAGCTACCCCTGGGAATGCCAACCCAGAGCCTCTCGGGTTGTTCCCAGAGCTCAGTGCCTCCACTCCAAGCTTCGAGGCCTGGAACTCTGTGAGAAAGGGAGCTGTCTCTTCACACTCCAGGAGCCTGATCCGTTGGGCAAGCATAAATGAGCAAACGGATGCTCTTAGTCCTCGGATGGGAAGATGCAGTATTGCAGGGATGCCAGCTCTCTCTAAATGAATGTAGCAGCTCAAAGCAACCCCAATCAAAATCTCATTGGGTTTTGCTTTGTTTGGTTGTTTTGAAACTTGACCTAATTATTTTGAAGTTCCTCTGGAAGAATATATTTTCAAAATAATCCAAAATAGAAGAGTAAAGGGAATGATTGCCACATATTAAAACGTATTATAAGCTTGCAATAATTCAGGCAGTATGCTGTTGACAGAGGAATAGATTGCCTGACAGCCAAAGAAACAGAATAATAAGTGCAAACATAGGCCCAAGGATATGGGGGAAATGTGACATTTCAAACAGGGAAAAAAATGGACTGTTCGTTAAATCATATAACAGTTGTCTACTCATTATATTCATAAAATAAATGTGACTGTTCAAGGGTTAAACGAGAGAGAGAAAGAGAGAATTAGAAAAAAATGTGAAGGAATATTTTGAATCTTAGTGTGGGGAAGGCCTTTCAAAGTATGACCCCCAAGGGACTTCCCTGGTGGTCCCGCGGTTAAGCCTCTGTGCTTCCACTGCAGGCGGCACGGGTTCAATCCCTGGTCAGGGAACATCCCGCATGCAGCGCAGCAAAAAAAAAAAAAAAAAAAAAAAAAAAAAGTATGACCCCCAAACCAGAAACCATTTAGAAAAATACTGATGGATCTGACTACCTGAAAATTATAACTTCTGTATAGAAAAAAAAAAAAGAAAATTATAACCACGCTTACTTATGATTCTCTCAAAGGAAATACAAAAGATATTTAAACTTACCAGGAATCAGAGAAATGCATAAATGCTTAGATAATAATGTGATATCATTTTTCTTCTACTAAAAGAGGAGAGATGAAGGAGAAAGCTCACATCCAGTGCTGACAAAGATGCAGGACAAATTAACACTTTGGTTAACTATCGGAGTGTCATTTGGCAACATGCATCAAAATTAAAATTTGTGTACTCTTAACACCAGCCATCTATTTTAGGAGGTAGCCTGATCAATTTTATAAATAAAAAATAATTCACTAAGGTTTTGATGACAGTGACGTTTTAAACAAGTGTCCAAGAGTTACGATTTGATTAAAGACACTTACAAAACGTATTGACCATGAAAAAGAGGGTCATACATTTAAAGCCACTGGCATGAAGAGATTTTTATGGCATATCACTTAATAAATAAACCCAGTTTGAAATTGCAAATATACATGTTTATGTGTGTATGTGCGTGTGTGTGCAGAACTGTACACAGACATATACGTAAACAATGGCTAGAATGAAGAAAAGGCTTTTTGTGAGTCTGATTCACTGCTCTATCTCCAATGCATGAAACATAGTCAGTGTTCAATAAATACTTGTTGAATCAGTGAATGAACTGTTAATAACGGCTCTCTCTGAGTGGCAGAGTTTTGGATAATTATTCCTTAATTGCTATGTTTTAAATTTTTCTTTATAAATGTGTTTTATCTTTATAGTCAGAAAACAAATGGCTATTTTCATTGAATGAAAATAAAAGTGCTTTTCTAAAAACATCAACAATGAAACATCAACAATGAATCTCCTTCAGTTATACATCGAGCAGATCACTCTGTGGAGAAGAATTATAACAGAAATGCGGAATACAGCTTGTAAGAAGTTTCTCTTGGTTAACTTCGTATAGAGTTACAACAGAGCTGTATATGACAGATGTGGTGGAGGGCTTCACCCATTAAGTAGATCAAGAGCCATTGATTGAATATCCACTGTACTGCAGGCACTAGGGACACATAAATGAGTCAGGCACAACCCTTCTCTGGAGGACATCACAGCAGAGCTGGAGCAGGTGTATGTAACAGATCATGATAATGACGAGTGTCCTGTACACATTGATACAGGCAGGGCTCCGTCATCCCTCAGAGGGTAAGCTTAGGTGGGGAGAGTGTGGGCTGTGGGCTTGAAAGGAAAGAGCAGTCTGGGAAGACAGCTCAGAGGAGGTGACCCTTGAGCTGAGTGACCATGGCCTAATGGGAAGTAGCAAGGAGTGAGAGAGAAAAGGGGTACTCCTGGCAGTGAGAGAGAAATTCGAAAGAACGCTTTGGGAGGAATTTCCGGTGGATCATACAGGCATGGAGTGCCCAAGGGGTGGGCTGGTAAATGAGGCTGGAGGGATTTGCAGGACCCAGGTCCAGAAGGGTCTGTGTGACTGAGCTAAGCAGAGTGACTTTGTTCCTGGGGCTGTGGGAGCCTGTGGTGGCGAGGACATCAAAAATCTTTCAGTAGAGACCTGAAAGGGTTAGATTTGCTTATGGATTAGCTCGTTCCAACAGCAGGGTGGAGGCAAGACTCAGGGCCGGCTTCATGGGTGTGCGGCCAGCACAGCGGCTCAGGACTCCATGCTCAGAAGGGCCCGCGCTCGGCTTAATGCTTAATCGTTGTTGAGCAAGGGGCCAGCGTTTTCACTGTGCTCTGGGTCCCACAAATCCTGCCAAGACCAGAGGCCAGCTTTGTGCTGCAGTGAAGCAGAAGAGAAGGCAGTCCAGGCTTCTGTCTCTCCCTCTCGCAGCCGTTGTGTTTAAGGGTCTCCTCAACACAGTGTACATGGCACGAGCAACAAATAAGATGGCAATGAGTGGTGTTGCCTGGGAAGAGGCCCTGCAACGCAGAAGTGGGAGAACTGAGTCCAAGGCACACACTTACTGTGCCCCCCTTCTCCTGTCCCTACACCCTCCTTTCACGTCTGTGTGGAAACTGGGATCAGCCTAGCAAGAATGAGGTTCTCAGTAGGAGCTGGGAGAGGAGGGGAGACAGGTATTTTTGTGTATTTTGGGGGGGGGGGGAGCACAGCTACCAAAGAAGAGAAAACTTGCTACCTCCCTGCTTTCCGGTCACTTAGCTCCCACCCGCTACCTTCCCATCTCCTGCAACCCGGGCTTCCCTGCTGCTCCCATGTTGTGCTGGGGTCCTGCTGGAGGGAATTAGTCCCAAAGGCAGCATGCTCGTGGGCAGCTGGGCCTGAGTGGGTGGGAAGCTCACCGCCCCCATCCCCAGCTCCTTTAAACACACACACACACGCACACGCACACACGCACGTGGCTCTGGGAACATGACGGTTTGTGTTTGTCACCATGAGGGTTTCCTTCCGCACATCTCAGCGTGCACCAGCAGCTTAGCAACAGGCCGTTGGGCAGAGCTGGGAATTAAATGCCTCTCTGGCTGCTGCAACCGCAGGTACCCCAGTGGGAGGAGAAGGGTCCTGGGGAGGGACTTGAGCTGAGGGCAGGGGTGTGCGGCCGCCAAAAGGACACCCCAGAGACCGTACAGTCAGGGCACTGGTGCTGGGCCAGGAATCTGAGGGACCTGCCGGGAATGATGCTGCAGAAAACAGAATGCCGACAGAAAGCCATGGGCAGCGGGGAAGCTGCGGGGATGGCTGATAACAAGTGGCAGGCGAAATGTAAAAATTCATAAATATCTGCCTTTATGGGATCTGCCTTGGCAGGATGATCTGGGTTCGGGTCATCATTCTGGCCACCCTAAAAGATTCCGCCCTGGTTTGTGGCTCTTGTCTTTGGTGCTTAAGGTCAAAATCGCTCCCCCAGGAGTCCTGCCTCTGGTATAGCAGCGGGGCAAAAGGGATCAGCCCCAGGGCTCTGCAGGTAGATTTCCTAGGTTCACACCTCCACTCTGCCATTTCCTGTGTGACCTTGAGAAAGTTACTTAACCTCTCTGCGCCTCAGCTTCCTCACCTGTGGGCGCTACCTCATAGGACCGTTGCGAGAATTAAGTTAAAACAGGTAAGAGGACTTCATGTCTAGCTCATGGGTGTGAATCGATGTGTGGTCAGTTACACTTCTCTGGGATGATAAAGGTACTTCTGGTCAGAGGTGGCACAAACCGTAATGTCGATTCCAACACACAGACGTCCTCCAGCCTAAGGGCAGAAGGAAAAGTTGTAAGCTACCTTTTTATCTTTTCTTTAGCGTCTTCCATGTACCTGGCACTGAACAAAATGCTTTACGTAAGCTAGCGCGTTAACCACCCCTGGGATTGGTCTTTTCACACCTGAAATGAAGCGCCCTCCTCAAGGCCATACAGCCACTTCGCAAGCGGAGCCAGGGTTTGACATGGTCACTACGGCTTCAGAGCTCCACTCATTCCTCTAAGCCAAGCTGTCTCCCCTACCGCTTCTCAGAGAAGGAAAAAAAAAATACTGATCTCTCCCGGGGGGGTCAGGATGTGCTGAAGAGAGCTCTTCCCTAGAGTGGCAGTTCAGAAACACTGTGCAAGGCCAGTGGCTTTACACCATGGCGCTCCTTGTGCATGTACGTGGGATGGGGAAGTACGAGTCAGGATTTTGGGGAAAGGAGAGATGTGGCCAAGGTATGAAGGCATTAGACACTGGATCTGGAATAAAGCTCCACACATCAGCAGGAGGCCCAGACTAGCTGGCCAAGAAGCCTGGGGTGTCCAAGGGCGCGAAGAAAACCCAGTGACTGGGCCTGAGAGGTCACAGCCTTTTCTCAGAGGCTCACGGCTTTGCCGGTTAACACACAAACCCCTGCTTCCCTGACCACGTGGACGCTTATGCTATGACATATACATATTCCCAAAGTTCATTTAAAGCAGTAGCCTATATTTCTAGACTTTAGGTAATTAAAACACATTCTTTCGCAGCGTACCCACTGTCCAGAGCTACAAGGTTCTGTACGGTAACCATGAGCCACCAGCCCTCAGAATATGGCCGGTGAGAATTGAGATGTGCCCCAAGTGTATGACATGCACACCGATTTCAAAGACTCCGTCCAAAACAATGCCAAATATTTCATTAATAACTTTAATATTGATTACATATTAAAATGATATAATTTGATGTGGTTTGAATATAGTGAGTTAAATTAAATGTTATTAGAATAAATGTCACTTTTTTAACCTTTTTTAATCAGCTATTATTTTTTAATATAGTCATTTCAAATGACATTTGTGGCTTGCATTTGTGGCTCACAATATCTTTCTATCGGACAGGGCTCCTCTCAGAGGTACTCATAAGCGGCCCTGCATTTGGAGCACGCTTTAGCAGTCATAAAGCACCTGCTCTTCTTTGTGGTAGAATCACACAAAGTCAGACCCGGAAGGAAGAGCCTTAAGCCATTGGGTTCAGTCTCCCGATTTACAGGCAGAGAAACTGAGGCACTGGGAGCAGAAATGATTCTGGTGGTCCAGGGTCAGCTGTAGACCCTCCGCTCTGACCCCGGCCCCCCTTCCCATGCCCACACCTAGGGCTGCTGGTGGGTCTTTTTCAGCGCCTCGTGCCCTGCGTGGTCTCCCCCCTCCCTTCCCCTCCTCTCCCCTCCCTTCCCCTCCTCTCCCCTCCCTTCCCCTCCTCTCCCCTCCCTTCCGGGCAAGGCCTGGAGTTCTCTCCTCAGAGGCTCTGCATCTTTATTCATGAGCCTGGCAGAGGGGAGCCCAGGGAACCTGTCCGAAGGCTGCTCTCTGCTCTCCCTGCAGAGGGATAAATATGGAAATGTGAGAGGAGAGCTTCCCTGTCGGGAGTCAGGCCTGCCACCTCCTCTAACGCCTAAACACCTGGGGCTGGAGGAGGGGCCCCTTGGGGCTGAATCATCTCAGTCTCCCCAGCCCTGCTCACGGCCCCTTCCAGCCTCCTGCCCTCACTCCCCCCCTCGGCAGGATCACCCAGGCTGACTCAGCTGCCTCACTGCGCATCTCCCCACACCGGCCCTTGCTTTCTGTTTCCCACACCGCCTCCCGCAGGCTGCCCCCAGCACCCCGCAAATGCACATGCGCCTCCTTACCTCCTGCTACCTTGAGAAGCCTCTCAGGCCCCACTCACTGCAGCGTGCCTCCTCTCACCTCTCCAGGCCTGCCTGGGCCTCCTCCTTCAAATCCCAGGTGCCCAGAGTTACATCCTTGCTTCTTGAAGTGAGGTCTGTGGACCAGCAGCTTCTGCTCCGTGAGCGTGTGTGTTAGATGTGCAGACCCCGCGGCCCCCTCCCAAACCTGCTGAGTCAGGATCTGCTTTTTTTTTTTTTGGCCGCACCCCACAGCATGAGGGATCTTAGCTCCCCGACCAGGGATCAAACCCGTGCCCCCTGCAGTGGAAGCTCGGAGCCCTAACCACTGGACTGCCAGGGAATTCCCAGAATGCATTTTAACCAGACCCCCAGAAGATTCACTTGCACAGAAGCTGAGCTCTGGCCACAGCAGTGACAGCAGGACACGTGTCAGGTCAGCACCATGCCCGCTGCAGCGCCTGGCACAGCGCTAAGCTGGCAGCTGATACTATAAGCGCAGAAAGAACCACTATGTTGGGTCCTTATGGCTCCGGCCAAAGCCCACAATCCCTGAGCAACCTCTGAGCGACTTGGCCCATTGGGAGCTTCAGAAGGTCTGCTGACCTCACCTGCCCAGCTTCTCTGCTGCATCTGTCTGAATAGAATGGATGCAGATGGTCTACTGTTGGTACATGGTGAGGGTCAGAGGCAGAATTGGGATTTTGCCTTTTTCGGTGTCTGTGTTCCTGTGTTAGTTAGATCAGAGGCATGTAGCTTGGTGGCTAAGAGTATAACCTCTAGAGCAAAATGAGTTCAAATTCTGCCACTAACTAAGTATGTGATCTTGGGCAAAGTAATGTAATATCTCTGTGCCTCTGTTTACTCATCTCTGTAATGGGCTAGCAGTGGTACCTACGTCAGAGGGTTGTGAGAGGATTACATGGGGAAACATTGGCAGTGTGCTTAAACATGCCTGGCACATAGGAAGTGCTATAAAAGTGTTGTTAATTAAATCGGCATCTTCTGTCACGTATAACGTTGTCAGTTGTGCAGATTTAGAATTACAGGAGTTGATAGGCCCTCTCGGGCTGATAGAGAGCCAATTCCCTCATCCTATACAAGAGGAAACAGGCCCAGGTTGCTCAGACCCTTTCCCAACATCAGACAGCCAATAAGCGGCACGGTGGAACTTGGACGCTGACCCTTGTCTGCTGCGGGGTCACGGCCTGCAGGACATGGTTAGAAAGCAGAGCGGCTGCAGGTCTGGCACCGGAGCCCAACTTGCCTACCCTTCTGAGGCTCCTGCCCTCTGTCCTCATCAGGGTAGGAGGATTCTATCTGTGGCCCCTACTGGCAAACTCTCCAGAGACTTCCCCTGTGCCCTGAGGTCTAATCTGTAAATTGATCCTCCTAGGCAACTGAGTCAAGAATCAGATGGCATTTGCTGGGGTTACTCCTCAGGGAGAGGAAATCAAGGAGTCTGAGTTTGGGAGGAGAGACTGCAGAGGTAGCCTCCGCCCCAGGGAACTGTGTCCAAGGCTGGCTCTCCTCTGTGTCCTAGGCCCTGCAGGGAGGATGAGAAATGGTGGGGGTCTGATGCCCAGGATTGGCCGCTCTTTTGTGTGGGTTTTATTTCCTGCTCTTTGTCCCCCTGAGTTCTGACTCTTGGTGCCTCTCTTGGCACTTCTCAGATAAACCCTCATCCTTCCCCCAGCAGGTTCTAGACTCTAGGTTGTAGTAAATAGGACCTCCTCCCGGAATCAGCAGCCCAGCAAGATCTGGAAATAGGGATCTGGGAGTTTTCTGCGGGAATCTACTGCGATGGTCTGTTCTGGTCTTTCCATCCCTCCGCTCAGGGGCTGGCTGGGGAGGCGGGATGCACTGTTGCCCTGGGGGCCGAGGGAGGGCCCGAACTCCTCAGAATTCTTCCTGTTGCAAAAATTCTTTGCCTCAAGTCAATTACTGGTTTTGAGCACATTTGGACTCTGATTCAACTGGGCTGTGTATGGGCTTGAAGGTAATCAAAAGAAGTTATAAATACACCAGGATTCATCCTACACATCCAGCAAGGCGGGGCGAGTGCCCCCATCCCTGGCTGCCTCTACTGCTAATTAACTTTGGGGGTGCCTCTGGGTCTGCCTCCCTAACCAGACTGAAATCCCCGACCACAGTTTATGCTTTTCTGCATCCCTCTCAGCATCTAGCCCAGCACTGGGCACATCGTGGGTGCACGTAGTAGGTGATTATTAACTAATCACCCAATACATTTTTTCATAAAAGAATAAAAGAAAATCATTTCCTTTACATGTATTTTTTAGTGTTCCTCAGTTTTCGTATTCTTGATGCATATAGAATACAGCTTTGCTGAAATACAAAATAATGGTAATAATAATATAGCATCTTTCATTCGCTGAGTGCCTACTATGAACCAAGCACTGTGCAGGAGTCATTACCTACATCATCCTAATCCTCATTGCGAGGTCCGACCAGAGAAGGAAAGCCCACTGCCCCTAGTTACCCAGCTCCTCACGAGTGGGAGAACTGGTACCCAATCCCAGGTGTCCTGACTCGATTAAATCCCAAAGATTCCAGCCCAGCAGCCAATTCTCCCATTTTTCATAAAAACAAAGACTTTGAAAAAGATTTAAAAACCCTTTGCCCAAGGTCCCACGTTCAGGAAACTGCAGAACTGACATTCAATCCCAGACCCATCTGATCACAAAGGTCACAGCCCCACCACCATGGCACACCACCCTTACTTCCCCACATGATCTTTTCCTTTGTCTGTTTCTTGGTCTGCAGCCAGACCTTTTCTTACACCTCTGGCGGCAGAGATGGCACTACAATTTGGAACGATTTGGATAGACGTTATAGATATGTCAGTAATGGTGGACAGTAAAAACTTGGGGGAAACATTTTAGAGTTGGGAGGAAGAGTCCTCTTTCCAGGAAATGGAGGGCACATCTACTGAGGCAGTGGACCTGAATATGTTCATGTCTTACAAACGTGTTCAACTTCTACAGATAGAATTCCCCCACTCGGGTGATCGCTGCTGTGCCTGTCGCCAGCTGTGACGTACAGCTCTCTCTCCAGGGTTGCAGGCCTGGTGGCTCACGGCATCGGAGAGGATTTTAACTGAGATGCAGCCAGACAAGCATTCTCATCGTTGTCACCATGACATTGTGAAATGAGTTGGGTGTAGGGTGAAATGGGGATCGATGTCGAATAGACCACTTTGTTCTAGGAGGAGTTTGGGAGATGAAATAAATAACCGGTTTCAGACCTGTTGCAAAATCTGCTGCTCTACCCACTTCAGTTGGAATAACTGAAGAGACTATCAGGTGAGGGATCCCTTTCCAGTTTTCCCCACACAACCAGCCTTCCACTGAGCACCTTCCAAGAGCCTCACCCCTTCCTTAGTTTCAAAGTTGAGTTCCTTTTAAAATTGACAAAACAGTCGTCTTTCTAATGTAGCGGATTGGCTTTAAATGGGAACTCATGACAATGTACTATTGCTGTGTAATTTACTATTGTTGATCTCCTATTTCATAACAAATGCTAACAGTAGACTGATTTATACTGGTGGCTCAACATTAATCAACAAGAGAAGTACTGGAGGAAACCCCCTGTCCCAAATCAAGATGTCATTGATCCAATTTGTAAGGTGAATTGGGTATTGGACAGAAGTGGAGAGAGTTTGTTTTTAAAGTCTGAGTAACCAGTGGGTATCCCTCAGGGTCTGTAACGCTTCCAGCAGAGGTACAGATGGAGATAGAGGTATGATAAAGAGCTAGAAATAGGGATAAAATACAAAGAGATAGACAGATGAGAGATAGAAAAGTCACAGAGATAGAGATAAAGATATATAGATAGAAATATAGATAGATATGTTATAGAGATATAATCTAGATATAGGGGTAAATATATAGAGATAGAAATAAAGATAGATTGAGATATGATATAGAGATATGATGCAAATAGAGATAGATATAGAAATAGAGATATAATCTAGATAAAGAGATAAAGAGGTAGAGATAGAAATATAGATATGACATAGAGATAAAGACACATAGATAGATGTAGGTACAGATACAGATATAGATGTAGATTTAGATATAGATATACTTGTAGATATATTCACCCTTCGAAGTTTGATCCTGTGATTAGGACATACCAACACAAGGGGGCAGTAGGTGCTTTGGTTAACAACAAATCCAAAATCATGAAAGTATCACCCATTTGCCAAATTCATTATTTTCCTCTTTCTTCTTTTTCTTTTTTCAATATTTTACTTCCAGATTCAGAAAAATAAATAAAACATGATAGCTAAAAGGAATTTTGAAGCTTATCTGATTTATCCCCTCATTTTATATCCAGGGAAATGGAAGTCCAAAGTGACTTGAGTTTAGTCACAACTAGACACCCTGTCACAACCCAGCATCCACTCCTCTGCAACGAGTTGCTTCCTTATCCGCCCTAAGCATTTATAAAGCAGCGGCAGCATAACAGATCCTAATCTAAAACCAGTGAGGATACAATAAAGAGCAAAGCATAATATTTCCCTTAAAGAAGAGGCAATTTTGACTTTTCTCATGGTGAGAATTCGAAAGTGAGGGAGACCTGAAAATTAGTGAGAAGTCTGGATTTCTACTGTCTGTGTCTTGTTTTCCACAGAAAGATAACAGAACTTCTCCGGGAGTTTATGACCTTCTTGGGACAATATGCATGTAGAGTGACCTGTCGAGGACATAAATGAAAATTGCTTCCCCTGACCCATGGGGCAAAACCCCTTCTCTAGAAATGTAGTTCAGGACTAATTTTCTTCTCAAGTAGATGCAGTTATACAAGAACCATGAGCTAATAGTGGCTGTCTCATGATAAAGACTGCAGTCCTGAGGGACCCGTGACTGTAGAAAATGGATATCGTCCCCCAGAGGACAAGAGAAGGGGCGGCTCTGAGACGTGACCTCAGGATCTGGGTGACCCCATGGGGGCGGGGTAAGGTGGCTGTGTCTTTAACCTCCTTCCAGAGAGCCCACATGTGGAAGGCAGCTCATATTTTGGGCTGCATCTACCTTTGATTTGTTACATCTGCTTGAGGGCAGGGACCGGATCTTATATTTTACTCGTTGCCCCTCCTCACCCTCCCTCCCGCCCACGCAGAGCTCAGCATAGAGCCTGGCACTAACCTGGCTTCTGGGAGTATCTGCTGAACGAATACTTTGGCAGAAAACAGTTTTTGGATTCGCCATTTCTAATTAAGGGGAAGTCTCTCTCTCCTTTTCCCATCCATATGGCCAAGTGCATGTTCTGCTCTGGGAATGATTCATACCCTCATGCATCACCGGCTAAAGCAGCAATGGGAACGACAAGTGTTAAGGCCCAATGGAGTGCCTTCTTTAGCATGGCTGACTTAAGACAACCTTCGGAACACATTTCAAGCCTTTTACTGGCCTTTGGGTAGATTTGCTGCTGTCTCCTCAGGCTTGAAAAAGACCTGCTGTGCTGAGTCACGTGTTCATCCGACACCTCCTGTGTGCCTGGCCCTGTACTAGGCACCAGGGAATCACAGCGATGGGCAAAACCAGGCCACTCCCTGCCTCTGTTTAGCTTATAATCCACAAGCAATGCCAGGAACATTTCTTCACAGTGATGATAAATGTTACCAAGGGCGAGACTTGGTGATGTGCATGTGTGTAATGGGGGTTCCGACCTCAGCTCAGAGAAGGCGTTCTGAACATGAAGACTGAAGCAAGGTCTAAAGAAGGAACAGGCGTTAACTGGGCTGGGGCAGAAAAGGAGCATTCCAGACAAAGAGAGAAACATGGCGAAGGTCCCACAGCTGTGGTAGAGAGTCCAGCAAGGTCCCAGGTAGTGAAAGAAGCCCGGAGGGCAGAGGAGTGGACCAGAAACTGGACACGGAGGCTTGGGGATAATTTTGTTTCTTGTCCTGAGGACAATTAGATGCTATTGGCAGTTATGGGAAGTGGGCATGAGCCAACTTGGGTGTGAAAAGTTCCCTCTGGACTTGTGAGGCCTCGGGGGCGTGATGAGCCTAAAGCCAAAATCAAATACCAAGTTAATCGTCAAGGACACCAGCTTGACCGGTAGCCCAGGGCATGTGTGCTGAGACCCCACCGCTAACCACCTGCTCACCCAGGTGCCATCTGCGAGCATCAGGGGACGGGATGCATCTCGGCAGCCCTGAGGGGAAAACGGAGGGGAGGGAGCAGCCTCCGACCCCCAGGGGCCCAGCTCCTTGCGGCCTCAGAGGGCTTCCACACGTGCCGTCCCCACTGCATCTCACGGCAATTCTACGTGATAGGTATTAAGTATTATTGCCATGGTTTGTGGATGAGGAAACTGAGGCTCAGATGGGTTAACTGACTTAGTTAATATCACAGAACGAGACAGAACTTGGTTCACCTCTCACTTCTGCCCCTCGTGAGCCTGAGGTGGGTCCTGCTTTCTCTCAAGGACACCACGCTCCTGCAGCCCCGGGGGGAAGACGGAGTATCAGCACCGAGCTGAGCCATAGCCAAGGTCCAGGAGGTTGACTGCAATCCTCAGACTCGGGCTTGGTTGGCACTTCTCCCTCCACGGCGGCACCTGCCCCAGAGCTAGGGGCCACGGTCCCCAACCCCCTGGCCCAGCCTTCCCTGCTGCCTGGAGATGAGGGGATCTTCCCTGTGAGGGGCAGGTATTTGCCTCCTTTGCCCCTAATAGTGGGTGCCTGCTCCCTGTGGGCCTGTTGTGACCTGGCCCAGCCTTGATGACAAAGATCGAGGCTCCCGTGAGCACAGTGCAAAGCAGGAGGTGCACGTGGGGAGAAGGAAGCAGAGGGATGGGTGAGATGGGCAGAGCCTTTCCAGATCCTGGTGCAGGAGGTGGATTGCAGCTCCATGTCGGTGCTGAAGGCCAGGCGGACTTGGCAGGTGCAGGAGAGGCAGTGTCTGCAGACCGAGCTGGGTTTGGTCCCAGCCCACCCACCCCACTTAGTGGTATGACCTTATGCCAGTTACATAACGCAGAACGATGGCCCTCAAGTCCTAAACGTGTTGAAGGACGCTCTGAGGCGGCACATGAAAAGGACCTGCCTAGGGCCTCGCTCCCTGATAGGCCCTCATGAAACGATAACAACTATTCTAGTAGCAGGGCCTGGAAAGGCGGTACTGAGCCAGGCTACCCAGAGGAGGTCTCTAGCTAATTCCAGCAGAGGTGAGGGGAGATGACCTTGGAAGCAGAGTAGCGATAGTTCAGGGGTGCAATAGAGAAAGACTCTGCTACCGAGTCCAAGCTCATCCTGCTCACTGCACGACAGGCCAACTCATCGAGAGATGGGTTGTTGGACAAGGAATAGTGACTTTATTCAGAAAGCCAGCAGACCGAGAAGATGCTGGACTAGTGTCCCTAAGAACCATTTTGCTCCTTTTGGATGCTTAGTTTCCTTTATAGAACAAAGAAGGGAAGGTGAGGAAGTAAAGTAAAAAAGCTGGTAAGTCGTTGCAAATATTTCCTGGTTGCAGCCAGACCAGACTCCAGAGGGGATGAGTTAATTTCTTCTTTCCTGCATCCAATCACAGGTGGGCTTGGTCAGGATGTTTCCTGTGAGCTTAAACAAAGGTATTTTAGCTTAATGCTCAGGCAAGGGAGGCAGGGTTCCTGGAGGTGGGCCATTCTGTTACTTTAAGCCAGAGGCAACATCCCTTTAGTGATTAACTTGTAACAAAAGCAATAGAATAGAAAGGTTAAAGGAAAAGAAACAGACCCAATGTGGAGCCAGATTTGTTCTTCCCTATTACCACTCCACCCTTGGGGAGGGGATTCTGTTGGTGGGTTCATAAGCCAGACAATATAGGCTTCTGACATTTGAGAACAAAGGAAAACAGAACTGACCTGAGTGAGGACATTTTAAAAGGGGCTGTGTCTTGTGAGGGATTGGAGGGCAGACCCCTCCACGACAGTGAGCAGCAGAGAGGTCTTCTGTTCTCTGATCCCATCATGAGCCCTATTTCAGGCAGACTAATGGGCAGAAATCTAGTCTGAGGTCCGAGGGCTGCCCAGCATCAGCTGGGAGCTGGAGAGAGACCGTCCTCCTTGGCAGTCTTATTGCCACTCCCTCCTGACACCGCCACGTCAGCCATCACAGTGGGGCAAGGCCATGCTTGTGAAAACTCCCCCAACCTGAAGGTTGGGCAGATAACTTCTAGGGGACCTGCATTCTCCATCAAATTGAGGCAGGCACCAGTGACACTGGGAGAGGGGAAGGATCCATGGGAAATGTTACAATGTTTTCTCGGAACTTAGTACAACTTCTAGAAGGATGAACTATATGCAGCAAGATGGTGCAGACGGGTGGAGTGGGGGATGGAAGCACAGTGTTTTGAGGCCGTTTCTTAATGCAGCGACCTGTGCTGCACTGCGGGTGGAGGGCCTGGGGGTACAGACGCATATTCAGCGTGAGGTGTCTGGGGTCATTCACCATCTCTTAAGGAAACAAACCTTTTAATATTCACAACTGGATAGATTATTGAAAAGATGGAAACGTGGGGCTTTGGCTCACTATCTGTGAGGAAAACCTCTGCTGTGGCTTTGGAACAGGCAGGTTAATTTGTGCAAATTCTCCTACTGCCTCCCTGGGGAGAGACACAAGTCCACGGGCATTTCCTGGGGTTTTCCTCTCCTGCACATTTGTCAGTTCCAAGTAAGGATGTGGAATACAGGGGGATACAGTGCAGGCTTGTGTAATCCCAGAAAGTTTCAGACTCTGAGACCTTTCCTAAACTATGATGAAGAGCAATGAATTATCAGCCGCCTGAATATTAGGTGGGGGAAGGGGACCACACACTAAATTTTTGTTAAGTTTCAAACTCATAAGATCATCTCCATTACTCTTGTTTGTGGCTCTATACACTTGTATCATAGTGTAATTTTATACTTATGTAGTTGATTGATTAGTGTCTATTTCCCCCACTATCCTTAACATTCTTTGCATTTTTTTTCTATTTTATTCAGCACCTAACACAGTGCTTGACACATAGTAACTGCTCAATAAAAGTTTGTTGAGTTAAAAGAATGAATGAATCATGAAAAATATCCCTCAGTGGCATTTTAGTAATTTCCATGTAGTACATCCTCCTGCCAGGAGGTGGCCATAAATACACACAGCCAAGGATTTCAAGCATTAGAGGCGATGGAAGCTAAGAATTACATAACGCAGCAAATTTGTTTGTTTCATCAGATGTGAACTTAGGTTTATTTCCTCAGCTAATACTTGATTAATAGAAACAAAAGATGTAGCAGAAATGACCAGACAGATCTGCATTCAAATCCTGCCTCTCCCATAGCCAGCCAGGCACCATGGGCAAAAGCCTTGACCTTTCAAGCTTGTTTCCTTGTCCACAACAGGGAACTTACGATGACAAGTTTTGTTATAAGGATTAAATGAAATAGCAATACTTCTAATAGAAGTATTAGAAGTGAGTTCATTCCAGTGCTGCGTGAAAATCATGAAAGTATTCCAACAAATGATGAGGCCGACGAAAATTTTTCACTTTCTACCTTCTGTTTTGTATTTAGTGGTCCTTCAGCATCCATGGGTATTGGTTCCAGGACCTCCACCAATACCAAAATCTGCAGATGCTCAAATCCCTTATATAAACTGGCCTAGTGCAGTCAGCCCTCCATAGCTACGGGTCCCACATCTGCGGATTCAACCAACCACGGATCAAATTTCAAATTTCAATCTGCAATGGGTTGAATCCACAGATGTGGATACACTGAGCCAACTCGGTAGAGCGTGAACAGTTCTTACTACTCTTCTGCAAAATGGCAACAGATTGACACAGTGGGAGGAGAACTTATGAGTTTGCTGGACCTTTCTGAGTCCACGTTTCCTTGACCATGAAATGGAGCTGCGGATAACTGCTTGGCAGGAATATTGTGAAAGCTAATGACATAGCATAGATCATACTAGTCAATACAGAAGCCCCCTTGCCACGAGTGGTTATTGAAAGTATGAATAATATGTAGGGACTTCCTTGTGGTCCAGTAGTTAAGATTCTGTGCTTCCACTGCAGGGGGTGCAGGTTCGATCCCTGGTTGGGGAACTAAGATTCTGCAGGCTGTGCAGTGAGGCCAAAAATAAATAAATTAATTAATTAGTTTTTTTAAAAAGAAAGTGATACGTAAGTTAAATGACATTAAAATATTCAGTTCTTCAGGTACTCTAGTAACATTTCAAGGGTTGCTTCCCCACTGTCCTCAATGCTCTGTCTTTTTTTCTATTTTATTGCCAGCACCTGACACAGTGGTTGACACATATGGCCAGTGGCTGTCATTTTGGACAGTGTGGCTTATAGAATATTGCCATCATCGCAAGAAGTTCTATTGAACAGAGCTGGCTAGGTTATAATAAATGTCCACTTGGCGGTAACAGTTTTTGGCAGCAGTGTTTGGTCGCCTGTTACCTTCCAGCTGACACCGACAAGGTAGTAGGCAGCACCTACTATTTGCAGGACCTGTGCTGTCTGTTGTGAATACAACGGTGAGCAAATAGGTTTGTGTTCTGGGGATTCACAGTTCAATAATAGATACTAAATAAATAATCCCTTAAAGAAATAGGTACGACAGATGGTGTTAAACGTCTGTCCTAAAAACCTGCTTCTCTGTTACTAAGTAAAAGTAAGGGGAACCAAACCATCCCCTTGGGTTGCCTTGAGGATTTCAGGAGATGCTGAAGGTGTAACTGATCACAAGACTATGCGGTACTTCCTTAGGAAGGACTGTTGCCGAGTCCAAGCTCATTACTTCTCGCCACACAACAGGCCAGCAAATCTAGAGATGTGTTGTTAAGGCAAGGAATAGTGACTTAATTTGGAAAGCCAGCAGACGGAGAACATGGCGGACTGGCATCCCAAAGAACCATCTTTCCCAAGTTAGAACTCAGGCTTCTTTTATACTAAAAGGGGAGGGGTGTGGTTGGTTGTCACAAACTTCTTGGTGTCAGAATCCTTTGTTCTTGCATCTGTCCAGGTAGGTCAGGTCAGGTCCTGGTGTTCCTGAAAACTTCCAAGAAGACAAATGCTATTCTCTGTTCTGCAACTTTTTATCTCTATATGAATGGAAAAGTGTTATACCCTTAAAGGTCAGAGCCTTGAGAATGGGCTATTCTGTATATTTCAGGCTATAGGCAACATCCTTAACTTGTGGCAAAAGCAATAGAATACAAAAGTTAAAGTAAAAGAAACAGATCCAATATGGAGTCAGATTTGTTCTTCCCTATTACAGGACAGCCTCATAAAGAAATTAGTTCACTCCTTCATTCACTAAGTAATTACTGAGTACCTGCTATGTGTGGATTAGGCAGGGAACAAAATAACATAGCAGCCAAGGCTCTCTGTTCTCATGGAGTTTACATTTCTCATGGAGGAAGAAAGACAATGAATAAGTAATTAAAATATGTTGTATGGTAGTCAGTTTTTGAAGAAAAATAAAGCAGTGAAGGGGGATAAAGAATTCTGGGGATGGGAGAGTTGACACTGTAATGAGGACTTTTAAACTATTTTTCATTACCGTTCAGCTGTAGTGAAAACCCTTCTCTTCCCTCACAGGAGCATGAATGCGTTTAGTCAACGCAGCATCCCCATTTCACAGATGAAAGTGAGCTGCTAAAAGAAGTGATACAACCACAAATACAAAGACACAATGACAAACACAAGACCACAGACCCTGTACTCATCGGGAATTTCTGGAGCTTCTCCCTGAGGGGCTCCAGGCAGAGAGCTGTGGGGCAGCAGAGATGAGCCAACTGCCTCTGCTTGCACAGAGCTCACAGGCCAGTAGGGACACAGGCAGCAATAGAACTTACTATGGTCTAAGGCAGAGGGTTTGGAAACATTCATCTGGAAATAAGTGATACACAAACCAAGCAGAGGGAGAGATTCCGTCCAGCCACGAAGGCTGCATGGAGTTGGAGCATTTGAGCTGGATGTAAAGAAAAGGTGGGATTTCTAGACTGGCCAAGGTGAGATGGGTGAGAGAGGGAAGGCTTATGAAGTATGGCGGCAAAGAGCAGGTTTGGTGACAGCTAGGAAGACAGCCGAGGCTCAGGGGCATAAAGCAGAGGAACAAAGCAAGAGAGACATGCCTGCAGGTTGGGGCAATCACGAAGCGCCACACATAGAGCAGGGTGAGAAGTTTGAATTCAGCGTCTGCCAAAAGAGCCTCCAAGGGCTGAGCTCAAAAGCAGAGGGAAGCAGGACATGCAATGTTTAAGGCACATATCATCGGGTCAGGTACGGAAGCCCTTGAGTGGCAAGCGAAGGAGCTTGCACTTGATTCCACTGGGTGTTCATGTGAAGAGAAATGACACAATCAGAGCCACACTGCAGGAAGGTCAGTGTGGCCTGGGTATCGGACCTGGAGGAGACCAGAGGCCGGAGGAGTTGGGAGACTGTGGTCAGAATCAACGGGGGGTGTGCGGGCTCTGGCCGAGGCAGAAGGGAGAGCAGGGCTTGCCTCTGTGGATCCTCCCACTGGAAAGTGGGCGGGGAGAGGGGATGTGGAGAGAAGCACAGGAAGTCTTGAGTCGCTGGGCCCTTGCTGCAGGGGACTCACTGAATGAGAGATGAAGGAGGCGGTCCATGGGAACTCTGAGCCCACTCTCCTCAGCGGGGCCAGAGTGGGCTCGGGGGGCTTGCCCGTGACCCAGCTCTGCAGGCAGACGACCCCCACCGTCAGGCTGTGCCCACCTGACTGGGTTCTGCTGAGAGTCTGAGTGGAGGGTCCTGGAAACCTCTCCCTCCACCCCCTCCAGGAAGAGGAGGCAGGGGTGCAGCCCTGCTTTGCCCCAGCTCCCCACGACTGATGGCAGGTACAGCTGGCAGCCCTCATTTCCAGGCATCCTGGGCAGGGGGAGTCAACAGGAAAGAAAGATGTGCAGCCCAGAAGAATTATCTCAGAAACTTCCAGAAGTCAGTCCAGGGAATGCCATGGGACAAGGGCACCCTTGTCCTGCTTGTCAGTCAGCAGGAGGCGGCCGGCATGCGCACCAGCCCTCTGCCACGCCAGACGTCCCTGCAAATCTGCTGAGAAGCCCCGTCCCTAGAGCCCAGCCAGAAAGCCTTGTTCCACTTCCTCTCTCGGGACGGGGCAGGAGGGCTGTGGGTTCCTAGTTCTCTACTAGTCTTGGCCCGAGTGTGGGCTTGAGCACGGCAGAACCAGGAGACCTCACGGGGTTGGCCTTTTCTCAACTCCTTTGTCCTCGTTTCCAAGGTTCTCATCTTCGGAGGAACCTCCCACTGCAGGCTTTGCCGGTTTTCTGCAAGCAAAGGCCCCTTCACTTGGTGAACAAAGATTGTGCAGAGAACACGGAGCTGAGCGAAGCAAGGAACGTGTGGTCCGGCAGAGGAAAGCCGCATGTGCAAAGACAACTCGGACGCAAGGAGAGAGGGGTTGACATCAGGCTGCGTTTGCAGAGAAGGGCCCCGCAGGAGGTGGCATCCGGGCTCCACTTCAGATGACGGGGAGGAGATAGAACTGAGAAGTAGGCGAGGGTCCGACAGACAAAGGGCGCCGTGTGGGCAAAGACAGAGGCAGGAAAGCACAGGGCACTTATGATCCGCGGGTAATTCCATCTGCCTTCCACAAACAGGCGACCCTGCCCCCGTTAGAAACAGGGCAGGGGGACTCCCCTGGTGACCCAGTGGTTAAGAATCCGACTTCTAATGCAGGGGATGCAGGTTCGATCCCTGGTCGGGGAACTAAGATCCCACATGCTGCGGGGCAACTAAGCCGGCGCAACTAAGCCACAGCTAGAGAGCCCACATGCTGCAATGAAAGATCCCGCATGCTGCAATGAAGATCCCACATGCTGCAGTGAAAGATCCCGCATGCTGCAATGAAGATCCCACATGCTGCAGTGAAAGATCCCTCATGCTGCAATGAAGATCCCGCGTGCCGCAACTAAGACCTGACACAGCCAAGTAAATAAATAAATATTAAAAAAAAAAGAAAAGAAAGAAAATGCCTATACTTAGGCAGAATTTGGAAAAGAAAAAAAAAAGAAACAGGGCAGGCCCCTAAAATTCACCTGTGAGTTGGTTTTCAGCACCAGGGTGACATTTTCCTACAGACATCATGCTACACCTTGTAGCTGGGTCCTGGTCCCAACCCGAGGCCAGCAGCCTCTAGAGCCCGTTCCCTCAGAGTGTAACCGGAGCACAGGATTGTCCCTGTGGTAGGATGGGGACACATCACTGTGTGGCCTCGGGGTCAGGGTCTCATCAGCAGGGCCAGAATTCACCAGGGACAGAGGGTCTACTTTCTGGCCCCACCTTCTGCTACTAGGCTCTGAGCCCCCCAGGTGTCAGAGCAAAAGGGCTGTGGGCTGCACAGGGGCAAGGACAGGACCTGAGAAAACAGGCTGTAGGGAGTCCTGGGAAGACTGCCTCCAGGGCACTTGCCCAGCCACCCATCACCCCCAGCCAGGGAGCCTGGGGGACTGGCCAGCTCACCGACACCCCCAGAATTAAGCCTAGGGCTCTGCTGGCCAGAACCTGGAGCAAACACTGCTCCACTCCCAAACCCTGCCCTTCAAAGAGGAGCCTTGTCTCGGGCACCCTCAGGACGACAGGCTGCCCCACAGGTGCCAAACCCCAAAGGATTTCTCCAGGAACCGTACCACACAGCTTCTGGGGTCAGAAGGGCTCCTGGCTGGGGGCCTGGGTTCACATCAGCAGGCATTAATTGACCATTTGCAGCTGCTTCCCAGCTGAAGATTTCTTTTCCTTTTAATGGAAATATAGGATACACTTGATATAACATTTTTGACCAAAAGTAGAAAAACTCTGTGTGCGTGTGTACATAGGCATAAAAGAGAGGCTGGAAACTTATTGAAGATTAGCTATGTTAGATTATCTAATACAGTTTCCGAAAATTTTCATAACTAAATTTATTTTCTTTCAAACAAGTTGCCATTGGTTGAATGTTTGTGTGTCCCCAAAATCCATATGTTGAAACTTAATACCCAAAATGATGGTATTAGGAGGTAGGGCCTTTGGGAGGTGCTTAGATCATGAGGGTAGAGCCCTCATGAATGAGATTAGTGCCCTTATAAAAGAAACCCCACAGAGTGCCCTTGCCCCTTCCACTATGTGAGGACACAGCAAGAAGTCGACAGTCTGCAATGAAGAAGAGGGCCCTCACCAGTACCCGACCACGCTGGCACCCTGATCTTGGACTTCTAGCCTCCAGAACTATAAGAAATAAATGTCTGTTGTTTATTAGCTACCCAGTCTGTGATAGTTTTTAATAGCAGCCTGAACTACAAAGAAGTAAGTGAAATATATATAATTATATATATTAAAAAATTTCAACCTCACCATTCTTTTTTTCTATTATATTAAAAGGTTTAGATTATTAAGACCACCAAAAATTATTTCCACACCAATATTTAATGCAGGAGTTGAAGCAAAATACATTGAATCTTAAAAATAAAACAGAACACCCCGCAAGCAACAATACCCCCCAAATACTTGTACTTCTCAGGCACTATTTTCCTCCAAGAGAAGTGAATATGAGTTCAAGACCCTGATTTCCTCCTACAGAGATTGAAGGGAGTATGGCTTCATTTTTCTGTGATGATCTGTCCAGAGTTGAATTATTTCATCAAAAGAAGGATCATTCCCCTGATTAGAAAAACTCGCAGTACTCGGAACATGATAGGATGAATTTTCTAAAGGAAATAACCCCTCCAGGTATCTGAGGGCTCTTGATCACACACTCAGTTCTTCCAAAGTAAACATGTTGGCTATAAAAGTCAGTAAATAGACCTTCGGCAAGGCACATGTAACTTTTATAGCTCAAAATTTACAATCGATTCTTTTCTCGAGGCCTTCCTGATCTAAATTAATTTTTAATATACTGACCTAAGGTGCCCAGTTATTTTTAGATCAAACTGTCAGATAGCCCTCAACTTAAAAGTCTGCTGTGAGGTATAAGATGGGTAAAGCATTACATCGCCAGAAACCTACATGGATGGAGAAAAATTATACCCAGTGGCCTCATGTCATTGCGTGTAGAAAGGCTGATGGCTAAACATCCCTAGGGAGACTTGGGAATCCACCAGGGGGCTCACTCTGCTCTGTTCTTGGGCTATTTCACAGGTACCCGCTCTGCCCAAGACCACTGAACGTGAAGCAGGTGACACAACAGCAAACAGCACACCCCTAGAGAGAGATGAAGGCCACTCATGCACAGGGCACATATGATATTGAGAGAGAATAAGAAACACATATTTGGTCTTAGTCCCCGGTTCCTGACACAGAAGCTTCTAAGACTCTTGGAATCTCTGGAGTGATAACAGTGTCTTTTGTACGTTAATGAGACAACTGGTGGCTGGGGGACCCCTAGCTTCAGGACTGGGGCAGGGTTGGGAGGGGGGCTGGTCCCAGAAAGACAATGGCAGATTAGAGAATTGGGACTTTCAGCTCCAACCCCGACCTCTGGGGAGGAGAAAGGGTCTGGAGATTGAGTTCAATCACCAATGGCCAATGATATAATCAATTATGCCTACATAATGAAACTGCAATAAAAACCCTCAAACTACGGGGCTGGGGGAGCTTCCAGGCTGGTGAACGCATCCAGGGGCTGGGAGGGCGGTGCACCCAGAGAGGGCACGGAAGCGCCACACACCCCCATGCCCACACCTTGCTCTCTGCATCTCCTCCGTTGGGTTGTAACCTTATAACAAACTGGTAGTAGTAAATAAAGTGCCTTCCTGAATTTTGTGAGTCGTTCTAGCAAATTATCCAACCTGAGGAGGGGCTGTGGGAATCCTCCAACTTCGTAGCAGGTCGTTCAGAAGAACAGGTGGCAACCTGGGACTTGTGACTGGCGTTTAAGGTGGGCGCAGTCTTGTGGGACTGAATCCTTACCCTCTGGGGTCTGCTGTAACTCCAGGCAGTTAGGGTCAGAATTGAATTGAACTGTAGGACACCCAGCTGGTGTCCAGCCAGTTGGAAAATTGGTTGTTGCGAGGGGAAGATAACAAAACAAACCCACACACATTTGGTGTCCTAAGAGTTACGAGTAAAGAACAGTTCAGAGTACGTGGGAGAATAAGTAGTCACAGAATAAGTTCTTTGATTAGAAGAGACTGTCAGATTTTTACTTTCTGAGATTAATAAAATGAGTCATGCAGTTTCCAGCCACTAAGCTTTGGGGTGGTTTCTCACACAGCAGCAGCAACCAGAACAGGTCCCGGCACCTGGAAGTGGGAGCTACTGAAATACAAGCCGAAGTCAGCTCCTCGCCTGGAACATTTACCTTGTCCTTGGCCCGCCTGTATTGGCTCCTGACATGAAATGTTTATGTTGCTTCTGGAGGGAAATTTTCTATTGTCCAGTGTGCTTCTCAGTGTAGGAGGAGTGGGCAGCCGAGCTCAGCAAGTCCCAGGGCAGGATGTACAGCGAGAAAGAGGACACAGCCCAGAGGCGGCACGATGCCGGCCGACTGTGTGCGGCCAGCCCCGCCCACTTAGCAAGTGGCAACACCTACGCAGGAACAGGAGCCCCGGTCGCATCCTCAGGAATCTGCTTTGGCTTTTGTAGTTGCGGGACTTATTCGTCCAGAAACACATACACACCTTCTCTGCTTTAAAACACCAAGCGGTGCGCTTTGGTTTTGTTTTGGGGGTGGGGTGAGGGTTGTTTGCTGGTTTCCTGCGCTCCACCTGGAGAATGTCCTTTAGCTTTGCTGGGGCAGAAGGTCAGGTGTCAGACCGGGATCCCTGCTGCGTGTCACCGGCCCAGATGCGCGTCTGGGGCCGCGGCCACCGCCTCGGGCTCCGTGTTCTCACCACCTGTGGGATCTGCCCCTCCTCCCCTTCCTGTGCCCATCCTGGGTCTCCTACAGTTCCCCGTCGGCTCTGAGAAGTCACCTCTTTACGTCTCTCAGAAATAAGCCCGGTCATGTTCTATTTTTAGTGGCTCTTAAATGATCTGCCAAAAAAAAAAAAAAAGTGCCCGTAAGAAGAAGTCACACCCTGGACCCTCACCCAGGGAGACGGTTGCGGGCTGGGGACGGGGGAGCCGCTGGCCGGAGGTCGGGGTCATGTCGCTCGGGCCCCGCGCACAGTGGACCTGGATTGTCACACCCAGAGGCACGTGGAAATCCAGGTAGCACCGCCCCGTGCGGGAGAGAAGTCGGCTCCGAAGCCGCAGATGTGGAATCCTAGCGGCCCCAGTTCAGGCCCCGCCAACCCAGAAGTGTCCCCAGCCTCACCCACCGGAGAGAGCGAGGGGCCTGGGAGCGAGGACACCCGGGCGGATGGCCTCCCTGTGCCAGCCCTTGGCCTTGCGCGTTGGGCCAGACCCTGTCCGGGCAGCCGAGCCTGTCCACAGTCCCGGGTGGCTGGGCGAGCCCGGGCTGTGAGCAGAAAGCAAGCGAGCGGTGGTCTTTGACTCGGGGGCCTGTGATTCGTCCCCTCCCGACGCCTGACCTTGTGTGTTTTGCTCTGTAGTTCTTCCCGTATGGAGACGCCTCCAAGTTCGCCCAGCACGCCTTCCGGACCTTCGACAAGAACGGGGACGGCACCATCGACTTCCGAGAGTTCATCTGCGCGCTCTCCATCACCTCCAGGGGCAGCTTTGAGCAGAAGCTGAACTGGGCCTTCAACATGTACGACCTGGATGGCGACGGCAAGATCACCCGCGTGGAGATGCTGGAGATCATTGAGGTGAGGCGGCGGCCCCTGGGATGTGGTCAGGACCGGGGCTGCTGTGGGCACGGCGGGCAGACCCCTGGGAAGGGGCTCCCTGGGGCGCAGGCCTACGGCAGCTCCCTTCACCCCCCAGGCCAGGAGACCTGCCGGGCCTTGACTTCTCCGTCCCTGCTCCCTTGCTCCGTCGAGGCGCTGGGAAATGTCACAGGTCCAAGGTGCTGGGCCCTGGCTGTCAATCGCCATTTCAGCCAGCCATGCTCACAGTGTGACATCTCCCATAAACGTAAGCCTAGTGGGTGCAAAGGATGGTATCAGGACTCAGTTTCTCCAGCCCGTGTGTTAGCTCTGCCCTTCTGGATGCCGCCCTCTGACACAAACCAGCTCCCTCCACTGTCCATTCCTCCAACGGCACAAGATCCTGCCCGCGGCCCCCAGGTTCCCATCATTCCATGGGAACAGGCATCTTTCTCAGTTGCCTGCGCAGACATCCCAGGACCCCCTGCCCACTGCTCTGACCTTAACCTTCCACACCCCTCCCTACACACTGCGCTCGAGAGATGCCTGGGCTTTCCTGGTCTTCCCGGAACACGCAGCCTCACGTGAGGGCCTTGATGTCCTCTCTCTCTGCCCAGGGCCCTTCCCCGGGCCCCTCACTCCACTCAGGGCTGTGCCCTCATCTCACCTCCCGGTAGGCCTTCCTCCCTGCGTTCCCCTCCCCAAAGAGTGCCCATGCCCCACCCCAGGGCCATCTAACCTCTTACCAACATGATTTTTTGTCACAGCGTTTATCACTGCCCCAAATGACCTCATATGGTAGAACGCAAGCGCTGTAAAGAGAGTACTCTGCTCGCTCGCTGCTGTATCCCTAGAACCAGAACATTCCTGGAGCCTGGCGGGCACCCAATTACTGATGAATGAATCAGTGCCTTTTCACTGACTGACTGTCTTAGCATGTGTGTCCACCTCTGCTCTGACCAGCGTGACCCAAGGTGGGAAAGGCACCACTTGCCACAGGCCAGAGCCAAGTGTCCCATCCTGGAGCTGGGGTGAGGCCCCGTCTAGACCACGGAGCTGAGATTCAGGGAGGGTGGGTCCCCAAGTGAAAACTGGGGGCTGATGGGAAGAGACAGTAGCCAAAACCCAAGTGACCAAATCCCCAGATGCCCACCATGCTACGCTCACTCTCCTCCCCTGGGGCGGCTCCCCAGCGCAGTTCGCTCCTCCTGCGGCCTCTGGAGCCCTGCCTGCCACTTACCCACCCTCCCTTGGCATCTTTAGCCCCTTTTCTCCCTTTGGTACCCACTTACCTTCCCAAGTAGATTGGAAAAGCCAACAGCAGCAAGGGTCAGGCCTGGCGTTGCTGCTTTCCCGGCTATAGGGCTTTGAGGGCACCAGAGCCTCAGTGTCTTGGTGAAAAAATAAAGGTAATAAAACCTACCCCCCAAGTCTGTGGTAACGATTAAGCACATGTCACACTTCCTCTCATGTAGGAAATGCTCAGTAGCCGGCAGTTAGCTCTCGAGGCTCTGTCTCCCTTGGAAATACCATCCGCCTCAACTCTCAGCTTCTTTCCTTCTAATCAGCCGTGTCACCTTCATGTTCCCTCTGCATGTGGCTCCCCTTCTCCATCTCTGGTATTTTCACCAACTTCTGGCCCTTTGCACCTGCGCCCTGGCACCCTTTCTGGCCTCTAGGTTCCTTTTTGCTGAGCTACCTTTCCAGAACCAAGGTATCAACAACTGATACAGTCTTTACAGCATCTCTGTGCTCCAGGAGCTGCTCATTCATTTGATCAAAAGGCTTTACAGAGCAGTACCCCTGTGCCAGGCACAGGCACACAGGTCTCTGACAGCTGGTCCAGCCAGCATCTGTTTGCTTGCATGTCTGCTCCCGCCTCACTGCCCATCTGGGGCCCCTCACTCTTGCACACGCACAGCTGGCCATGCTTTTCCCCTGGAATGTCCTTCAGGGCTCTGGGCCCATCCAAATCCTCTCGCACTTCAAGGTCTAGGTTATCTTGCCACGTCCAAGAAGGCTTCTTGGCCCACTTCACCCTAGAGCTGCCCACCACCCTCTAAGCTCCTGTAGCCTGTAGTCAGCTTTTCTGCAGGCGCCAACCTCCTGCAAGGTGGAGGGGAGACAGACGTGAAGAGACGCAAGTGCCCACCCTGGAGGAGCTCACTGACCCAAGGGCCTGCGTCGACACAAGTGATCAGGCAGTGACAGCAGAGTGAGGCAGGTGCTGTGACGGGGGAGGGTCAGTGCGAGGAGAGACCAGCAAGGGCCACGTAACCCCAATGAAGGACAGTGTATCTGCCCTGAAGTGTTGGGCACAGGCCTAATGGGTCACGAAACCTAACGGGTTTGTGAGTAAACTTATCCACAAGTTTTGGTTGAATAAGAGAGTACTTGAGACAGTTATTCCTTCCTGGGAAAGCACCTGTGATAACATATCCTTTTTTCAGAGAAGACAGTGTTACATATTTCGTTGCATGCCGGAGCAACCCATGAAGCATATGCGCCGACAGGGATTCCT
Organism: Eschrichtius robustus; assembly: GCF_028021215.1. Lineage (NCBI taxonomy): Eukaryota > Metazoa > Chordata > Mammalia > Artiodactyla > Eschrichtiidae > Eschrichtius > Eschrichtius robustus. The sequence continues at coordinate 13,166,628 of NC_090838.1, forward strand.
TACATTTGTCAGGGAACACGTTCATATTTAGTTCTGAGCCTGACACGCCCTTGGCCTAGGTTGGTGTGAAGTGTGAGCCTGCGTCTGGAACGTCATTTCCTGGTTGTCATGTTCATGATCCCAATTGCAGGGCTGCATCTTGGATACAGTTAAGGAGACCTGGCCATGTTCAGAGTTGTGAGACGTGGTCCAGGGTGGACTTTTGGGGTTTACATTTCTTTTTGCCGTGTCTTCATCAATGGTGCCTTTGTCGTGCTAACAGCCTTTCTACCCCATTGCTCCTTTAAGCCCTTTTCATTTCACCCTTCAGGGGACAGAGTGAGAGTAGCAGCTTGCATGTGGATGACCCATCTGTCTCTTTTTTAAAGTCCAGGCATGTCTGCTTTTCCCTCACATACCACTCAGGCTTCTAGGTTAATCAGGACCCCCTCTACCAATTGTCCCTCAAATGAAATTTCAGTAGTCTGATTCTTTTTTTGTTTTTGGTTGCACCATGCTGCATGCGGGATCTTAGTTCCCCAACCAGGGATCGAACCCGTGCCCCCTGTATTGGGAGCACAGGGTCTTAACCATTGGCCCACCAGGGAAGTCCCAATAGTCTGCTTCTTTTAAAGTCAAATGTCCTAGATTTTTTTCTACCATAAATCAACACACTCTAGTTACAAAAATGAGCAAACAAAATATATTTTATCTCAATAGACATTTTACTTGTTCAATGAAACTCTTGTTATGGTTTACTCTTTCTAATTGGCATTCTTTAAAACTTTATTGAGTTATAATTAACTAGGCCATAACTTCACCCATTTTAGCTTTACAATTCAATGATTTTTAGTAAACTTACCGAAGTATGCAGCTATCACCGTAATCCAATTTTAGAATATTTTAATTCTCCCTATAAGGTCCCTCATGCCTGTTGGTACCCCCAGACTCTGGAAACTACCCTTCTACTTTGTCTCTATGGATTTGTCTTTCTGGACATTTCATATAAATGGAATCGTAGAATATACGTTTGGCCTTTTATATCTGGCTTTTTTTTTTTTTTTGAGGTTTATCTATGTTATAGCATGTATCAGTATTTCATTCCTTTTTGTTGCTAAAATAGTATTCAGTTGTACAGATATGTCATATTTTGTTTATCTGTTTACCAGTTGATGAGCATTTGTGCTGTTTTCACTTTTGGGCCATTATGTAAAAAGCTGCTATGAATATTCCCCTGCAGGTCTTTGTGTAGATGAGCATTTATTTTTTTAAGGCACTTTCCTAAGAAAGAAACTCATTTCTACATTTAATTCCCAATTGGAGAATTAATTATGCACAATTAATTGAACTGGAAAATGGAATCTTCCTACTCTGTTCTTTGACTTATGAACAGAGTCCCTGATTCACAGATCCCCCTAAACTAACTTCTTTCAGGGCTAAATTTTACTGGTCCACCTTGCTTGCTTTCTTAACAGATTGTAAATTGGGACCACACTTCATCTTTTCCTAAATCTCCAAGGAGTAGAGCTTGTTGCCTCTCATCTGACCTCAAACTCAGAATGTTTAAAACTGAACTCATCATTTTCCTTCCTGAACCTGTTCCTAATCCGTTATTCTTGATCCCACCACTACTCTTCCTAATCACTTCCTCCAGTCAGAAACCTGGGAATCACATGAAATTCCTCTCTATCCAATTGGTCATGAGACTCACACAGGTTTGATTACACCACTATCTTACTTTAAACCATTTAAGGAGTCCTTGGAAGTCAATTTAAATTCTTTACCCTATCATAGGAGAACTTTACGGTCTGTTTCCTGTTTTCCCAAGGCTATCTACAAAATGGTGGGCACCGTGATCATGATGAAAATGAATGAGGATGGCCTCACGCCTGAGCAGCGAGTAGACAAGATTTTCAGCAAGATGGATAAGAACAAAGACGACCAGATTACACTGGATGAATTCAAAGAAGCTGCAAAGAGCGACCCTTCCATCGTATTACTTCTGCAGTGCGACATTCAGAAATGAGCAGAGGTCAACGCTATGGACTGCACAAAAGTCTCAATGTTCCATTCAGTCTGCAGCTATTAACACACACACACACACACACACACACACACATACACGCACACACACATACACGCGCACACACACACACACACACAAATATTGCTTGGACTACCTATAAATGGACTTGCTTCTTGTGTTTGAAACACTTGTGTGCATGAGAATGTCATTTGCTAATGAATTTTAAAAGCATATATTATAAAACAAACAACCTGCCACAATGTGATATGTGTGATATCATTTCATTAAAAAAAAAAAAAAAAAACCTTCCTCCTCCGAAGCCTGGGCAGAAATGTGCTGCAAAGAGTTATATGATTTCTTGTTCATGTTTTGCTAATGCTCGTGTCTCCTTGATTACATAATGTTAGTAGCACTGAAACCCTCACGGTAATGTAACTGAATTATAAGCTGTGTCACCATTCTCCTGTAAAATAGTACTGGACAGACACCCAGAGGGGCCCTTGACTCCTCTGTGTGGTCCACACACAAGAGCTTGTATTATCAGTGAATATAAATGTACGAAATTTGCATGCCTTTTAGGTTTGCCTTAATTCTTACCTCATTTGCATCCTATGAATCTGGAAAGAGCTGTGTTGGAATTAATGCAGTATAAAACTTAAAAACACTGCTAAATGACGCATTAATTAAATATATCTATCTATATATACATATACTCAAAGATATTATTTATTGAAAGTAAAAAAAAAGATGTATGTGTATTGATTTTGCTTGAATTTTCAAAGGCTTCCAAAGAGGTGGCAATAGATGTCCCAAATAAATTTATAACATTTGACTTTTTCCCTCAGTTCTTATCTCAGAATTTTAAGTTTGAAACAGGTGTTCATAATTGTCAAGGGTCCATGGCAACAACTTACTAAATTTACCTTTGAACACACAACTTGGGGATTCAAAGAATTAGTGACAACCAAAGGGAAAAAAGCAACTTCCCAATGTTTCATCCTGGCCCTCAAAAGAGGGACAATTAATATGGCGTGTAAAGTTTAAATAAAACATAAAACTTGCTCATTCTCATATGACAATACATGTCTTCTCAGTGTGACTGTGGTGCCAGCCACGCACTATGTTTTACACAACTATGTGGAGGACACACTTCGCTGGCTGAGAAACGTCCTCCAAAAAGCTGTCTTTCCAAATCAAAAGTGTACTCGTTGTTTTAACGGGGGAACAAAATCCTGACCCTTTTAAGCTTGAGGAAGGAAGGCAGAGAGATTCCATCAAGAACTCTAAAGGCGGGCCTGCGTTTTCAGAACAAGCCTGAATGAGACCGTTTCTTTCTACAGTGCTGTCCAGTAGAACTTTCTCGAATGATGGAAACATCTGTACCTACACTGGCTACATGTGACCTTTGAGCACTTCCAGTTCAGCTAGTGTGACTGAGGGACTGCATTTTTCATTTTATTTTAATTAATTTAAATTTAATTTGCCACGTGTAGCCAGTAGTTATTGTATCAGACAGTACAGTGCTAAATTATTCACTTTTTATGGAGTGCCTTTTTTTCTAAATACTCCTCCTTTGTCTGTCTTAGGATCATTAAATGAGACCACAGAGCAGGGCCTGATGATTCCATTCATCCATTCAGCAAGAAACTGGGAGCGAGCAAACCTCCCCACGAACATTCAGGGCAACGACGGTACCCGAAACCCCGACAGAAACAAACTTCTGCCCCCAGAGAGAACAGTCCCAAGTGCTAATAGGATGTCCTGGTGCCCTTAACCCCTGTGCTTGGTGAGTCCAAAGGAGAGGTGTTCTGTGCCTCCCAATATGCTCTCCTCTGACTGAGGGCGGGGTGGGGTGAGGAGCTGGGGAGACTCCTTGGAAAGACACTTGGTTAAGTCAAGCTCCAGGCAATGAATTCATAGCAAATTTTCACTGATCACCCTCTGTGCACCCAACACCATTCGTATGGGAGGAGACAGACAATAAACAATAAACACACACACACACACACACACAATGTCTAATTGTAAGAACTATGAAGAAAAGCACAGCAAATAAAGAAGGAGGGAGAGTGATGGGATGCAGCAGTGGCTATTTCCTATAGGCTGGTTAGGTGACACTAATGGAAGACCCAAGTGAAGGAAGTGAGCCACGTGGGTACTTGGGGCACTCATGAAAAACAAACCCTGCAGCAGACTCACTGGTAAATAAATAAATAAAATGTAGAAATTGGGCCAGCAAACAGACATCTTGTTTTGTGCTTGTTTTAGTCCTCTCTGCTCTGCTAGTGTCGACTGGCGCAGGGTCCTGACAGCGGTCCAGCGGTATTGGTTAGAATAAGTGTACATATGCCCTCTGACCCAGCATTTCCACTCCTGGGTGTGTTGCCCCAAGAAGCCCTCACAGGAGGATGTACAGGGACTTGTCCCAGGATGTCCGTGACAATTCTGTTTCTGGGGTGGGGCCTGGAGGCAACCTAATGGTTCACGACTAGAGGACTAGGTAAGACGTGGTGCACGCACCCTGCGGCATACTAGGCTTCAGCTGGAAACTGATGTTCACACAGCAACAAGCACATGTTTTTACAAGGCTGAAAGGGAAAAAAGAAACAATAAAATCTATTGCACCGTATAATACATATAAATGAAAAAGACATTCTCGCAAAAGTACACAAAAGGCACATAAAATAAAAGCAAATATCACACTGGAATTGTTTCCAGGGTGTGCATCACAACATCTTATCCCCAAAATGTGATGGCTTAAAACAGAAGCAATCATTTTATTATTCCTCATGGCTTCTGTGGGTCGGGAATTTGAGAAGGTTCACCTGGATGATTCTAGCTGGGGGTGTCTCGTGCAGTTGCAGTCACATGGAAGCTTGAGGTGCAACAGGTGCCTGGAGCAGCTGGGAGTTGAGAGGGCATCTCTCTTCTTCCAGCCTCAGGGCTTTTCCACATGGGCTAGTTTGTTCTTCCTCACAGCATGGAGGCCTCAGAGCAGTCATACTACTTGCCTGATGGTTCAGGTCTCCAGCACAAGTATTCCTGCTAAGAAACTGGAAGTTTCATATTCTTTCCTGACCTAGCCTCAATAGTCATGAAGTAACACTTGTCCAGCATTCTATTGGTTACAACAAAGTCACAAACCTATTCATAGTCAAGAAGGAAATTAAACTCTATGTCTTGATAGGTTACAACAAGTTTCTAGAAGAACAGGGGAGATGTTTCCACCCTCTCTGGAAAACGATCAGCCACAGTCTGCCCCGTAGCCACAATTCACATCTCTTCCACATACAAAATGCACTCACCTGCTCCCAGGCAACCACAAAAGTCTTCCCCCATTATGACTTCAGGGTCAGGCTGGAGGCCCCAAATCTCATCGTCTACAGGCTCCTCAGCTGTGGTTCATCAGGTACAGCACACTGAGTACCATTCTTTTTGATCCAAAGGCCTGTGAACCCAATGGGTAATTATTGCCCCTTTTCCCCCTTACACAACATAGAATGTTGGGACAGGTGAAGTATAACTGCAATAGAGACACACTTTCAAAACAGGGGAAACTGGAAAGCTCACAGCAGTCTCTGGTCCATAGCAATTCTGAAATCTAGCCGGGTACACCTTGTAAGTTCCTTGATTAGGGCTGAGTCCTATTTTCTGCAGATTGTTCTCCATGGCTTTTGACTCTGCATTTTGTGTTCTTGTTTCTACCCTCTGAGTTAGCCTTCCTTTTTTATTAAAAAAAAAAAAAAAAATAGTCTGTTTATAGCTGAGTTTTCTCTGCCTACTGCCTGCCCATAAAAGTTCAGGAGTCCAATACCTTCTTTTCATTTTTGTACTGTCTCTTTCAGTCTAAGCTGATACAATTCTTTAAAAAAAAAAAAAAAACTCTTAAGGGTTTTTTATGTATCAATTTATAAAATCCACTCCATTAGAAGGGGCTCACTGTGTGATTACTAAGGAACAACACCCCTAATATTCTTAGAAGCCTGTTCTTTAATGGAGAGGACCTGAAAGTCATGCCTTAGATAAAGGCCTTTTCACACTCGCAGCTCGGCAAGGATGAACCGAGGCTGGGGAGCCCAGCCCAGGAAGCCTGTCCCCCACACCCCACCAATGACCCCCCAGCCACACTGGCCTCCTCACATGCATGGGGCCCTGTCTCGGCAGGTGTCCTTGTCACACGGCCCATGGGCCTTCGTCTGCAGCCCCTGCATCCACTTGCCCCCCAGAGAGGCAGCCATGAGGGAGCAGGCCAGCTGTCACCGCGATTGATGAGGCTGATTGGCAGTGGGGTGGGCACTCCCAGTGCCCCCCGGCTGTGGGTGGAGCCCCCTCCATGGTCCCGTGATGACACCTTCCCCTTGCTCTGCGTAACGATGACAGATGTGGTTCTAAGATTGGCTGCTGGCCCCTGCCCACCATGTGCGGGCCCTGAGTGGATTCCCTCTGTTTGGCCTGGAGGTTGCACAGGGAGGTCCCCGTTCTCTCTGACGACTGCCTTCATTCCTCCTGGTAATCCAGTCCCGCTCCATTTCCTTCTAGATTTCTAACCTCATTAAGTCTTTCATATCACAGCCACTTTCCTTTCTCAACACAATTAAAGCCAGTCCTGCCCCCCCACACCCACCAAAAAAAGAAAAAGGCCCTTTTTCTGTCTGAAAAGGTCTAAAAGCACTGCCTTAGATCTTTCTGAGGTCCTAACCAAGGGTCTTACAGTTCTACCCTGGATTTAATTTTGCACTGAAGCCACTCTATAGTTTAAAAATCAGTTGTCATCTGGAAGAGTGTGGGAATAAAACATGGCTCCTTATATGTAACTGCTTGCTCTTTAGTTCATCTCTCCCCTCTCACATGTTGTCATAGGCAGCAAGAAGCCAGGAGGTACTTTTCACATTCTACCTGCACATGCCTTCAGCTAGATCACCAGTTTATTAGGTACATTTCCTACTTTCAATGTTACTGTGGCATCAGTGATGCCAACTTTCCACCGCTACATAACAAGGGTCCCCTTTGCTCCTGCTTCCGATGGCATTTTCCTTACTTTCTTTTAGCTTTCACCAAGAGCATCCTTGAAAGTCTTAAGTTTCTGCTAACACTCTCCCCAAGGCCCTTTAGGCTTCCAGTAGCATCTTCCTCAAGGCCCTTTGGATTCATGCATTTGTGACTCTAACCCTCCTCAAGGTCCTTCCAGCCAGTGCCACATGGTTTATATTTATTTTTGTTTGGGTACTCTTTTTTTCAGATACCTAAATCTGTTTGTTACTAATGCTATGTGACAAATCACCCCAAAATTTAATGGCTTGAAATAATAATTATTGTATTATCGCTCATGGTTGTTTGGCCCAGGATGTCAGGAAGGACTCTGTTGGGCAGTTCTGGCTTGGGAGGTCTATTGCGGTTGTAGTGAGATGGGGGACTTGGGAGTTGGAGCAGCTGACGGTGGCTGGGCACCTCTCTTCATGTAGTCCCAGGGCTTCTCCGTGGGGTTTCCCCACACAGGCTAGTCTAGTTCAGGCTTACTCATGGTGTGGCAGCCTCAGGGAAGTCAGACTGCTTCCATGGTGGCACAGGGCTCCAGCACGAGTGTTCTAGAGACCAGGGTGGGACTTCCGCTTCTCTTCATTGCCTTTTCTGACTTAGCCTTGGAAGTTACACATTTCTGCTGTCATTCTAATGGTTATAAGTGAGATACAAATCTGTCTAGTTTAAGAAGGGAATTACACTCTGCAAGGCAAGGTTTTGGAAGGACACAGAAGGGATCTCTTGTTGTGGTCATCTTCAGAAAATACAATCTGTGTCAGGGAATGAAGACAGGAGGTGAAAGGAAATAAGTACGGCATGGACCAGAGATGAAGGTGAGCCATGAACTGAAGGGTGTGTTTTTTTTTTGTTTTTTTTTCACACACTCACACATACTGTATTTTATGTTTACAAGAGATAAACAGACTAACACCAAGCATTGTAAATGGATGACCACAACAAAAGCAACAATGATTGCAATTACCAAACGCGAAACACACTCATACTGTCATATGACATATGTCATATTACTGTCAGTCCAGTAATCCTCCACTGTAACAGCTTCTTTACTTTGCAGTGAACATTGATTTGTATATTTTTTGCCTCTGAGGCCTTGTGGGATTTTTTTTTTTTTTATTCAAACAGAAAGTCACAAAAATTATAATCATCCTCATCGGTTCACTCAGTCCCATGTAATTAATTTTTTTTTTCATCTTGATCTTTTGTTAGCACTTTTATGAGTTCATCAGTTTTCCATCAGAGTTCTGAAAATGCTTATTCATTCAGTTCAGCAGTACAGTCAGTTACCAGAAACCTGTACTTGTCAGAGTCTTTTCCATGAATTCCTTGAAGATAAAACCCTTTTATAGGAACATTTTTGCAAAAGCATCAGAGTACACCCAGAACTGTCTGTAAATGACAAAAGACTTAAAAATGACCACGGTTAAAGATCTGATGAAAGTTCATAATAATGCAACTGACAAGGAAATTCAGTTATTTCTGAGATATACATTTTAAAGTAATAACTAGAATTATGACTTATAACATTATACCAGAACATATAAGATGTTTAGAAATTTCATGTAACGTCTGAAACATTTATATTAACATATTTCCATACAAATAACCCAAAGAAAGTTTAGTATTAGTTGCTTTGTTTGTTTGAAGGGTGTGTTTAACACAACTTCTGTAACTGAGTTCCGTTTAAACACACACACACGCCCCTCAGCAACGGGCATCCTCAGGAACCTCAGGGTCCCTCCCAGCCTGTGGTCCCTTCAGAAAGGACCAGCTGTGGGCATCCTCTCATCATTCAAGTGGGCCTGGGTTCTATCAGTTGCAGCTTATACTCAGCTACTCTTTTGGTTACCATGTTAATTGGCTCTTTAACTCCTGCTGCTGTTCTGAAAGGAAAATGCCCCCAAATGTCTTACTTTTATTCTAGCCTGAACTCTTTCTACGTTTAGAAGACCTAAGTTTCCATATTTCCTCTTTTTTATTTCTTAAATAACTCTAAATTGTTTTTAAAAGGGAATCATATTGCTTTAAGGCTTCCTTTTCCCTGTAGTTCCCTCATTCAGGATCACAGTCTCTAGATGAATAACATGAACCACTTTCTTAAAGAGGCCAGATGCTGATTTCCTCCACACCGCTGGAAACCATGTCAGGAGGTAAAACACACGCTTAAATAGACTTCTTCAGAGAGCCTTACTGCACCAGATGTGTAGGGGTTTAGTGAGAAAATGACAGTCAATTAGAGCTTCTAAATAAAATGACACACTGTTCCCTTAGGTCCTTTTGTGTAAGCAATTCCGTTTCCAATATATTTTGGGCATGCAATTTGGGTTCTTCCCAGCATTTTGCAGGCGAAATATAGATCTCGAGACTCTTACCTTATGTTATTATTTCCCAAGTTCTTACATTTACCAACGTAAAGTTACCCATCAAATACCCGATTAACTAAATGGTTGTCTCAAACGCTGCCTGCTCAGATCAGAGCTGCCATACGTCTCCCCACCAGCCATCCATCGCTCTCCTCCACAGCCGCCCCAGCTCTCCACAGCCGCATCTTCCCTAGCTCTGTGAATGACACCACCACTCGTGCGGTTTTGTAGGCCCCAGACCCCAGGCCAATGATCCTTGATTCCTCTCACAACTCTACAGTACAGCTGACCCTTGAACAGTACAGATTCAAACTGTACAGGTGCACTTATAGGCGGATTTTTTTCAATAGTAAATATTACAGTGCTACCCCATCCACAGATGCGCAAGGGAGACAGGAGGAACCGCGTATATGGAGGGCCAACCATAAATTAAACTCGGCTTTTTGACTGCCCCTAACCCCTGTGTTGTTCAAGGGTCAACTGTATTCTCATCAGCAAGTCTCACTGCCTCTGGACTTCGAATCTGAACACTTCTATCTCGACCACTCTGGTCCAAGTCCCCATGACCTCTGACCTGGATCACTGCAAAAGCCTCCAGATTGCTTGCTCTTTCCATGTTTGCCCAACTCTAATCCTAACCTATTCACACAGCAGCCAGAGGGATTCTTTGAAGATGCTTACCAGACCAGGTCTGAAAACCTGCCTAGGACCTGAAACCATCTTACTTCTTTGCCTCTGAACCTCATTCCCTATGCTAAGCTCTGGTCTTGAGATTTTTGGACATGAAGTTCATTCTCACCTTAAGGTCTTTGCACTCACTTCTTCTGCCTGGAACTGTCAACCCTACATCTTTCCATGGCTCTTCTATCGCTTGTGTCAGGCCTCTGCTTAAACATTACCTTCTGCAAAGTCTTTCCTTAATACTTCATCCAAAATACCACTCCCTTCCACTCTCAACTCCTTATCCTGCTTTATTATTCTTCACAGCAATTACCATAATCTGATATAATACATGGTATTGTGTTTCTCTAACTAGACTTTAAGCTCCATGAGGGCAGATTTCGTATTACAGTCGGATTCCCAGTGCTTAAAATAGTCCCTAGCACATGGCAGGAACTTACTCATGTTAATGAATTAATCTCTGTATCCTTAAACTGAAGAAAACGTAGGCAGCAAAAGGCCCCTTAAGCTTGATGATTAGTGAGTATTCTCAGGCCGCTTTAGTATCTATGGATTCTATCCAGATGTCAGAGCCAAAACGAAATAGGCTAGGTATCAATATTATATAAAATTAAGAAAATTTCATCTGCTGACTCAAAGAAACAACTAATTTATATTCACTCTTTAAAGAACAAAACTCTTCAAAGATATATCAAAAAATATTTTGATATACCTTCAAGTCCACAGGCATTTAGTTCAAGTTATGAAATATCAATAATTGTTTAAACTTTTAGAACTCTAGGTTTCAAACCAATTCTTCTGAAAATCTGAGTTATGCAAAGTATAGGCCTCTAAGCAGATGAATAAACAAGTCAAAAATCTAACCAGGAAATTATTGACTCAGGACATAATTTGTACTAATTTTTACCACGTCTAATTCGCATTCAGGGAAACTTCTAAGCAGACACTCTGGATCACTTGGTTTTCACCATAGTCAGCAACAATTCTGATCCAGTTTGTGAGTCCCAGGCAACAGCTTCTTATGCAGAATTGAAACATTTTGGTCTCCATATATAAACAGCCCAGACACTTTGAAGACATGCAAAAAGGCACCAGGGAGTGGGAGGAAGGGAGAAGGGAAAATTTGGAAAATACTTCAGAAGAATGCAGTGCCTGAATCTGTAGTGTTGATGATCAGTATGAGTAACAATATTCCTTAAATGTTGGTTTATTAAAACTAATCACATTTGTCATTTTTAAGAACGATTTTAATCATGTCTAACCCAAAGTTATGAGAAGGTAGGATTTAAAAGTCCAAAGCAGCATTTCTTCTTTGTTTCCCAGGACTTCACGACTCAGTTCAGTCACACCTGCCCTGTTGATAAAACCAGGGGTAGAAGAGTCATCTCTATGAAGTATTCAAGTCACTATTCATGAAGAGGCTTGATTCTGTCACTTATAATATCTTCCCCAATTCACAAAAGGATGACTTTAACTACAGATAAATTTAAAGTTTTATTTTTAGAAGTTACACATATTTCAAAAAAGCAATTTCTTTTTATTCCAATTAATATTACCATTAATTAGAATATTAATTGAAAATATTTTCACTTATGATAGTTGAAAGCAAAACTTTGTGAGGCCAAAGCAATGAATAATCTTCAACTCAACAAGAGATGCCTGGATACCTGAGCAGTCTACTTCCCATTCTGTATTAAGAAGCACAACATTAAAAAACTATCATCACAAAAATTCAGACACTGAAATTGTTTAGCGAATAAAAGTTTATGCATTTGGTATATTCTACTTCATTTTTTTTTATTTGAAAAAGCACATGTATGTTAAAATAGTTTTGATACAAATGAATTATAAATGTACCTTTAAAAAAAATCAGACTTTGTATTGTTAGTGGAGGATGTTTAAAACATGCGGCACACGTTTTCTCTTTCTGTAAATTCTTAAGATTAGAAAAGCACAGTTTCTGGACTTCTCATTTACCAATGGATCTCAACTTAAGACTAAATTAGACTCTCTCCCCTCACCACAAACAAAATCCAGTTTTTCTCAGTAACTACAGAAGTGTCGCTGCTTTTAAAATAACTGTCTTTTTCTTAAAATACTTCCTTTCAATTTCACAAATATTTATTGCTAGCAATATAGGGAATTCTTCTTGTTGGATATCCACGTCTTTTTAAAAAGGTTAGCACTAATCCTAGTATCAAACATAGAGAATGCAAGTTCTACTCATGTTTTCTTTAAAAAAAGGTTCATAAATACCGTTGCTTACAACAGGCTATATTTCATCATTCTAAGAAGCACACTTTTTAACAACTCTAAAATCAGGGTGTGTCTTGTAACTGACATCAGCTCCCTATCAGCAGCTGGGCCTTTGGCTCCCAGCTGCTTCTCTGCTCCAGGGGGAGCTGTCCTCTGCCCCAATTTCCCCAGCCCTCTCCTCAGCCTGGTCTGCACAGTGCCTCTGGCCTGTGTCCTCGCTCGGCTGAGCCAGAGCTTGAGACGCTTTGGACTGCAAACTGCGGGACTTTAAAGCAAGCAAGCAATCACGCTGCAGGTCAGGGTGCACCAGTGGGTCATAACCCAGTTCCGACACAGGCTGGACACTTAGGGTGGATGATGGTTAAGGGACTCAGAGAAAGACACCGTGTCAGGATTGGCAGTGCTTTAGTAAAGCTCCGAGAACGTGCCTTAATAGAGAGCATCTTAAATGTGATGAAACACAATAATTAAAACTACCGTCCAAATCCGCAATTGTATCTCTAGGGTTAAAAATGACCTCTGCAGAGATTGTGACCAAAGTTCCTACAGCTCTGTGTAGGTCCCTCCTCATTAATAAGCACAAAACAGACAATGAATCTACTGTAAACTGGTCCCTGTTCACAGCCCGTCTGGGCGCTGCCCCACCCCCTGCAGTGAGAATAATGTAATATTCTGGAAAAGCAAAACTAAATATAACTGGGTGATCAAGTGTTTATTTTAATTCTTACAAAATACTATAGAAATGAACCCAAACTAAACAGATATGTACATGTACATATGTACAAAATTTTAAACTTCTGAAAAAGAATCTATAAAAGTAGATGGTTAAAATAACAAACAAAAAGATCTAAAACCAGTACTATGAAGTTGATTTTCTCAAAGCAAAGTAATTATAATTTTAAATTGCGGGCTGTGCCCGGTCTTCTAGGCTTATTGTGTCAGATACATGAGTGAGTCCTTCACCGCAGAATGTCTTCAGTTTCATTTTATTTCCCATAGTCCCGGGTGTCTCCCCTTACACGTCTTTCAACATGAGGGTGTGGCACAGTCAGCCAAAGTAAATCAACCCCGGTCTTCTTCTTCTCCTTGAGACACAGGTCGGAAAGGCAACGTAGTTTGTCCTCTTTCAGGATCAGACATTCGAAGAATTCTAATCAGTTTACTTGCTGGAAGTGAACTAGAGGAAGCAAAATTAATTATTCCAATTTCCAAGAAAATTTTTTCATAAAAAAAGAAAAATTCTAATACTACCTCATGAAAATATATGTCTAAATGGCTGCTAATGGGGGGATATGTCTGATACCTGGAATTCTAGGAGAAATATAATTTGCAATAGGGAAATAAATTTTCATTTTTAAAAATTAACTTCCTGCTAAATGCCATGGGTTTTCAGTTTGGAGGAAAAAGAAAATGAAGGAGATTTATGTATCAACTATCTCTCTTATTCTTCTTGTCTAGTCAGGAAGGAGTCACCTGAATATTTCCAGTCATAAACTTGAGTCCCCATACGATCGAGTGACCACTTTAGAGAAAGAATATCAACTTTTAAGTGACACAGAGCCCAACTTTTAAGTGACACAGAGCCTCACACTATGGAGGTACCTAATAAATGCTGATTGACAGCAGAGCGGCGTTCTCCATTTAGGAAGACTGCTACTTGTAAGTCACCAGGAAAAGAATCAAGACTAGGAAATTCATGAATTGCTTCTTCAGTCTAAGCAGAATTACTAAAATTACTTTATACTAGTTGGGTCATGATAACCACAGAAGAGCAGATTCAAAATAGAAATATTAACAAGTCAATAATCATATTCAATTAAATTGCGTCTGTTAATGGGAGATAACACAAACAAAATTTTAAATATCTAATACGGGAAAACTACATTCGATCTCTGGAACTAGTTTAGGGGTTAATTTTTCTTTTGACTGGTCATTTATGCATTTGCATTTTAAAATTAAGAATATAAAAGATTTCTCACCCCCTTTTATATACTTGATATATATATAATTCATAGAAGAGTTTTAAAAAGTTACCTCATGCTTTGAGGCGTAAGCAGGATAAACTGTCTGAAGCGCTGGGAATCTGCCATCTTGAGTATCATGTCCATCGCAATTCTCCGGTTAACCATATCCTGTAGAACAGAGGCAGAAGTCAGAGTTGCTGCTGGGTCAATCATGTTCCTGTGAAAGCAGCATTCTGCTGGTTGTTACGAACCCCTGGATTTTTACCCAAGGATCATCCATTATCTTATCTATGATGCCGAGCAATTCATACATACTGTGAAAGATAGTATCTAAAATTATTAGGGGAAAATAACTGAATAACATGTATCTTCCGGGAATTTCTATAGTCAAAGTATATAGCCCCTTGCCTCAAATATACTTAACAATTAAAATAATCGGAAAATAGTCAAAAGATACAACTAGATGTTGCAGAGTGAATCTAATTTCTACGGTAATATTTAATTACTCAGGAGAACAGTATCAAAGGTGACCAGATTCAAACTTACTAAGTCTCTCAAGTTTTCCCTCAGTGATTAAGGTGTTCTAAAAACTCTGTCCCCATCACCTTCTACAATTTGTACAATGTGAATCAATTTGAATTTACAGACTAATTTCTCAGTTGAATCTTTAAAATAAGTTAAACAGCACATCCGTGTATAGGGAAAAAATGCTTGGTTGTAACAGGTTTTGACTACAGGAATTAAACTGTGTGCTTACATTTTCTGAGTTAAATAACAGAAAAAACAAAAATCAAAGTACCTCTCTCCTCCCTTGAAGACTCCTGAAATTTGAAAACACAGACAAATGAAACCGCATGTGGCCGTACCGTACGGCGTGGCGGTTTAGAACCTGGGCTCTGGAGACAGACAGGGGCCCTGCGTCCCAGCTACACTGCTCAGTGGCTCTTACTCTATAAATTCTTCCATCAGGCACATCCCTAAAGTAATCTAACTTAACGTTAACAGAAGTGACCGGAGCTTGCCCAAACTGAAAACTGTCCTTTCAAAACAATGCCTTGGGGAAGCCCATCATTTAATAAAAAAGCTGCCAATGCACCAAGAAATATTTATTCATTTCCACTGGATTGGTTCTCAGAACTTGGGTACATTTTTCTGAATAATTTCAATGAGGCAAAATGTCATTCTGACTAAGAACCTGTAAGTTTCTGAAAGAGAAAGAAATTGTTCAGAATTATATCTGACTTATAAGATGGGTGATAAGTCTACATAATAGCATTTTGGACAAAAATATTATATGGAAAGAGCAATCATCTATGATTTGTGAATCAGCTGTGAAGCCAAATCTCAGAGGAATTTCTAACTAATCTTCAGCAGTGACAGCACAGGAAAAAAAAAAAAAAACCACTGAAGGATTATATAGCACTTACAAATATGAATTCTGATTCGTAAATAAGCATTTTCTAAATCCTAATTACGGGCTAGGCATTAGGAGTTAGAAATATGATTAAGACAGAGTTGATAACTTCAAAATTGAAAATTTGGTGGGTGATTCAGACATGAAAATAGGGGATTGCAATAGAATGAAAAATATATAAATATATGTAATAATAAAATGTGTATAATATATAATATTAGATACTATAAAATATAAAAAATAATATAATTGCATGAGTTGATGTCAGGTGGTGCTGAGGAAGCTCTGAGAAGTCCCTAATCCTGCCTGGCAGGGTGGTGGTCACGGGGACTACATAAAGGGGACAGCTGAACCGAGTGCTGAAAGATGAGTCGGAGTGTGACATACAACGAAGAAGAGCACAACGGGCAGAGGCGCAGTGTCTGGAAAATCACAAACAGCTTAGTCCAGCTGAAAAAGTCAGGGGATACTACATCATGAAGGGTTTCAAAGTCACTCTTCAGAATTAAACCAAAGATTTTCAAGCAAGTGAGTGACCACAATTAGATTTCTTTTAGAAATATAAACCTGGCAAGACAGTGAAGGAAGAACTGAGAAGGGGCAGGACTGAAGTCTGAGAGTGTGGACAGGAAACGATGACAACAAGCAAGGGGTGAGGACACGAGAGGCAAAACAGGAAGAGCAGGGGGCGGGGCCAGGGAGATACTTTAGAGAGGACGAGACAGAGGTCAGACTTAATGTGTAACAAGGAAAGGAGAATCACAGATAAATCACTGGTTTTGCAGTTAGGTGTTGGGTTGGAAATGGCAATTTGCAACTAATCAAGGAAAAGAATTCAGGAAAAGAAAGGCCTGGAGTAGAAAAATTCAGACTCAGACATGCTGAGTTTGAGATGTGGGCTGTTCACTAGATGAGGTCTCACAGGTAGTCGAGCACACGGGTCCAGAGAACAAGAGAGATGTCAGAATGAGATGCTTAGCTTTGGGAGGGATCCAAACGTAGACAGCAGGCTGTGGGACTGTGTGTGTCTGTGTGTGCGTGGGCCAGGGGTAGGTAGAACGTGATATCCAGGAAAATTAACACCACTATGAAAAACAAAGAAGACCTCAAACATTGAAGGGCACCCGAATTAGGGGAGGCAGACTGGCACACTGAGAACAAAGAGGAGGTAAGAAGACACAGTTTAAGAGATGGAAGGTCAGTCTGTGGTGCCATATACTTCACCAAATTAAAGTTCTTATGATTTTTGCTAAACAAGTTTTGCTGGAGTATTGTAGTCGAAACCCAGGTTACAGTGGATTTAGTAAAGAAGGAGGCAAGAAGCAGTAAAGAGAATGATTAACAGCTGATTTGGGAGGCCCTACTATGTGCCTGCACCACAGTGAGCACATTACAGACAGGACCTCACTGGAGCCTCGCTCTAACCCTACGAGGTAGGAAAGGTTAATAATCTTATTTTATAGCTGAAGAAACTGAGGCCCAAAGAGGATAGATATCTTGTCCAAAGTCAGCTGGGTGACTGGTGACAGAGGTGGGTCTCAATCTTCAGTTTTTTAACTTCGAAGTCCAGTGTTCTTGCTCCCTCATGTTACACACACTGCTGTTTTGAAAAGCGTGGCTGTGCAGGAAGGGAGAGAACAGTGGCGAGAGTCAGTGAAAGCAAGCGTGGGGAACTGCTTATAATTACGTGTAAAAACGGAAGATGGAGGCGAACTGGGGAAAAGGCTGCAAATCCAGGACAGGGTCTCTGCCAGTGTGGTATGTTAGCAAGGGACAGAACTGGAATTCTTTGGTTCTTCTCTGTCACTTATCACAGACTAAACTGTCAGAGCAGGATCTTTTCTGTTATGGGTGAAACTAAAGAATGAATTGCTTCCTTTCAAAATATACATTTCAAACAAACAAAAAATTAGAGAATTTAAAAGTCAACACTACCATGTAGACATCAAACTCATCCAGGCATCTGAAAGGAGATTCAGCAATGGACCACAGAGAAAGAATGAAGCAAACTGTAGAAAAAGAACGTTCACCGCCAGATAAGGCTCTCATGTCATTGAAAGCGGCTTTGTTTCCCTCTCCAGGCTGAACCTTGAATGAGTTGACAAAAAACAAAGTATAGGAAAAAAACAGATTAATTTCTTTACAAAAAAGATTGGCTACCATTAGAAAGGATGAATTTATAGTAAAAAAAAAATCACTTAGTGACTTGGAAATGACATCTATTCAAAATATTTTAGAGTAAAACAGTGAGCTGTGTAACCGTGGTTTCTGTTTTATTGTGAGAGAATCAAACTGAAAACATTTTCTCACCATAACCAGATCAAACATACCAAAGTCCAAAGGCTTAATAATAAAAGTACCAACGTTAGTCCAATTTCATTTTTTGCATGTAGATATCCAGTTTTCCCAACACGATTTATCAGAGACTATCCTTTCCCCATTGTATATTCTTGGCTCCTTTGTCAAATATTAGTTGGCCATATATGCCTGGGTTTATTTCTGGGCTCTCTATTCTGTCCCACTGTAGACCAATTGTGTCTATTTTTATGCCAATAGCATACTGTTTTGATTGCTATAGCTTTGCAACATAGCTTCAAACCAGGAAATGTGATGCCTCCAGCTTGTTCTTTTTTCTCAAGATTGCTTTAGCTATTAGGGGTCTTTTGTGGTTCCATACAAATTTTAGGATTGTTTTTTCTTTTTGTGAACAACGCCTTTGGAATCTCAATAGGGATTGCACTGAATCTATAGATAGCTTTGGATAGTATGGACATTTTAACAATATTAATTCTTCTGATTCATGTACAAGGGTTATCTTTCCATTTATTTGTGTCTTCTTCAATTTCTTTCATCAATGTCTTAATAGTTTTCAGTGTATAGATCTTTCACTTCCTTGGTTAAATTTCCTAAGTATTTTATTGTTTTTGATGCTATTGTAAATGGGATCGTTTTCTTTATTTCTTTTTCTCAAACATTTTAAGTGCAAAGTTAATCTTTTGTTACTTGAATTCTAGTGACATCTAGTGGTTAAACTGCTTTCAAAGTAATTACCGAATGTCACAAGGACACAGGACCAACTTAAAGAGGCTCACACTGGTCAAAGAATAACAGCAGCAATCAATTGAAATACATAACTCTCTTTTAAAAATTTCTCTTAGTAAGTGTTCATGGGAACAATATAAAAGTAATTAGTGAGATAACATTTTCATATAATTTCCTAAGAAGACAGTATAAGTAACATTCGAAGGAACTCGATTTCATTTTAAGAGAATTCCAGATATACATATATGCACTCAAGGTGAAAAAACAGAGCACCAACCAGTTTTATCATATGTGTTTTAACAGATATACAGCTTCACGTATTTTCCAAAACACTATCTGAAAAATTATTTGGTTCTCAAGTGAGCATTCACTTATATTTTAATCTTCTAAGGGTTATAAAAAATTCTGAATTTAAACATACACTGAAATTTTATATTTATCATCTGAAGTCTGAATTCTCTATGAAAATCCAAACACAAAAGCAACATAAGCAGTAAAAAGCCAAACAAAACCAACCAAACACACACACACACACACACACACACACACACACACACACACACACCCCAAAAGAAAAGTAAGAACTAAGTAACAGGATGCAGTCTTTTGGCTCCCAAACTGCATCTTGTATCATTCTAATGAATGAAGCCCCAGATAAATTACGGAGATCTAAATTTTATCCCTGGCCTATTAGTAAACCTATCATGGGACTTCTGCCTCAGTTTTCTTATTTGTAAAATGAAGACTAGAAAACTTGAAGATTCTTAAAGCAATAATATTCTGTTGAATAACAGCGATGATAGTTGTCAGAAAATCTAGTTTCAGTTGTCTTGAACAGTTATGGCTCTGGGGATAAATTATCCAAACACCTAATATTTTCTTCTTTTTTTTCACTTTTACTAGAGTATAATTTGTGTACAGTAAAGAACACAAAGCTTAAGTGTTTAGCTCAAATAATTCTGACATATACGTACACATATACACACACACCCGGGTAACCACTACTCAGATCAAGACAGGACATTTCTAGCATCTCAGCAGATTCCCTGTGTCCTCTCCCGTCAACTACCAGCCCCTAAAAGGTAACCACTATTTTGACTTTAATTACTGTAGATAAGTTTTACTGGTTTTTGAAGAGTTCTGAAAAGTGGAATTGCTTTAATAGACCCTGCAAGACAGGTTTCTAAATTAGTTCTACCAAATTATACTCCCACTAGCAAGGTGTAAGCGTTCTAAGTCCACAACCTCACCCACACAAGGTATTGTTCATTTTAGTCACAATAACAGGAGTGGGATAGTAACTTACTATGGTATAAACTTGTATTTCTCTGATGACTAGCGATACTGAGCACTTTTTCATGTGCTTATTCACCACTTGGCGAATTAATGACTTTTAACCATTTTTAAATGTCTTGTCATTCTTTTTCTCAATGATTATTATTCTTAAAAATTTTTAGATGAGTTCTTAGTTGCATATCTGTATGGCAAATTATTACTTATTCTAAGTATTAAAATGGAAGTATAAAATTTATGGCAACTAAGAATAGTAAGCAAATATTTGAGAAGTTTGCCCCAATTATTTAGAGTGCGTAGTTGCTTTTGACC
The DNA here is from genome assembly GCF_028021215.1 of Eschrichtius robustus. NCBI lineage: Eukaryota > Metazoa > Chordata > Mammalia > Artiodactyla > Eschrichtiidae > Eschrichtius > Eschrichtius robustus. Next base: position 13,186,995 of record NC_090838.1, read on the forward strand.
TCCTGACTACACTATTTTTAATGCTATATCCCACACTCCTCCTTTAATGCATGTGACTAGGATAGAATCCAGACACACAGACTCCAAAATTTGAAAGTGGTGGCTTCGTTTATATAAAAGAGGCTAGATCTAGGGATACCTTCCAAAATAAGTAGCACAAAGACAATTACATGGGGTCGAACATTCTTTGAGAAATTCTTTTCTGGCTTCCTATAGTGGGGCCAGAGCATACAGACTTTCTATAATGTCCCACGTAATTTAAAATGCTACATGACCCAGCAATCCCACTACTGGGCATACACCCTGAGAAAACCATAATTCAAAAAGAGTCATGTACCAAAATGTTCATTGCAGCTCTATTTACAATAGCCAGGACATGGAAGCAACCTAAATGCCCATCATCGGATGAATGGATAAAGAAGATGTGGCACATATATACAATGGAATATTACTCAGCCATAAAAAGAAACGAAATGGAGTTATTTGTAGTGAGGTGGATGCAGTTAGAGTCTGTCACACAGAGTGAAGTAAGTCAGAAAGAGAAAAACAGATACAGTATGCTAACACATATATATGGAATCTAAGGAAAAAAAAAAAAAAAGGTCATGAAGAACCTAGTGGCAAGACGGGAATAAAGACACAGACCTACTAGAGAATGGACTTGAGGATATGGGGAGGGGGAAGGGTAAGATGTGACAAAGTGAGAGAGTGGCATGGACATATATACACTACCAAACGTAAAATAGATAGCTAGTGGGAAGCAACCGCGTAGCACAGGGAGATCAGCTCTGTGCTTTGTGATCACCTAGAGGGGTGGGAGAGGGAGGGAGGGAGATGCAAGAGGGAAGAGATATGGGAACATATGTATATGTATAACTGATTCACTTTGTTATAAAGCAGAAACTAACACACCATTGTAAAGCAATTATACTCCAATAAAGATGTTAAAAAAAATGCTATATGAATTTTAAAAAGGAACCAGTGGAGTGAAAAGAGAAGGTAAATATTTGTCACTGAAAATAAAATTCCTAATTATCACCATAAGAAAATAATGTGGCTGTCTGGGGGAAAAAAAAAAAAGCTAAAGTAATGGCTTTAGTCAGTAAAATCAATTTAATTTTCAACACTTTGGCAAAGACTATCTTTAACTTCAAAATAAGTTATTTTGTTTTCCAATGACAACAGATCAAAATATCATCAAAAGAAACGAAGCAGCTAATTCTCCTAATGACTAACATGCAATGAGTTAAGATACTTACGGATATAGTAAGAGTTTCATTCTTGTGGTCAAAATTCATTTTTCCACAATAGGCCCGCTGGGATAGTAAGTTGTCAAAGTACAATTTGCATCGTAAAGTCAAACACCTTGAAGAAAGAAATTGGGCACATTAAAAAGATTACAGAGATACAGAACTGTATATTCAGCATGATCTTCACACCAGCATGTAATAAGGCCAGATGAAAATATGCCAAGATATTAACACTGGTGCCCATTTAATAGGTAAAATTCTAGATGATTTTTGCCTGTGTCTTTATATTTCATTCATGTCTCCACATTTTTACCACTTCATTTCCTTTTTTAATAAACAAACATCGATAAAATGAATAAAGATATCATCCCACATATAATGAAACCCATTATATTACAGCCAGTCCATATGAATGTATCAATCATTCAACTAATTTATATATCACCCTAATACAGAAGACATGAATCTTGTCCTTGAGAGAATTAAACTCTAGTAGTGTTAAGATAATGGTAAACTGCCTATTCATTTGCCTGTCTCCTCCTAACTTTACAGTAGCAAAAAGGGCAAAGGCAATCTCTTAATCATGCTGTATCTGTAATACCTTACGCACTGTCTAGCACAACGTGAACTTCACTTATTTGTCATATGGCATTCTGCTGTAAGGAAGAGCTTTCCCTCCTTCCTCATTTATTTACTTACCACCTTTCTATTTATAAGGATGCAGTCACAGGTTCTTATTTTATTCATTGGGTTATCATCCATTACTGTTCTTACTTATTTCGGTCTTCAAATTGTCCCAGATTTTGCCAATGGAGTCCCTTCAAGCTGCCTATGTCCTTTTATCATGACTCCACATTTTTGGGGGGCACTTCCTTACTTTCTGGCATAGCAAGAGGCTCATCTATACCTTCCCTGCTCTGCTCCGGTATCATCAGCAAGAGGCTCATCTATACCTTCCCTGCTCTGCTCCGGTATCATCAGCCATTTCTCAAAGGAGCCTTGATTCCTTTTGCTGGGGAATGGTATTGAGAAAATAAGATCTAGGTGACAAGTGACTGGCTATTTTTCTTAGCATCTTTGCTCCTTAATGAGTCTAAGGCTCCTTTCTTCAGAATAACTATCGTTTTATTCTATTCCCTCCCGATTCCCTTCCTAAACTGTATTAAATCTCCACATTAGAAAATACTGATAGTCTGAGTTTTCTTTTGCTGCCACAACTATTGCTAGCTGGTTTTCAGAATTTTCCGTTAACTTTTCTTTCTTTCAATACTGATATGTATTCTTCAATTGCTTCCACTCATGGGATGACTAAAAGAGACTGTCCTCATAAAATGGCAAGGTTCTCCAGTGTAAAGAGACAAACAATTTTAAAAATTTGACCATTTTTATTGTCCTCCCAAGATTGGATAAACAATATAAAACATGTCAGTGGTGAAGAAACATATCAAGATAATAAACTAAATAAGACCAATACCTTTACAGAAAATATTCTAAAATTTTCTGAATAACAATATGAAAACGAACCCTACTGCTTCTGGAAAAGACACAGTAATAGGCATTAGGTTTACTCTTCTGCGTGAAACAACTAGAAAACTGGACAAAGTCTATGAAACAAGAGTTTCTGGACTCTGGACATCAGACATCGCATTCAGTTCCAGTCAAAACAATCTCTGAAAGATGGGAAACAAACAAATTGAGCCCCGTGAATGCCCCAAATGACTTTCATGTTGAGAGTAAAGGGGAGTGGAAACCCAAGCAGAGTCCAGAAGTCTTCCTGTTTAGGAGTCTGGGGTGGCCAAGGCACCTCCGGTTCACGAAGCGGAGTGTGGGAAAGAGGGCAGCACAGAGCGAGCTCTAGAGGACCACAGAGGCGGGTGGGAGAGCCTCAGGCTGAGTACCCTCCTCATCAGTGTCAGTGTGAGGATACTGCCCGAGGCTGGTGAGAGAAACACCCAACAGAAGCAGAAACAACCCCCGAGGTCACCCAGAGCCAGGAATAGTTCATATTCCCAAAGGCACGAGTGGAATAACCTCACAACGTATCAGTAGAGGACCCAGAAGAACACAGCTTCACAGGTAGGAAAAAAATCAGTCCTTCACCAAAGCCTGCTCTGGTCCCACCTAACAAAACTGCAAGGCAGCCTCAAAAGGATAAAATTAAAAACTCTTTAAGTCAAGTCCTAATAACATGCATATAAAACTGAAATACACATTTCAAAAACTAAGCTATAGTTTAGTTAAGGAATATGGTCCAACATGCAAAGCCTGTTTCTCATTATGGCTTTACTTGAATTTCCCCATACGTACTAGAGCTAAATTAAAAAAAAATTTCTACAGTCTTAAGATTATAGTTCTTGGTATAAGTACAGTTAAAACGCGTGTTACTGAGGGAATGCCATGGGGAAAACAGACGTTAGGCGGAAGGACTAGGGCTGCCTTGGATCCAAGCATATCAAAGGGCAACCCTACCCTATAAACTGTCCTTTATTTCTGTGGTTTGTGATTTTAGCTGAGGTTAACTTATCTCTGTCAATCTGCACATTTCTGAGTATATTAATGACATCCAGTTTTGCTGATCCTGTACTCACTCATTCAACCAATATATATCAAGTTTCTACTATATTTCAGGCACAGTAGTAGGTACTGGGGATACAGCAGCAAACAAAACATAGATTCTGCATCCAAGGAGCTACACCATTCTAGTAGATCATGGTAATCAACTGAGAAACTGCCTTAACATGTCCCATCAAAACTCGTATGCCTTAAGAACATGCAAGAGTGAAACAGTCTGTTAACAGAACCAGTGAGCTTCCAAATGACCCATTTAAGCATACACTGAACAGCCATCTATGAGTTATCCAGTAAAGCATATCTAATGCAGTTTAAGTTTAAAAAGCTGACTATAAAAGTCCCTTCAAATCCAGGATCCCAAGCAATACCACCATTTCTTTTCTGATTAAATCATGCAAGTTCTTTTAATTTAATTTTATTATTTATAAGGGAGAATGTGAAAACAAAGAAAAACAAAAATGTACAATATGTGGTAATATTTTTTAATGCACTTACCTTCTAAATTGTTGATATGTTTTATATCTATGGGTCATTATTTCTTCCAGTAATTTAATAAACCTTTTTAAAGTCCTTACTTTGTTATCCAGGTCAAGATAGGTTTCTCTTGCTTCTTGATATTGCCTATTTTATGAAAAAAATGTTAAGTAAATAAATGCCATTCAATGAAACATAAAGTAAAATCTCAAATATATTTAATAGGAAGAACAGGGAGTGCAGGGAGTGCTGAGAGGGCCCAGCAGTAGCAGGTTTCATAAATCTCCAGACAAATACACTGCCAGAATGCGAGCATGCAGCCCTGACTGGGGAGAGCTGTTAGCAGGGCTGGGCAGAAACAAAGTGCAAGCCCTAGAGAAGGCAGAGAAAATAAGTGAAGAAAGTGCCCAAGTGGGGCCCAGAGTGGCTGATCGTAAGAGAATACCAGCAAATACAGATCTTCTAGCAAGGAAGGGATCACACCAGAAGGCAAGAAATGTTCCCCTTAGTGACAGATGCCAGTGCAGGAACAGAAGAACACAGGTTGGGCATTAGGATCCCCCCAGCCCCAGCCTGAACAAGACAAGGTCAAAGAGGCCGGGAAGACACAGCTTCTCAGGGTGCTACTGTGGAGGCAACAGCTCATTGCTGTAGTGAGGGAGAGAAAGATCCTGACAAAGGAGGAAGGGCGAACCCTGGCCAAGGCTCTCAGTGATCCGTCCCCCATCTTCCTTCAAATGTCCAGTCCCAGAAAATCCAACCAATTAAAAAACGAATAACAAAAAAAGCACAAACAAAGCACACATACAAAGATACTTATGGGGGGAAAAAAAGCGCTGGGAAAGAGCAGCCAAACTCTCTCTACAGACAAAGAAAACTTATTACAACAATGTCATCACAAAGCAGATTAAAACTGTAATTGAACACGATAAATTAAAACAAAAGAAAACAAAACAAGACACAAGTGCTACCAGGAAGGAATACCTCAAAGCAGAAATGAAAGAACTGCAGGAAAAGATAAATCAAAGAATTCAAAGCTAACAGATAGGTAAACAACAACAGGTTACAAACAGACAAGAGGAGGAGAAGCATGAACTTGCAGAACCCAAGGTGGGGCAAGGGAGTGTAGACAAAAAGCAAAAAAGCAAAGACATGAGACAAAATGAGATGATGCATAGGAACAAACAGACAACACAGAAAACATCAACAGACAAAGAGATGAGAAATGAGAAAAACACACAAAACAGGAAAAAAAACCCAGATAAAATGGTCAGACAAAATAGCTAGAGAAGAAAAAATACATGCAACATATGTACAACTGAAGACCTCTAAAAAGAACACTAGACAACAGAACAGAAAATACTTAAAAGTAAAATGCCAGAAAACTTTTAAGAAGTAAGACTTAAATCTATATATTTTTAAAAAAAGCACTGTGTATACCAAGGAAAGGATCACAGAATTTGACATTCTGGATAAGTTACAGAACTTAACAGATGAGCATCATGATACACAGATACTCAGGAGAACGAGGCTTTTATACCAGGCTAAACTCTTATCTTTCAAACTCAAAAGCTAGACACAAATAGTTTTGAACTTGCAAAAATACAAAAAATATTACTCCTATGGCCATTCTTAAGAAAACAATTAGAGGACCAATAACTTTCCAAATGGCTAAACAGCCGTTTGGAAAAAGATAAAATACATTCCTCACATCAAAAATATTCACAGAAAAAGAAATACAAATAAACGGTTCTTAAGACATGAAAAGATGTTAACCACATTTAATAGAAGTGAAATGCAAATTAAAATTACACTGAGGTGTATATATATATATTTTTAGGAAATATATGTATCAGCAAAAAGAATCTAAGATAATCACACATTGTTTAGGCTGTGGGGAAACAGGCACTCATTGCTGATAGGAGTGAAAAAAAAAGGACAATCCCTAGAAAGGGGACTCTGCCAAAATGGAGTTTATCCTATTAAAAAAACAAAAACCGAAAACCCGAATTTATACAAAATAATGCATGTATAAAATTATTTGTTGGGTACCACCATTTATAATAGCAAAAAATCAAGTTAAAACTCAACTATCCATCAGTAGGAGATGATTAAATACTGTGAAACATAAAAACACAATGAGAAAATGCCTATGTACTGATATGGAAAGATCTACAAAATATATCATTAAATCAAAGAAAGCAACCTAAAACAGCTTAGTGTACTACTTTTTGTATCTGCAAGGATGAAAACACATACTCATATCATCTTGCCTTTGCATACAGAAACATGAAAGCATATTTAATAAATTAATTTAATAAAATAAAATAAAAGTGAAAAAATTCATTGTCTGCCCTTTCACATTATATTTTTAAAACATGTAAGGTGTAATTACTATTTTAAAGAAAAACTTGTTACTAGTTTTGTTTCTTCCCCTTTTCCCCCAAAGTTTGTGAAAACAGAATTGAGATCACTCCTGTTCCCTGCATTTTTTAATATGAAAAAGTCTTCATAAAGCTTAATAGCTATAATTTTCTACTGTAATTCAATCATTATCATCCAGTTATACAAAATTTCTAATTTTTTAGTGTTACACAAACTACTATGTATAAAATAAATAAGTTACAGGAATATATTGTACAGCACAGGGAATATAGCCAATATTTTATTATAACTATAAAGGGACTACAATCTATAAAAATTCTGAATCACCATGTTGTACACCTGAAATATAATATTGTAAATCAACCATATCTCAACTAAAAAAAAATACTAATGCTGCAATAAACATCAAAGTACAAATTGTTTTTTTCATTTTGGATTATAACAACAAAATTACTTGGCCAAATTGAAATTTTTAAAGGCGTTTAACATATAAACTACCTTAAAACTTTTCAGAAAGACTAATAACAATAACATCTAACATATTATGTATCCTATACATTGTTTATTATGGGTTATCTCATTTAATCTTCATAACAACTCTATAAGGTAAGTACTATAATTATACCCATTTTATAGATGAGAAATTTGAGGTTCAGAGCCATTAGATAACTTTCCAAAGTCAGTTTAGTAGGTAACAGAATTGCAATTCAAACTGAGGTACTCTTGCTTCAGAACCCGCGCTCTAACTAAACTAGAGCTTCCATTTTCACAAGTAATATGAAAATATCCATTTCACTGAAATCTCACTGACATGAAGTATGTGTTCTTTTCATCTTGATATATATGAAAATGGCTTCTAATTGTTTTGCTTTGCATTTCTTTGATTACTTCTGAAGCTGAATATCCTCATGTCTATATGAATCTTACAGGTATAAAAATGGCAATTATGTTAAAATGTCATTCTGTAATGAGTTCTGTAATAATTCTGAAGGAAGAAAGTTTATTATTAATAATACAGGTATGAAAGGCTAGTTTAGCTATAACTATATGCCATAGCAACACTTTACCCAAATTTAAGATTTATATATAAATGTTATTTTTTGTCTCACTATTATATATCTATGGATAATATCATAAAGTAGAAAAGCGAGCAATCACTTACCTCATTATTTCCTCTCGATCTCCATGACTAGCATGTTCTGCCTGTATCTTTTGTCTTAATCTATTAATTTCTTTGTCTAGAATTGATGCTGATTTTTTTACTTCTATCCGCTCTGGGCAGATTTGTCTTGCTTGTGACATTTTCTCCTAAGATAACAGATGTTTAACTTTAAAACTCTTCTCTGATATAACAATTCACCGTACTACTTGTGCCAAAATATGCAAAATAGAATTCTGAACTTATGTTTAAGAAATGTATTTTAATTACGTTTAATGTCATTATTGTTCTAAGCTTTATATTGAGAATACGGTCCAGAGTTGTCATAATCTTCAACAGAAAACTGCATTGGTGTACACAACTTTAATAATTTGTAAGAGCTCCGTAACTTCCTAGTGAAACAAATTTCAAGTAGCAGTTATGAAAGGTCTGGCACCCAGGGTGCTGAGGTCAGACACAGCATTTTGTGTGTTTTAGGATGGATTCTGAACATCAAGTAGTACTGAAAACACAAAGACCCTCGTGTTTGTAAAATATTAAACATAGTATTTATATTCACGACATTTGTAGTACAGTAAGTTTTAAACAAGCAGGGAAATGAATTACAGAGTTTAAATCATTTTCCTAAGCCATGTAAAAGCAAAGCTGGAATTCATCTCTTTTATTAGGTTAAACCACGGTTGCCCTCAACTTACTCTCCTCTAAAAACAGGGCTGCTGCTTTCAGTTGTCAACGAAGGTTATCTAGTAAGTGGGAGCTGAACTGCAACCCAGCTTACACCCAAGTTACTCAGAGGCAGGGGAGCATTTTTCTGACATAAAGCTGTATGCACTTGCCAAGCTGGGCATTTAAGGAACTATTTCAGCGGAGGGAGTGCCATTTTCCAAATCACTCAATGACACTACATGGGGATGCTGCAGTGCTGCCTAAAGTCCTCTTCATGTTGGTCTAAGAAGTCCCCACACTCTGAGAGTCCCTCAGTCTTTTCCTCTGTTGATTCACTGAAACAGCTGTTACTTCATACAAAACAGATAGTCATCAGACAACATGTCTATGTCTGGAAAAAAATGACATTAGGAAAACACATTTTAATAATCATGACTAAGGGTATAAACAAAACATTAAAAAAAAAGATGGATAACCTCTAGTTCTTTTTCTTTCATATCTAATTCTCGTTTCTTTTTATTTAAAGTAACCAAGTGTTCTTTTTGCTTGTCTTCATAATGCCGTTTCCCTCGTTTTTGGTTATCCACTTCGGAATCAGCAAGGTCCAATTCATCCTGTTTAAATAAAACCAAAATAATCTATAAAGATTGCTTTAAAAAATTATCAGCATAGGCATAAACTAATTGACAACTCAATAAAGTGGACAGGATTATGCTGCTTTAAGAGGCAAGTGTTATTAAGTTCATATCCATACGTTTCTGAAGAGAAATGAGGAGTTTCCCAAATTGAAAAGTCACATTATCATATTAAAGTTCTTGTCTGAAGTCTCCATACCTTATGGTGTTCTCAACTTTATTTTGGTAAACAAGGCAGTTTCCTGGGAAGCTACGTTAGCCTGAAAAGACTTAAAACAATGCAAGTGTTGTATATTACAGAGGTACCTGACAGAGGAAACCTGGTTTTAATAAAAGGTGAATTGGGGTGGAGGAGGAAAAGATGTGAAGAAGTTTAACACTGACTTATTTGGTCATCATTTCTGGAGGTGTAACCTCATAATTTTGAGAACAAAATATAATTGTAAAGAAGCTATCCCAAGATCACTTTAAAGGGAAACAGTAGTAAACTGTAAGGTAAAGATGCATATTGTAACGCACAGCAACCACTGGGAAAAAAACAAAAACACAAAAATTGTAGCTAAACAAACTAGTAGAGGACATTTTAAAAAGGAACACTAAAAATTACTTGGCTAATCCCAAAAGAAAGAAATAAAGAGAAGAAACACAAACAAGAACAAATAACAGCTAACCATTACTTTTAAGATGAAATAACAAGTGCTTTCTTTTTAAGATTAAGTACCAGACAAGGACGTGCAGTCCCATTGCTTCTATTTAACATTTATTGGAGGTCCTGGATGGTTCAATTAAAATAAGAAAAGGAAATAAAAAGTATACAGATTGGACAGGAAGAATCAAATTGTATTTAAAAGAGAGATGACTGTGAATAAAGAAATTTCAAAGAAAAAGTTTTGAAATTAGTAAGTGAGTTTAGAAAGGTCACTGGATACTAGGCCAATACAAAAATCAGTAATATTTCTACATAGAAGGAATAATTGAAAAGTGAATTAAAAATCTACAACATTTACTATAGTACTAGGTACTTAACCAAGAGAAATGAAACCCTATCATACAAAAACCTACACTTAAAGGTTTAGAGCAGCTTTATTCATAACCACCAAAACTGAAACCATCCAAATGTCCTTTAATAGGTGCATGAATAAGCAAGCTGTGGTACTTCCATACAGTGGAATTATTACTCAGTAATAAAAAGGAATAAGCTATTGATCAGATAATGATAACATGAATAACTCTCAAATACACCATGCTAAATGAAAGAAGCCAGACTCAAAAGGTTACATATTATGATTCCACTTACGTGATATTATGTACAAGGCAAAACCATAGTGATAAAGAGCAGATCAGTGACTGCCAGAGATTAAGGGCGGGGGAGGTTTGGCTACGAAGGAGCCGTGTAAGGGAATCTGGGAGGGGGGGAGGGGGGAGGGATGATAGAACTGTTCTGTATCTTGATTGTGGTGTTGGGTACACAACTTTATGCATTTGTCAAAACTCCTAAGTGTACACAAAAAAGAGTAAATTTTACCCTATTTAAATTAAAAGATGATTTATTATAAGTGCTATATTTAAAATAATGTAGATGAAAGAGAAGATCAAGAGCTCTGGAAAAATCCATCACTCAACTCTTCTAATTACTCAAAATACAGCTCTAATCACGATAAAGATGCCAACGCAGAAGACACATGAGAAAGGTTAAAAAAATTAATTCATGAAATGCAAATGGAAACAAAGCAGTGTTTCTAAATGTTAAACATATCACTTTGTACCTGTGATTTTGTGTTCATGTATAATTAAATTAGTAGACCGAATGTCAAGTACAGATTTTGATTATTTTGCCTAATAGTTTCACATATGAATGGCAACTAAAATATATTTTCCTTTGTTACTGGATTTTTCCCTTGTTATGGGAATCTGCCTTCTATTTGAGTACACGCAGTAAACAAATTTCTTTAAAGGAGGCATAGCCTGGTGAAAAGATTTTATTTAGAAGATGACATATATATATATATATATATATATATATATATATATATATATATATATATATATATATAGCCACCAATTGCAGCAGCTTTCTCAAATACTGATATACAGATTGACTTCTTTATCATTAATTTGGATGTTTTAAAAAATAAACAGATTTCCAAACTCCACCTTTGGAGATTCTGTTTTAGTAGGTTGAGAATCCCTGAATCTCAATTTTTAAAATGGCTCTTGATTTAATAACCACCCAATTAAATTTTAGTCAGTTTGCTTTTTGAGCGTAGCACTGGACACACATACTACGATGATCATGTTCAGCCTCAAGAATCACAGTTATAAGGAAAAAGAAACGAACACAAACCAAAACAACAGCATCAAGGAAGACAGAATATTTGGAGATATCCCGAAAAGAAAAAGAACACGTGAAATATCTAAAAATTGCAAGTATTTACCTCATATAAAAGAATAGATGTAGGCTATTTGCTGACCTAAGAATACAATTTACTGCATCTTGATCGTACTGCTAAAAATAACTATCACCCAAGGTAGACACTTAATAATATACAGCTTTTATAGCAGAGTTCTATTAAAAATAAAAACATTGTTATATGGAGTATGGAGATACTCTGTTCCTTTACTTTGAGGAGAATAAAAGAAAATGGGTGCCATTTACATAGTAGGAGATACTACAGTTAGAAATTGGAATAGTTTATAAAACAGAATGGTTGAACACTAAACTTTCTAATCATTTTTGGTAGAAACTTTCAAAATAAATATGTCCACGTTTGCTTTAGGGAACCAAATCAGCTTTCTAGAGCCAAAGGGGTCAATTATATCAGGGCAGATTTGTGCTGCTTAATCTTTTCTCCTAGCAACTTTAGAAAGGGAAAGATGTGACTTATAAAATAGGATGAAAAGAATTTAATGTTCTTTTCTCCATGTTCATCATGGCTTTTGACTTGTCCTTATATATTTAATAAATTTATATCATAGGTATCATCAAATTTAAAACTAAAAAGAAACCAAGAGAGTATTTCTTTTAATTTCATTTTGTTGATGGTGAAACAGAGACTTAGAGATATTAAAGGCCAGTTAGTGACACTCATCCTGGTTTTGGGGTGAGGACTAGGTCGGATTAGATCTAAAATTAATTCTGATGTAGCCCTAAAAAGTTCAGCCTTTAAAAAAATAGGCTGAGATGCTAGAAGGGACAGAATCATTGAAAAATTTTATTCTCTTTGATGTCTAAATAACCAATTTTAGTTACCCGACAACATTGGATAAATTGCTACAGTATGTATTATAGCCACTTGCTTCATATAACTCTACATCAATTATGAGGTTTTAAAAAGCTATAGATCATTAGATCTTGGAATTTTCAAAAGCACAGTCAGCCTCAATCCAAGTAAACACTCATTATCCCTATCAGAAACTGAGAGGCCCTCCTACTCCAAAATGCAGACCATCATTCTTGACGTAGGTCATGCTCCCTGTACAAAAAATTTAATTTGTGACTAAAGCATTGTTTGCAGTGTAAATCAAAATAAACTGTTCAAAGGGAGAAAAATATTGAAATCTTATGCCAAGATTACAAGGACCACATATTTGAACAGAGTATTCCACTCCTTACCACTCCTCTGACATAAAATGAACAAACATCCTGATAGCAAACAGATTATATTTAGAAGCTGCTAATATATCACAAAGACAGTTTCGGAGGAATTAAATTCTTTTGTTAGCCAAATATTCTTGGTTCTGTTGTTACTGATGGCTATTGGGATGTCATATTGCAAAGCAAAACCCTCTTGGCTACTGGCTGACTGCATGCAGGTTTACTGAAGGACTCATCTAGCTTTCACTTATTTGCAACCAAGGCAAGGAACTTAAGACCAAGAATTCATACTGCCTTCTGCCCATATGTTCTGCTCTTGAACTTATCTACGGACTCCCAATTCCAGGAGTTGCGTTAGCCTACACGTCCCTAAAAGAACAGAACACAGCTTATCCTTCATTTTTTGTTTTTAATTTTAAGCTATCTGGGACAATTTGGGTGAGAATTGTTTCTTTTCCTATATTGTTTTAGCATACTTTATCATTTTAAGTTTCCCTGCTCAATCCTTCACCCATTTAAAAGTTTCTTTTATCTCATCTTTGTTTTAACTTCACTGCTCTAATTTCTGAGTTTTGAATTCTCTCTCTCCTATTCCTGACAATTTTCATACTTATTTCATTTCTTCTTATTCTATTTTCTTTTAAAAACTAATTTTGTCTTCTTTTTTATCTTGGACTTTTTGTGTTTTTAATTCTAATTTCCTGTAGTAACTACTATTTGTCATTTTCAACAGTATCCTTAATACTTTTTCCTTCCTCACAACTTTATTATTAAAATTTTATATTCTTCTTAATCAGTAATTTATCAGTCTATTTTCCCATTTTTTATTCTTATCTCAAATAGAAAAAAAGTAAACCACCTTGCATTACAACAGCAGGCAGGAATCACAGCTCTATGGAAAGCAGCTGTAGAGAGGCCACCGCAAACAGAGAAAAGCTGTTTCTGCTCAGCTCCTCCTCTAACTTCCTTTAATAAATTATGTTTTCTAAAATTGTCAATGGAGACAATTACAGTAAAGTTCATATGCATGCAAATTCTTTTCAATTTTTAAAATATCTAAATACATTTTGATTCAAAGGGGTAATTTTCCTGCAAAAAAAGGGGGTTATATCATCAATAAACCTTTCTCCTCTTAAAACATACTATTAATTGTTCTCAATGTCTTATAAATAAAATTTGAGGTTTCGAGAATAATTGAGCTATTCATAAAAATGAGAATGATAATAAGCTACTTGACAACAAAGCTATTAAACATGGTGAAATTTACAGAATTTAATTGTTAAATAACTTTATTTCCCTACTTTGGTTCCAAAAAGTATGTGCTTTAAAAAAAAAAAAAAAAAGCTAATTGAATTCTAGCTGGAATATAATGCAGATATGTTAATAAATGGGAATTGGGTAGCATTTTATTTCAAGTTGGCTTTTATATCAACTAATTCTTCAGCTATTGAGGAAAAGTGGGACAAGAGAACAGGTAAGCACAGAAACAGTATAGACAGATTAGATGTCCTGCCTGTAGTTCTAAAAGAAGAAAAAATCTCACAAAATAAAAAGGTAACAAAAGCTGTAATCTTCTGGGGGGTCAGAAATTTGGCAATTTATTCTCCTTAAAGGTGTGAGCAGAGTGTCTAATTCTAATTGATCTAATGATGAAAAGTTGGTTTACAGCCCGGTTTTATACAGTTATATTTACATTTAGCCATGAATTCTGTTGAGGTAATATCTAGCCAGTATAGCACGTATATAAAACTGAAACATAAAAAATATATATAGTAGAGTAACAATAATACATACCTTAAGTGGATCTGCTAGCTCTGATAGCTGATTAATTTTCTGTTTAATTGCATCATACTTGTTTTCTGCTTCTATTTTCAGACTTTTAAAATGTTCCATATTTTCTTTTTGTTGTTCCATATTTTTCTCAACCATTTTCATTTTGATTTTATTTTCTTGAGCTTCGTCTTCCTGGCGACATTTACAGAGCATATAGAATTAATTAAAACACTTAAGTAATCAAATAGAAAAACAGTACAAACAATTCTAGAAGAGGAGAAACTATAGGCTACAAGTAAATCAGATTAAAGACAAATACAAATAACAAATTATGATATTTTCATACTCTTAATGGTAAATTAGGAGGTAGAAGAAATAGGTTCAAAAATATAAAAGGATTACATTTAGAAGACAAACTATATTGTGCTTGAGGTCATAATCAAAAGGGGTAACTTTTATTCTATCTACTCACTTTTTCTTTCAAAATATAATGTATATACATATATATCTTATGCCAGACAATGTGTTAGACGCTGAGTAAACAAAAATAAACAAGACACAGTCCATACCTTTAAGAAATTTAGTCTATCAATAAAAGTAATGAAAGCAGAAAAACACTAAGTGGAAAACCAGATTACTAATAAAAAATGAAGACAAATTCTTATTAGAGTAAAGCTCCATCGGTGCAGGGACTTGATCTGTTTTGTTCACTGTTGTGTCCCTCAGCATTTAACATGATGCCTGGTAGAGGGTAGACAACTAGTAAATACTGATTCATTTAACAAGACTCTGCAATCTATCTAATTCACTACTTATGGTAACCCAGGGAGCTAAGCTGAATGTCATAAAAAGATGTCTAAGAGAAATTAAAATAGAGTAACAAATATGCGGTGAACTAAAACCATTAACTTGGAAAAAAAAATAATGCAAAGAGACCAACTTCAACTGACTAAAAGATATCACTAATATTGATACTGATTAATTCTGAAAAAAACTATGCTAGGTAGTTTGGTTTGAAAGGGAACTATTTACATAATAAGCTTTGATAAAGTTTTATTTCATGTATTGACAGAAGAAGACAAAACCAATTACAATGTATGCAAGTTACATATACAAAATATTAAGGAACTTGAAGGCCATACACCAGGTAGTTTCTACCTTATTTGTAAATGGACATAGTAATCATAAAAAGTAGCCTCAAAAAAGGATTCTTTTATAAAGCTGAGAGTAGATACTCTTAACTTAAATGACAGATTTGTCCTTTAACATTACATTTAAATTGAGGAAAAGAATCTTACCAAGGTTGCAATATCTACAGACTGATGTTCTTCTATATTCTCAAGTTCCCGAATTTCAGAAATACTTTTTCTTATTTTCATCTTTTGAAAAAAAGTATTTAGATTTTAGTAAATAGAAATAAATGAAAAATAAAAACAAAAACCCTGGGGAAGGATGTATTAATCAACAAAGTTCTACTCTGCTTTATGTTACAGAAGGGTTCCATAGTTAATGAAAGAGACACATTAGTATTAAATGAACCAAAGAAAAGTATGTATAAAGCCTGCCTTGATCACCATTATTGCTAATCCACTGTCATGCAAAGCAGATATAAGTACTCCACCTTAGCATTTAAAATGATGACAGTGTTGAGTCCACAGAGAAAGTACTTTCCTGAAACATCCAGTCTCAAGTTATGGAAAGATTACTCCAGTGGTTCTTAAAGTCCAATCCCACTATCTCCTGGGTGTCTCTGAGACTCTTTCAGAGGGTCCATGAAGTCAACACTATTTTCATAAAAACACTAAGGCATTATTATTTATTTATTTATTTATTTATTTATTTAAAAGCTTTTTTTTTTTCTGCTAAAATAATAACTTTAATGGAAGATATAAGACAAAAAAATTAGATAAGATTTGGTACAGTATAAGACACCAGCAGGGTACAGTGCCAAATTAAGAACAGAAAAAAGGTCTTTAGAAGATAGCAGGTTCTAATATATATATGTATAACTGTTTCAATTTGTGTACACCTGAAACTAACACATATTGTAAATCAACTATACTCCAATAAAAATTTTTAAAAAAAAGGATAGTAGGTTCTAGCTATTTATCAAACTATATAAACTTATAAGTAAAGCATTACCAAATTAGTGTACCAGAGGTACCAAATTAGTGTACCAGAGGTACCAAATTAGTATACCAAAGGAATGGGACTTAGAAAGACTGCATTTCTTTTTTGAAATTCAAAGCATCTCTAGGAACTAGAAAAGTTATTTTACAGATGACTACACTAAAATTTTAAACAACAACAAATGACCTCCTAAGGCAACGTAAATATGTTTCAGGGCTAGAGAAACTATCCCCATACTTTCCTGGCATCACTCTAAACATAAGAATCGCAGTATGCTAAAATCTCAAAGCTAATATATTAAACATATTTGATATTTGGGGCTTTCTGAAATTATTTTTAGAATTTTACTTTACAAGTGGGAAATGCACTTTTAATTTTTTAATGACATTTTCCTCCTAGAGATAGAATTTAGACATTTATATCTTTTCACAGCAAAAAAAGTCATCAAAATAGGAGACTAGCATAGTACCAGCCTACAGATAATGGTTACACATGCATGTGTCTTTATTACTCTCCAAACCATTAGGAATTTATTTCAAACAAGGTCCTCTAAGCCTTCATTATTTGTATGCAAAATCCAGAGAAAACCAGTTTATCAAATTACGATTTAGTGGTCACGATCAGGGAAAATGATACTCTTCCCTGTGAAGAAATACATGTCAATCGTTGCAGAGGCAATTTTGACCTCTTTTATTGTCTGTTATCCAGGACAAACCTTTGCCAATATCTAACTACCCACGGAATCAAATTTAAATAAAATAAAGTATTAGAAGGTAGCCCATATGATGGGTATAATTTAGATGATCTTAGCCTAAATTTATCTTTTGCTCCTCAATAAAGCACACTGACTCAGATATATGTTCCACAGATGATATGCTTTTTCTTAATCAGTGCAGAAATATAATTTGTACATCCTGAAAATATCTTTATCTGTCTATCCATGAAGAAAGCTTCCTCTTATTTGACTCTGTCTTGTTTTGAATATATAATTCAGAGGTTTACAAACTTTTCCAATGACTGTATTTCAGCTTGTGTTTCATCAGGAAACACTTGAAAGGATGTTTTTATTTTATAGGTTTACTATTTGAAATTCATTGTTGCTCAAGTTAGTAGTAGTGGGCAGTTTTCCTGTAGAGAGGAATTCCAAACACAATGAGTAGATGCCTGCTGGCTCTAATCAATAGGTTGTACCTCTTGTCCTTTCCCTATACTTGACCACACACTATTCTGTTGTCCATGGCCTCAGGCAAATCAAATTGGTCCTTTCTTCCCACCCCTCCCAAAAGGCCAAAACAGTTCAATGGCTAAGTTTTAAATAAGATTTATAACTGCCTGCAATAATCCTTTGAAGTTTTCTTACTAGAATGAAACATAAGTTTTAGGAGAGTTTCTGATTTAGTTGTGGGGGGGAGAGTAACAAGCAATAGTCACAGTATTTTTAAACAGTATAACAATTCAGTGAAGATTATACATCAACTGATGTTGCCCTAAGTTTTCTCAGTTTTAAATGATTTTCTTTTTAATTGCTAGGGAACAGGTTTAGACACAGGAAATAAAATACAGGCCAGTCCATTATTTACATGTTCTTCATCTTGGCCATGAGGTCTTCCAAGCTTTCACCAGAATCTTCCACTGTTACTTCAGGTACAGAATCTTCTTGCTTTTGGGGAACTGTATATGCCACTGTAATTCCTTCAGGTAAGTCAGGAATTGGACCTGAAGAATTTTTCAGTTCCTCTTCTGTAAACCTCAGGTACCAACTCAGTACCCCACTCATTGTCGTCATGTATTATCTCTTCCTCTTCTTGAACAACCTCCTGTGTGGGCAGTGCTGCTACCTTTTTCTTATATTCTTCCTGTTGCTTCCTACAATTTCTGTCATCACACTGAGGATTTGGCTTCATGGACATAGTAGGGAAAAGATCCTGCATTGCATTGTATCCAAGGTAAAAACTAACAGTACCAAAATTTAACAGAAACTTTAACACATTTTGTACCAAGATCCCAGCAACCACTCCCATAGTGGTAGGAAGACTGGCTGCACAAACACCTTCTCGTTTCAGAGTCTTCTCATCAATATTTGCAGCAACTACAATTGGTGGAGCACACGCAAAACAAGCAGATTCTCCAGGAATTATGAGCTGTATATGCCCTGAAACTGCATTTTCACTGACCCCAGACTCCATCCATGTTTGTCCAAGCTCATTACAAGCTGTATTTGTTGTCATTCGAGCTTCAAAATTGTCCACACAGCTAAGAACTAGGTCAACAGGTTTTCCTCCTTCTAACCCACCATTACTTATTCTATTCATGAAACGTTCAAAGTTTTCTACTGTGGTTATATTGTAGTTGTGTACTTCAAAAAGAACATCAGGATTAATGTTCCTCAAAGTATGTTCTGCTGCTTGAACTTTACTTAATCCTGCTTGATGAGGTTGGAAGAAAAGTCTATTCATATTGGTCAGTTCCACCTTGTCATAGTCAAAGAGCAGCAACTTACCAATGCCACATCTTGTCAGCATTTCAGCAGTCACACTGCCAACTCCACCAACACCTACTATTGCTACAGCAAAAGTACGGATTTTCTCATAGTCACTTACAATTCCCATTCGTTTCAATGCCATCAGGCGGCGTCTCCGTCGCTCCCGCGGGCCTCTCAGCGCGCCGTTTCCGGTGCGTTGCAGTCATCGTTCCCCCTCAAGGAAAAAACAGCCCTTTCAGTTTCCCTCTTCGCCCGGGCTGAAGCAGGGCCCGGGTCATCGGGGTCCAGAGCCGGCGGCCTACGATGTTGCCTTTCCAACCGGGCGGCCTACGATGTTGCCTTTCCAACCGGGCGGCCAGGAGAATCCCCAGGATCTTTTATTCCTGGGCTCGAGGTCCTGACGGGCCCTTTTCTGAACCGGACCCTATAGGTCTTCCGCCTGCCGGTGCATTAAATTTGGAGGCGGAGGAGGCTTCGGCGTTTGTATTTACCCGTAGTGACTACAGTGGTTTTGCTTTCTTTAGAATTGAGGCCTCCAACTCTGAGGCTGACTGAAAATTTTAAATCTAAACACACGAGGCCCTTCTGGCATTTCCTGACACAGCCCAAGTCGTGGGCCAGTGCTGCCCAGCAGCGGCACCTGGCGGGGGGGGGGTCGTTTTTTTTTAATTTATTTTATTTATTTTTGGCTGAGTTGGGTCTTCGTTGCTGTGCTCTGGCTTCTCATTGTGGTGGCTTCTCCTGTTGCAGAGCACGGGCTCTAGGCGCGCAGGCTTCAGTAGTTGTGGCACCCGGGGTCAGTAGCTGTGGTTCGCGGGCTCTAGAGCACAGGCTCAGTAGTTGTGGCGCACGGGCTTAGCCGCTCTGTGGCACGTGGGATCTTCCCGGACCAGGGCTCGAACCCGTGTCCCCTGCGTTGGCAGGCGGATTCTTAACCCCTGCGCCACCAGGGAAGCCCGGCATTATTTTTTTTAAGACCAATTTTACTATCAATTTCTTACAGGTGTACAGGAGGTTTATAACTATGATGTGTAATATTGCAACAGACTGATTACAGAAGCTGATATGACAGTTCAGGTGAATTTTATTAAGCCAGATGTTAGAGATTTAAAACAATATAAAAAACGTCAATCTTTTTATAAATCTTTTTGGTTTTGGAAAAGAGTTATTTTTCATAAAAATGTTATTTATGTTAACATATAATGGACTTATTATTTTTAAATGAATTAATAAATATTCTTAAATTTTGCTTTAATTTTTAATAATATGAATACTGATAGATAAAACCCACACAAGCAAAAGCTCTTTTAAGATTGTAAAGGGGCTTGAGCCAAAATATTTGAGAACTATTCGTCTAACTAAATGAATGTTAAGACCTTAAAAATAACTTGGAAATGATTAAGCTGAGAAAACAAAATGATGTTTTTTTTTACCTTTAACTCTTTGTAATGTAGTTGGCACCTTCTAAGAAGTTCTTCATTGTGTTTAATATCCTTTTCAAGGGCAGACAAATGTTGCTGAAGATTTGCTATCTGGGCTTTCTTATTTTCAACCTCATTCTCCAAGTCACTTAACAGAGAAGAGAGGGTAAAAAAATACTTTAAATTTACTTCTGAATATTACAAATATTTAGATCTTTACAAAGAAAGCCCTATTTGTAATAGCTTTTTTGCAAAACCTATGCAGTTAAACCAGTTCTCTATTCCTACCAAGTAATTCATAACATGAAAATACAGAGATTTCAAAAAACATCTTCTAAACTGGAATTAAATTTTACTTACTTCATTAGTAAGTATTTATGATTTATCTGTGGTAGGCATTGTGCACAGTGATAGGCAGAGGCAGAAAAAAAATTAAGGCATAAAAGAATCAAACAAAAAGGCAAAACATCAGGAAATAAACCATAACATTGAAATGTGAACAGGACACTGCACTATATGTCCACAATACGACGGGAACCTAAGAGTAAGTCTGGGAGAAGTGCCAACTGACTTGTGTTCTCTGAAGTTTTCACCAGATGGACCACCTAGAGGAGAAGATGGAAAGAAATACACAAAGGCACAAAGAGGTGAAAAACAAGTAAGACTGAAGGTCAGTAAAACTGAAGGTCAGCTCAACATTTTCTCTGGTGAATACATGCTATGAATGTGTGGGGAGTGAAAGGGAAGGAGAGGACAATGAAAAGAGGTGGAGGATAAGGTCAGCAGATGCCAAAGCCATAAAGGGTCTCTATGCCAGCAGAGGCAACTGTCTTCAGAAGTGATCTTTTCCTGTCTCACTGACTCTCTCTTCTAAAACTCTGTGCCTGGTGGAAGAGAACCACCTGTGCAATTAAGAACAACTTTTCTCTGATAAAGAGTGTATGCCAGATTTCACTAAGATGCACATTTTCCCACATTTTAACATCTCTGAATTCTGAAATCATCTTCCAGTCCATGGTTCAACTATCAATACTTTTCTTTTTTACTGGTATATAAAATAATAGAGCATCTTAAATTTGATGAACTATTAGAAACGTGCTACCTTGTGGAAGTCTCAAAATTAAAAACAAAAATCAATGATGTTAGCTGAATGAATGATAAACAAATGAGAAAATGAGAAAAAGAGGAGAGTAAGTGTGGTATTTCTGGTAAAAATGGAGCCAGATGCAAAAACTTTTTCAGAGCCATCTTTCATCAACAGGAATCTGCCAGTGCTGAGTTGATGAGGGTATAGAAAAGCATACTTCATATACTCATAGTGTGAGAGGGGATTAGGGAATCAATTGTTCTGTAGTCATTTGGCAATTGCTATTAAATGATCAACTTATATAATAATAAAATAAAATTTAAATATTATTTTAATAAATATTAAGGCTCATTTAATATTATTAAGTATGGAAAATATTAGTAATTGTTTAATGTTATTAAATATTTAAAATCAGGCCATAAATTGTATGTTAATAAAACAATGACAGTCATTTGGCAACAGCTATTAAAAAATTTTTAAATTCACATATCCTTTGACTCAGCATTTTCACCATTTAGAATTTAATCGATGCACATACTTTCAGAAGTATTCCAAGATACACATGTGTGTTCTCACTGCAGCACTGCTACAGTAGGAGAAAACTGCAGATAACATGTATGTCCATCAACAGGAACTGGTCAGGTGGATTATGGAACAGCCATACCAAGGGGCAGCTCTAAGTGTCCTGATATGGAACCATCTCCAAGATGTAATATTGAGAGACAAAAAGCAAGACACAGAAACCATATGCACACTTATACACAGCACAAATGGATGAACCTTGAAAACATTATACCTAAGCGGGGGCAAAGGGCTTCACTTTTCATTGCATACATTTCTGTACTGTTTGAATTTTCTCACCATATGCCTATATTACTTTTAATCATTTTTAAAATGTCAACAGGGACTGTGGAGAGATGGAATTATGAGCTACTTTTGTTTTCCAATTTATATTTTCCGTAATTAAAAAACACCAGTGAATTTTTTTAAATTTCCAAATATCAGACAACTATCATACTGGTTCAGGTCAAAACAGACGACACAAATATCATTTAAGTATCATGATAACTTAGTACATTTTCAATCAATAAAGTTTATCAAGGTGAGAAACAATTTTTAAAAAAACAATGTTCATCTGGCTTTTTAAACAAAAGCTCTGTCCACTACACATTGATGCAAATATTTTAGCTAAAAATGAAGCCAATTATTAACTTCATAAGTAAGTCTTAAACCATTACTACTAAAATGCTAGAATCAGGGATCCTGATTTGCTGCTGATACACTTACTACCTTTTCCAAGAATGTCATACTTTTTTTTAAAGATGTGGAACACAAATGCACAAGGCGTTTTTTGTTGAAAGAAAAAGCATGAATTACACACAGTAACACTACCATGATATTGCCTATACATTTGCATTCATGTTTGTTTGAGTACTATATAATTTAGTCTTACCCAGTTAAGAATTAGAAGGGCCTGATTTAAGTGTCATGGCACAGCGGACAAAAATTTATCACTTTACAGGTCACTTTTATACAGGTACGTTCAGACATTGATGAATTTTCATCTATCCTATCACAAAGATTCAGTGTCAATTTAAAATGTGTGTTGAGTGCTGTAATAACAAGTTGCAGGTCATTCAACAGTTTTCTGTTGCTAAAAAAGAAATTTTACTAAACTTTCCAATATTCACTATGGTTATTTTGCTTTATGCTGCTCTCATAATCATACAAAAATAACTAATATAATTTGAAAATCAGATATCTATTTTAAAAAAACCTCATTTCCCCCTATATATAAAAGCCATTTAGAATACTTTCACTTTTACTTAGTTTTCTTAGATAGTGCTTTTACCTAAGTTCTATGTTCTTCTGCTTGAGGTCTTCTAGGTCATTAATTCAGCTCCACCTTATCAATTCATCAACTGACAGTTCAGTTGGGAAAATCATGCTTTTTCGTACCAAAAATTCTTTTTGCACGCGTTTGAATCTTATTAAGTACCTTTAGTTTTTTGTTTGGCTTCTCACTGCGTCTCCTCTAGCAGCTCTACCTCCCTAAGCAT
Organism: Eschrichtius robustus; assembly: GCF_028021215.1. Taxonomy (NCBI): domain Eukaryota; kingdom Metazoa; phylum Chordata; class Mammalia; order Artiodactyla; family Eschrichtiidae; genus Eschrichtius; species Eschrichtius robustus. The sequence continues at coordinate 13,210,683 of NC_090838.1, forward strand.
TTGATCTAACAGTGCCGACTGATTTTTCTTCTAGAACAGTGCAACTCAAAGTTCCAAGCAGAGACACAGCAAGGACCTTGAGCCAGAATGTATACCCACCACACTTGTACTCTTGCTGAGAAAAATCAGCAAAACTAAACAGTGGTATAGTGATGTAGCTAATTTACATTCTGAGTTAAGCTCCTTACCTCCTTGCAGACAGGTAATAATCAATGTGCAGACCAGCTCGTCAAGCCCAGAATACTGTCATCAAAGTCATGATGGAAAATAACCGTCAATCTAGAATCCTACATCCAGATAAATGATCTTTTAAGACCAAACAGATTACTCACAATTCTTCACTTACATAACTACTAATAGAGTAATATGAAAAGAAATGAACCCCAAAGAACTAGTGGGAATAATACAGTAAAGCTACACTGGACACTAACCTTATTTCAGAATCCACATCTCTGCTGAGAAACTTAGGTCTTTTATATTCAGATGAGTAATAACGCCCTGCAAAAACTTGATCACCATCAGCAGTAAAAGCTTCTCTACAGTTTTTGGGTGGCTTTTGGGACTGCATTACTTTACGAGCTACAGAATTATTCTAAAAAAATAGAGGGGAAAATACATTTTAAAAAAATGCCAAAGCATTTCTGTTGTATATAATTTCAAAATATTACCTATTACCAATTTAAGATTCAAGTATTTTTATTTAAACATTCAAATGAAATAATTACATGAGAAAAATAAAATAATTAAAAAAAAACTTTCAAGATTCAAAGAATTAAACTATTAAGAGTCTTAAAAACATAAGAAATGATGTTTTATGACAAACTGATATATAAATTTTTGAATTTTATTTATTTTTTATACAGCAGGTTCTTATTAGTCATCCATTTTATACATATCAGTGTATACATGTCAATCCCAATCTCTCAATTCATCACACCGCCCCCCCCCCCGCCAGTCTCCCCACTTGGTGTCCATACCTTTGTTCTCTACATCTGTGTCTCTTATTTCTGCCCTGCAAACCAGTTCATCCATACCATTTTTCTAGGTTCCACATATATGCGTTAATATACGATATTTGTTTTTCTCTTTCTGACTTACTTCACTCTGTATGACAGTCTCTAGATCCATCCATGTCTCTACAAATGACCCAATTTCGTTCCTTTTTATGGCTGAGTAATATTCCATTGTATATATGTACCACATCTTCTTTATCCATTCATCTGTCGATGGGCATTTAGGTTGCTTCCATGACCTGACTGGTGTAAATAGTGCTGCAATGAACAATGGAGGGCATGTGTCTTTTTGAATTATGGTTTTCTCTGGGTATATGCCCAGTAGTGGGATTGCTGGGTAATACGGTAATTCTATTTTTAGTTTTTCAAGGAACCTCCATACTGTTCTCCATAGTGGCTGTATCAATTTACATTCCCACCAACAGTGCAAGAGGGTTCCCTTTTCTCCACACCCTCTCCAGCATTTGTGGTTTGTAGATCTTCTGATGATGCCTATTCTAATTGGTGTGAGGTGATACCTCATTGTAGTTTTGATTTGCATTTCTCTAATAATTAGTGATGTTGAGCAGATTTTCATGTGCTTCTTGGCCACCTGTATGTCTTCTTTGGAGAAATGTCTATTTAGGTCTTCTGCCCATTTTTTGATTGGGTTGTTTTTTTTTTTCATATTGAGCTGCATGAGCTGTTTATGTATTTTGGAGATTAATCCTTTGTCAGTTGATTCATTTGCAAATATTATCTCCCATTCTGAGGGTTGTCTTTTCATCTTGTCTGTAGTTTCCTTTGCTGTGCAAAAGCTTTTAAGTTTCATTAGGTCCCATTTGTTTATTTTTATTTCCATTACTCTAGGAGGTGGATCAAAAAATATCTTGCTGTGATTTATGTCAAAGAGTGTTCGTCCTATGTTTTCCTCTAAGAGTTTTACAGTGTCTGGTCTTACATTTAGGTCTCTAAACCATTTTGTTTATTTTTGTGTATGGTGTTAGGGAGTGTTCTAATTTCATTCTTTTACATGTAGCTGTCCAGTTTTCCCAGCACCACTTATTGAAGAGACTGTCTTTTCTTCATTGTATATCCTTGCCTCCTTTGTCATAGATTAGTTGACCATAGGTGCATGGGTTTATCTCTGGGCTTTCTATCCTGTTCCATTGATCTATATTTCTGTTTTTGTGCCAGTACCATATTGTCTTGATTACTGTAGCTTTGTAGTATAGTCTGAAGTCAGGGAGCCTGATTCTTCCAGCTCCGTTTTTTTCCCCTCAGATTGCTTTGGCTATTCGGGGTCTTTTATGTCTCCATACAAATCTTAAGATTTTTTGTTCTAGTTCTGTAAAAAAATGCCACTGTTAATTTGATAGGGATTACACTGAATCTGTAGATTGCTTTGGGTAGTATAGTCATTTTCACAATATTGATTCTTCCAATCCAAGAACATGGTATATCTCTCCATCTGTTTGTGTCATCTTTGATTTCTTTCATCAGTGTCTTATAGTTTACTGAGTACAGGTCTTTACCAACTTAGGTAGGTTTATTCCTAGCTATTTGATTCTTTTTTTTGCAGTGGTGAATGGGATTGTTCCCTTAATTTCTCTATCAGATTTTTTATCATTAGTGTATAGGAATGCAAGAGATTTCTGTGCATTAATTTTGTATCCTGCAACTTTACCAAATTCATTGATTAGCTATAGTAGTTTTCTGGTGGCAGTTTTAGGATTCTCTATGTATAGTATCATGTCATCTGCAAACAGTGACAGTTTTACTTCTTCTTTTCCACTTTCTATTACTTTATTTCTTTTTCTTCTCTGATTGCTGTGGCTAGGACTTCCAAAACTATGTTGAATATAGTGGTGAGAGTGGACATCCTTGTCTTGTTCCTGATCTTAGAGGAAATGCTTTCAGTTTTTCACCACTGAGAATGATGTTAGCTGTGGGTTTGTCGCATATGGCCTTTATTATGTTGAGGTAGGTTCCCTCTCTGCCCACTTTCTGCAGAGTTTTTATCATTAATAGGTGTTGAATTTTGTCAAAAGCTTTTTCTGCATCTATTGAGATGATCATATGGTTTTTATTTTTCAATTTGTTAATATGTTGTATCACATTGATTAATTTGCATATATTGAAGAATCCTTGCATTCCTGGGATAAATCCCACTTGATCATGGTGTACGATCCTTTTAATGTGTTGCTGGATTCTGTTTGCTAGTATTTTGTTGAGGATTTTTGCATCTATATTCATCCGTGATATTGGTCTGTAATTTTCTTTATTTGTAGTATGTGTCTGGTTTTGGTATCAGGGTGATGGTGGCCTCATAGAATGGGTTTGGGAGTGTTCCTTCCTCTGCAATTTTTTGGAAGAGTTTGAGAAGGATGGGTGTTAGCTCTTCTCTAAATGTTTGATAGAATTCACCTGTGAAGTCATCTGGTCCTGGACTTTTGTTTGTTGGAAGATTTTTAATCACAGTTTCAAGTTCATTACTTGTGATTGGTCTGTTCATATTTTCTATTTCTTCCTGGTTCAGTCTTGGAAGGTTATACCTTTCTAATAATTTGTCCATTTCTTCCAGGTTGTCCATTTTATTGGCATAGAGTTGCTTGTAGTAGTCTCTTAGGATGCTTTGTATTTCTGTGGTGTCTGTTGTAACTTCTCCTTTTTCATTTCTAATTTTATTGATTTGAGTCCTCTCCCTCTTTTTCTTGATGAGTCTGGCTAAAGGTTTATCAATTTTGTTTATCTTCTCAAAGAACCAGCTTTTAGTTTTATTGATCTTTGCCACTGGTTTCTTTGTTTCTATGTCATTTATTTCTGCTCTGATCTTCATGATTTCTTTCCTTCTACTAACTTTGGGTTTCGTTTGTTCTTCTTTCTCTTAGTTTCTTTAGGTGTAAGGTTAGATTGTTTATTTGAGATTTTTCTTGTTTCTTGAGGTAGGCTTGTATTGCTATAAACTTCGCTCTTAAAACTGCTTTTACTGCATCCCATTTTGGATCATCGTGTTTTCATTGTCATTTGTCTCTAGGTATTTTTTGATTTCCTCTTTGATTTCTTCAGTGATCTCTTGGTTATTTAGTAATGTATTGTTTAGCCTCCATGTGTTTGTGTTTTGTATGTTTTTTTCCCCTGTAATTGATTTCTAATCTCATAGTATTGTGGTCTGAAAAGATGCTTGATATGATTTCAGTTTTCTTAAATTTGCTGAAGATTGATTTGTGACCCAAGATGTGATCTATCCTGGAGAATGTTCTGTGTGCACTTGAGAAGAAAGTGTAATCTGCTGTTTTGGGATGGAATGTCCTGTAAATATCAATTAAGTCTATCTGGTCTATTGTGTCATTTAAAGCTTGTATTTCCTTATTAATTTTCTGTCTGGATGATCTGTCCATTGGTGTAAGTGAGTTGTTAAAGTCCCCCACTATTATTGTGTTACTGTCGATTTCCTCTCTTATAGCTATTAGCAGTTGCCTTATGTATTGCGGTGCTCCTATGTTGGGTGCATTTATAGTTATAATTGTTATATCTTCTTCTTGGATTGATCCCTTGATCATTATGTAGTGTCCTTCCTTGTCTCTTGTAACATTCTTTATTTTAAAGTCTATTTTATCTGATATGAGTATTGCTACTCCAGCTTTGTTTTGATTTCCATTTGCATGGACTATCTTTTTTCATCCCCTCACTTTCAGTCTGTATGTGTCCCTAGGTCTGAAGTGGGTCTCTTGTAGACAGCGTATATATGGGTCTTGTTTTTGTATCCATTCAGCGAGCCTGTGTCTTTTGGTTGGAGCATTTAATCCATTCACATTAAGGTAATTATCGATATGTATGTTCCCAAGACCATTTTCTTAGTTGTTACGGGTTTGTTTTTGTAGGTCCTTTTCTTCTCTTGTGTTTCCCACTTAGAGAAGTTCCCTTAGCACTTGTGTAGAGCTGGTTTGGTGGTGCTGAATTCTCTTAGCTTTTGCTTGTCTGTAAAGCTTTTGATTTCTCCGTCAAATCTGAATGAGATCCTTGCTGGGTAGAGTAATCTTGGTTGTAGGTTCTTCCCTTTCATCACTTTAAATATGTCATGCCACTCCCTTCTGGCTTGTAGAGCTTCTGCTGAGAAATCAGCTGTTAACCTTATGGGAGTTCCCTTGTATGTTATTTGTCGTTTTTCCCTTGCTGCTTTCAATAATTTTTCTTTGTCTTTAATTTTTCCCACTTTGATTACTATGTGTCTCGGCGTGTTTCTCTTTGGGTTTATCCTGTATGGGACTCTCTGCACTTCCTGGACTTGGGTGGCTACTTCGTTTCCCATGTTAGGGAAGTTTTTGACTATAATCTCTTCAAATATTTTTTCAGGTCATTTCTCTCTCTCTTCTCCTTCTGGGACCCCTATAATGCGAATGTTGTCGCATTTAATGTTATCCCAGAGGTCTCTTAGGCTGTCTTCATTTCTTTGCATTCTTTCTTCTTTATTCTTTTCCGTGGCAGTGAATGCTACCATTCTGTCTTCCAGGTCACTTAACCGTTTTTCTGCCTCAGTTATTCTGCTATTGATTCCTTCTAATGTATTTTTCATTTCAGTTATTGTATTGTTCATCACTGTTTGTCTGTTCTTTAATTCTTCTAGGTCTTCGTTAAACATTTCTTGCATCTTCTCAATCTTTGCCTCCATTCTTTTTCCAAGGTTCTGGATCATCTTCACTATCGTTATTCTGAATTCTTTTTCTGGAAGGTTGCCTATCCCCACTTCATTTGGTTATTTTTCTGGGGTTTCATCTATTTCCTTAATCTGGTACGAAGTCCTCTGCCTTTTCATTTTGTCTATCTTTCTGTGAATGTGGTTTTCCTTCCACAGGCTGCAGAACTGTAGTTCTTCTTGCTTCTGCTGTCTGCCCTTTGGTGGATGAGGCTATCTAAGAGGCTTGTGCAGGTTTCCTGATAGGAGGGACTGGTGGTGGGTAGAACTGGGTGTTGCTCTGGTGGGCAGAGCTCAGTAAAACTTTAATCCTGTTTTCTGCTGATGGCTGGGGCTTGGTTCCCCCCCTATTGGTTGTTTGCCCTGTGGCGACCCAGCACTGGAGCCTTCCCGGCTCTTTGGTGGGGCTAATGGCTGACTCTGGGAGGGCTCACGCCAAGGAGTACTTCCCAGAACTTCTGCTGCCAGTGTCCTTGTCCCTGTAGTGAGCCATAGCCAGCCCCCGCCTCTGCAGGAGACCCTCCAACACTAGCAGGTAGGTCTGGTTCAGTCTCCTATGGGGTCACTGCTCCTTCCCTTGGGTCCCAATGCGCACACTACCTTGTGTGTGCCCTCTAAGAGTGGAGTCTGTTTCCCCCAGTCCTGTCGAAGTCCTGCAATCACATCCTGCTAGCCTTCAAAGCCTCTAGGAATTCCTCCTCCCATTGCCAGAACCCCAGGTTGGGAAGCCTGACATGGGGCTCAGAACCTTCACTCCAGTGGGTGGACTTCTCTGGTATAAGTGTTCTCCAGTTTGTGAGTCACCCACCCAGCCGTTATGGGATTTCATTTTATTGTGATTGCGCCCCTCCTACCGTCTCATTGCGGCTTCTCCTTTGTGTTTGGATGTGGGGTTTATTTTTTGGTGAGTTCCAGTGTCTTCCTGTCGATGATTGTTCAGCAGTTACTTGTGATTCCGGTGCTCTCGCAAGAGGGAGTGAGCACACGTCCTTCTACTCCGCCATCTTGAACCAATCTCCCTGATAGATTTTATTTTTAAATTCTAATATTGCTATCTACTAAAATTAAAGATTTTAAGTACCTTTTCACGTGAAAATATTTACCTTAGAAATCTTATTTTTCATAGAAAAATGAAATCTTATTTTTTCTAAAGGTCTTTTACACCCTAGAAAAGATGTGAGAGAACAGCAAATTCCAATAAAAGATTAGTACACTGAATTATGTAGGGAAAGCCTGGAAATATTTAGTATTTTACTTCCTAGAGGAAGTAAAAAGAGGATTAGGCTTAACTGAGGCCTAATCAACCTTCCTTGGAACAGACCTTTACAAGAGGACTTCATTATTTTCTTTCAAGTGTCTGTCTAAAATATGAGAGGGCCAAGCCCAAAAATAATTACAATATGAACTTGCAATTCACATATACACATTTGGATGACTGATGTCATTGTCGCTCAGGTTCCATTAATGAGAAAAAGAGACTCTGTTTGTATTAATTACAGATTTGTTTTGAATTCCCTTGTCCTTTCTCAGCAAATTTATGACAATAGATGAAACACAATATTGGTGATCTAATCTAACAAGTACATATCAATAGAAATATGTATACTGATGAAGAATAAACACTGATTTATTTTACAGAGCTCAAAGTTTTTTTAATAAAAAGAATTCATAAAATATCAAGTACTTAAGCAGAATAGGAATTTATATAACCAACCTTAGTTTAGGAAATTTAAAATAATATAAAATACAGCAAGCATCTGGTCTTACTTTGATCAGCAGCACTGTCTCTATGCTTCTCATGTCAATTAGGCTATTTGTGACCACTGCATTATCTATTTCTAAAGCTGTCAGAACCGTTGGGAACTCTGGATGATAAGCAGCTCTAGGAGACAAAAATATATAAGGATTAACTTACCAAACTGTAATTATATATGTATATTTTAAAAATGGGTGACAAGATGATGGATAGTAACAAGACATGGAAAATATGTGATAATGTTTGAAAGCATCTGTAATAGGTTTATTTTATTAGCAAACATTTATATAATACAATGTGCTAGGCACTGTTCTAAGCATATTATAAATACAGTTGACCCGTGAACAACACGAGTTTGAACTGCATAAGTCCACTTATATGTGGATTCTTTTTCAATGAATACAGTATGCACTGCAGTATCCGTGGTTGTCAGAATCAGCAGATGTGGACTGTGGCTACAGAGGGCCAAGTATGGGGCTTGAGCATCCACAGATTTTTATACCCACAGAGGGATATCCCTGCGGAAACCTGTATTAGCTCATTTAATCCTCAAAACAACTATATGAGATAGATAATATTATTCACTCTATTTTTTTTTTTCCCAAATGAGGAAGCTTCAGAGAGTTTAATAAGTTCCCCAATGTCATAAAGGTAAGAGGTCAGGCTAGGATTTAAACCAGGCAGCTCAGCTCTAGAACCCAGATTCTCAATCATTATGTCCTATTGCCTGTTATACTTAATCATTACAATTTTCTTAAATCTTATACTCTATCATACAAACATAAAAGTCATTTAATTAAAACACATTGGGAAATGGCAATGGCATTCTTACTGCTTTCTTAGTTCTAGAATTCCAAAACAAAGAAATATGTTTGTATATATATGTTTTCCACTTATTCATTCATTAATTCAACATGTATTTACTGAGCACCTACTATGTGCCAGATGCTGTTCAGAGGATGAGGAGATAGCAGTAAACAAAACAGACTATATCCTTCTCCCCACGGAGCTTACATTCTACTGAAGGGAGACAGAAAAATCAAGAAAAAGTGGCATACCGTGCTTTTTCACACAGAAAGGTTCAGGAAAAGCCTTACTAAGGTGTCAACAGGCAGACACCTGAGGAAATGGGAGTTACATTAGCATACTGAAGAAGAGCATTTCGTGCCCAGGGAGCAGCATTTGCAAAGGCCCTAAGAGGGCTGTTGGAGAAGCCGGGAGGCCAGTGTGCTGTGGTGGACGAGCAGTGCTGCGAGTGCTACTGGGCACAAGGACAGGAGAGATGGCAAGAGAACAGGTCATGTGGGCCCGAGAGGTCGCAGTTAGGCCTAAAGAGGATGAGAACGTACAGGACGATTTGAGCAGAGGAATGACATGGTCTGACTTTACTCTGGCTGTGATACTGAGAGTGTGGATGAAAGGGAACCAGAAGCAAAACTCACTTGAGATATGATAATGGCGTGAACCAGGGTGGCACTGCAGAAGTGTTTAGATCCTGGATACATTTATAAAGTATAGCCAGTAGGATGTGGGATGGCAGAAAGAAGTCAAGGATGACTGAGGTTTTGGCTTGAGCAACTGAAAAATGGAGATGGGGATGACTAAAGGAAGAGCAGTTTTTAGGGTGGATCTCAGGAGTTTGGCTTTTAGATATGTTAAGTTTCAAATGTCTTTTGGACATCAAAGTGGAAAATATAAATTGAATGTATTATATTCTGGAGTTCAGAGGAAAGAGCCCAGCTAGAAACATAATGTGGTGATCATCCGTGTATGGACTATATTTAAAGCCATGAAACTGGATGAGTTCACCCAGGAAGTAAGTGCTGGGAGTAGGTGCACATGGAGAAGAGGTCTGGAACACTGACACTGGAGGTTCCCAAATGAGGAGAAATAAGCAGAAGACATTAAAAAAGGATACCTAGAGATTTGGGAAAACAAGAAGAGTGACATCCTAGGGACCAAGTAAAAAAAAGTGTTTCAGGAAGAATTAAACGATCAACTGAATCAAATACTGCTGGTAGGTCAAGTCAGTGAGGAGGAAGGAAGGACGACAGGACCAAGCCCAGCAAGGCTCACTGGCGCCTGGACAAGAGCTGCTCTGGTATGTGATGAAGCTATAAAAACTTGACTGGAGTAGGTTCAAGAAGGAAGGGGAAGAGAGAAATTAGTGACACAGACAACTCGTCTGAGAAGTTTTTCCTGTTAAAAAGAGGCAGAGAAATAGGATAGTAACCTTAGGACAGAGTTCAAGTGGAAGTAAAAACAAAGATAGGAAAGAATAGGGGGTGGGCGCTCTAGAAACATCAAGCAGTGTCAGTGAAACAACGCAGGGAGTGAGGGGAGAGAGGATAGGGAGCCCGAGCCTAAGAGGGAGGGGACATGGAAGGGGACTGTGGTGAAACATAGGCTCTGGCCAGTCCACTGAAAGCACAGGTTTCTACGCTAGGAAGGAGCAAGTATTTTGGAGCAGGCACAGGCCACTGCTAGGCAGGGCTGCTCCCACCAGCTTGCTCTAAAGCACCCCGTCACAACCAACCCTTCCTTTTGCTCTACTTCCCTGGGATGCACTTCATATTTAGTTTATATCACAATTAGCTGCCCGCTGAGAGATGCTGTAAAATCAGTCGAGGAAAACTAAAAGTAGGAAGGAATAGTAGCAATAATGTGTCAGTAATGAGACAAGGAAAGGACAAGTATGGAATAGGCTCACTAAACAACGTAACGTAGAAAGCCTAAAGAGGACGGGAGGGACACAGGAAAAACCGCACATCAAATTCCAGGCGAGCACGGTGAGCCTCACTGGTAAGAGGAATTATAAGACAAGATGATTTGATGATCCTCATTAAGCTCAGAAGAAAGCTTGAATAAACACGCGATTTCCAAAGCCAAGTAAAAGGAAAAATACCACAGTCAAATTAAATATAGAAAAAACATGCTTAAAATGAAGGGCATTTTTAATGTTTCCAAATATAAGGCAATTGAAAAAAGCAAAAATTGGATTTATAAGAAAAAGTGGAGTGGGAGAGAAAAGAAATTTTAAAACAATCTGTTAATAGGAATATAAATATATAGGAATATATATATATATAGGAATATATATATAGGGATATATAGAGAGGACTATATATATGTAGGAATACACACACACACACACATACATGTGTATCTTTAAAGGTAAAGTGATTAGCTAGCCAGCAGCTAAGAAAGAAGGCAGTTTGGGTATGGTGCCCTTGAGAAGGTTTGTTAGGGTCATTAAAGAAAACAATCACAGCTCTTTATGGAATCTGTAAACCACCTAGAGCTGAACTGTGAGTAATGAGTGCCCAAGTTCTTCCGTACACCCTCCCTCTTAACGTGGCCAGGTCTGCACCATTCCCTTCTTCAGTACAATTTCTAAGCCACACAATGTCTATTTCCCAGTATGTCTCCCAAAACAGAGCTCATGTAAGGACCTCAAAGGCAGGGAGTATCTCTCATTTATCTATGTATCTCCAATGCCTAAGATTCAAGTTAAAGACGTGGCCTGATGGAATTTTACAAATCAGTAGTGTAGATATGGTTAACATTAAAAATGTTTTAACGTCTTTCTGAGCTTGCACATAACGAAGCAAAACCAGAAACAGTATTTAATTACTGATGCCTTACCTGTGTCTTACATCATACACATCATTCCGAAACTCAGAAACTATTATCTGTGGCCGTGAGGTCCCTGGTGGGTAAAACCTTTTCATCAGTGCCTGAAGCACTCTTTCATCAGCATGATTATGGCAACAATAGGCTTGCAGAAGTCCTTTTAAGCAAGATTCAATAGCCAAAGCAAGCTCAGGGTCCCGAAGATGAATGCAAGCTCCTAAAAGTGAGAGAAAATTATTAAAAAGCCCATAAATACTTGAAATATTAATGTAACTATCTTTATAATAGTTCACAAATGACTTTAAAATACTTTCATATGAAGCAATTTAAATGATATTATAGATCTTATTTTAATCAAATGGGAAATACCCCATTCCACTGGATACACTGGGGAGAAAACCCACCAAATCCTGTGAAAAGCTGTCTCGCTCTAATGTAAATCAACAGTATTTTTCCTACGTGTATATATATATAATACTATTCCAGCCTCTGAATGGTGTTTTGAAAATCAAGCCAAAAGGGTTATAGACTCTTCACTATTTTCTGTAAAACTGATTAATATTGAAATTTTAGATTTAGAGAGGGAAAAAAATACCTCATCTATTGAAATGGATCCTGGTATAGAGGTACATATCATTTAAATGAAGAGATATTACTACAACACTTAATACAGTACATAATACTGTACTTATACAGTACTTTACTAAAAAAGTATATTTATATTTATAGCATCATTTTCACCTAATGATGTACAGAATTAGAGATAACTCCTCAGAACTCAATTGATTTTTTTTTCTCATGTATATTTGAGGATAACTAAATAACCTCAGGCTTATAGCTGAAAGAGGACTTAGAAGTAATGTTGTCCAACCTAAACAGAAACTTAAAAAGACAAGTCATTTTATCAAGTTTTACACAAAACTCAGGTGATTGGCCTTTTAACTATATCTTGATATCACTGAATTTTCCTACTAATCAATTACATGCAAATTAGCTCATTGATTTATTCATTCAGAAAAAATATCAAAACCAGATTATTCAACTCTATAATCACTTTTCCTTTTCCTAAGTTCTCTTTCTTTTGGCTTTTTTATGCTTAAAAATATACAAGAGGAAAGTTACAAAGTTTAAGTGATTTTATCATTATTTCTTAAAATATGTACAAAGTCTACATATAACTACATGGTTGTTCGATAACAGCGTTTTAAAATTATATTCAACAGACTCCTTCCTGAAAATAAAAATGTACTTCTAATTTTTATTATACCCTGACTAATTGGTGACAAATACCTAAAGGGCCTACAGGTTTATAGGTAAAATGCCCCCGTCTGTAAGCATCATCTATGGCTTCCAGAAGAGCTGGAACATGAGGGCCAAATCTTTTCAGTCGATCAGTTTTACTATCTTTCAATTCTTTCAGTTGCCTCTGATTATAGTTCAGTGTATTCTTCACATCTAACTCTTCTCTCCTACAAAATACAAGTGGAAAAACAAAACAGATATGTGATACAGTTAAACAGAAATACTCAGTCTTTTCCCCTAATACCTGCATACCAGTGAATGACACAGCTGACCTAAAAACTAAAAGCGGATTTCTTCATTTGAAAACAATTGTGTTACCAGGAAAAAATAGTCAGAAGACCTCAAAACTTAGCATGGAAAAAAAAAAAATGCAATCGTGACGAGGAATAGAAAGCCCAGAAACTGTCCAATTCTACAAGTTTAAGAAGTCTTATTAGGAAAGTGATTTTAAAAGATCCCTTATTATGCGGAAGAAGAAGAACAACAACAAAAAAAACATGCATTCTCTTTTCATATGAAGAGGAAAACTAGATGATTTTCAAATAACTGAAAAAAGTATAAGAATGTGGACACTTACTTAATTCTGGTATGTTCTTCTTTGTCCTTTTCTATGGCTTGCTGAAATTGTTCGATCTCTTGATTGATGGAAATTTCTTGATCCTGTAAGACCTTTACTCTTTCTTTTAAACAAGATATTTTATTTTGCCTTTCCAACCGTTCAGGTTCCAAAGACTGATCAGCACTAACGGTAAATAATACAAAGTGGAAAATGTTCAATGAAAAACCTAACATTTAAAAAACATAAAGCAATGTGATAAAATTCCTTTAGCAATAATACAGAAAATAAAATATTCCATTTCACCTGGATTACTTTATTACAAAATGAGGTAACTATGAACACTGCAAAGTAACTACCTTACCTTTTTCTCAGTTCTTCAATTCTTTTGCAAAGCTGCTCATCATCTTTCTTTAATGCTCTATACTCGTTTAGGGAACGGTTGTACAAAACCTAAAAAAAATTAGACATACTTTAGTAAAATGAAAAAACAAATACCCCATTCAAGACCACTTTTGCCAAATCGTCAAATCAGAGGTTGAATATATGCAGAAATATATTTTTAAAACAACATACATATATGGCCATATGAAATCATTACACTTTTTAAAGTCTGAAAGCAACACAATTACAAAAACCTCTACTTTTAAAAATAAATGAACAGTATTTATAGTTGCTATGCAATTTTTAATACTGGAAAATTTCTCTCACCTCAGCTTCATTATAGGTCCTTTTCTTAGAAGTAAGATCTGCTTTCAATGCCATACATTCTGGTGCTCGTGCATTTGTCTCTTGACTAATCTTTTCTAGTTTATCTTGAATATCCTTGTATTTTTTTTCTGCTTCATTAAGTCTGACCTTTAAGAAAATAACATTGTTGGAGTATATTTTATTTTTCTCCAATAAACAGAAAAAATAAAAAAATAATTATATATGGTTCACATTTCAAATAAACTTAATTTTGCTCTAACTAAACTTGAGACATTAATTAGGTAAACAAACATAATTATATAAAGTGATAAATATGTATTTTTTAATTGAAATATTGTTGATTTACAATATTATGTTAGTTTCAGGTGTATAGCAAAGTGACTCAGTTATACATATACATAGATATATATAGATAGGTACATATCTATGTATCTAGCTAGCTAGCTAGCTATTCGTTTTCATTCTTTTCCATTATAGGTTATTACAAGATATTGAATATAGGTTCCCTGTACTATACAGTAAGCCCTTGTTGTTTATTTTATATATAGTGGTGTGTATACATTAATCCCATACTCCTAATTTACCCTTCACCCCTTGCCCCTTTGGTAACCATAAATTTGCCTTATATGTCTGTGAGGCTGTTTCTGTTTTGTTAATAAGTTCATTTGTATCATTTTTTAGATTCCACATATAAGTGATATCATATAATATTTGTCTTTCTCTGTCTGACTTACTTCACTTAGTACGATAATCTCTAGGTCCACCGATGTTGCTGCAAATGGCAGTATCTCATTATTTTTTATGGTGGAGTAATATTCCATTGTGTGTGTGTGTGTGTGTGTGTGTGTGTGTGTGTGTGTGTACCACATCTTCTTTATCCATTCATCTGTTGATGGACACTTAGGCTGCTTCCATGTCTTGGCTATTGTCAATAGTGCTGCTGTGAACACTGAGATGCACGAATCTTTTTTAATTAGTTTTCATCTTTTCTGGGTATATGCCTAGGAGTGGGATTGCTGGGTCGTATGGTAACTCTATTTTTAGTTTTTTAAGGAACCTCCATACTGTTCTCCATAGTGGCTGCACCAATTTACATTCCCACCAACAGTGCAGGAGGGTTCCCTTTTCTCCACACCCTCTCCAGCATCTATTATTTGTAGACTTTTTGATGATGGCCATTCTGACTGGTGTGAGGTGATACTTCATTGTAGTTTTGACTTGCCTTTCTCTCATAATTTGAAATGCTAAAATGTATTTTAATTCCACATTTAGCTTTCCAATAAATGTGCTATCTTCTGGGGATACAAAGATATAGTAACAACTGTCTTCAAGTAACACAATTAAAGGGAGGTAGCCACAATTTAGCAGAGAAACAAACATGCAAATAGATCATGCAGTTTGGACGCAATAGTGCTTAAGTAGGGTACGTATATTTATAATTGTGAAAGCACGAGGAAGAATTTATAGGTCTGTCAGAAAAAGTTAGGAATGCCTTCAAAGAAGCATTTGAGCTGAAACCTGGAAGATTAATCAAAATGTACCAGGAAAAAAGCTGGGGAAAGGTGTTACAGGGAGTTGGAAAAGCATGTGGAAAGGCATTAAAACCATTTTAGGAATTAAAATTATTTCTGGAGCTTGAACTGAGAGGGTAGTGGTGGGAGATGAGATGAAGGGGTAGAAGGGCTCTGAATTCCATGATCAGCTTACAACTTAATCCTCTAGATAACAGGGAAACAAGATACGAAACTATATGTAAATCTATAATGAAACTATATGTAAGTCTATACGTACAATCGCTTTGGAAGCACATGGAAGGCAAGGCAAAGGGGAAAATTAAAGGAGATGATGTCAGTAAGAAGTTAATGTAATGTTCTGGGACAAAAATAATTAGTGACCAAAATGTCGCACTGAAAATAGGAATAGATTGGAAGGGACAAATATGAGAACTATTTAGATCAGAGATCAACAAATTTTTTCTAGAAAGAGCCAGATAGTGTATACTTCAGGCTTTGTGGGCTATAAAGTCTCTGTCACAGCTATTCAACTAGAAATGCTAAGTTTGAAGTGTCTGGAACATGTAGGTAAAGATGGGAAGACAAATATTTGAACCAAGTGCTCAGGATAAAAGTTTGATTAGGAGATACAGATTAGGGAATTGTCAATATGTAGGCTATTTAGGAAACATTATATAGAATGGTAGTGTAGTTCTGTTATTAAGACATCAGTAGTATAATCTCTATGTGTTTTATAAAAATTGAAGTTGGTCTAGGTGTTATACAAACTAAATAGAATTCATCTATCTTCAGTTTAAATTAGGTTAATACAAGTTTAAAGTCTGCTTTAGACACTATTTCCTCAGAAACCTTCAATAGTTATTCTATAATCAATAAACAAGCATAAACTATGTGAAAGGTTTTATGTAAGACATGGTGGGAAGGATATAAATATAAGATAGTCCAAACCCTCCAGAAATTTACCATTTACTACATAGTCTGGCCAAATACTTAAGTAGAGCAAATAGCCACAGAACTAAATATCATCCAACCTCAAGATTTTCCTCTCCCCACTTGAAAAAAAAAAAAGAGTGTTTATTACTAAGACTGGATTTCACTTTTAGATTGGGGAGTATCTAAAGAGGAAAGCAACAAGGTCTTCCCCTATGACAAGCTAAGAAATGAAGCTGAGAAGAATTGAATGAAAATTTCAGAATATTCTCTCAGAAATGAAAATCTAAGGTGAGAGAGGTGGGTGGGGTTGAATTTCCATTTACTACCTGAAGAGGGAATAAGAAGTTCAGCCCAGAGATCACTAAGTAAATGTACTGTCTTCACCATTTCTGTTACTTTTACACAGTCATCTATTACCTTTCACGGATTAATGTCATAACCCTTAAAAGGAAAAAGACTGACCTGCTTATCTTAGGGGTAGACAGGAAAAAGTAAGGTGGGAAAGATTACACCCTGTACTACAACTAAGCCTGGGAGCCAAAGCTCGTAAGCTAAGTAGAACAAAATACTAAGATGTAAGTCAGTCACACTGAGTACACGGGGGCTCCTATAAAGAAAGAAAAGGCTAGGAGATCTACTTCCAGCACGACAGCAGAGAAATTCCACAGTGGTGCCTGTACAACCTTGTGAATATACAAAACAACCACTGAACTGTAAACTTTAAATGGGTGGATTATATGGTATATGACTCATGTCTCAATAAAGCTGTTAAAAAGAGAATGGCAAGGTAAATATAAAGAGTGGGTCTGCTCTGTGGTACAAAGGTCCATATGGAAACCCTCAACAGAAAATTACTCTCTTTATTTACCCCTCAACCACCTTCTACCTCTGTATAAAAAAAATATAATTACCTGCTGTTCTTCCGTTTTCCTCTCAAGTCTAGCAGCACGATCTTCTCCAATTTTGATGTTATCTCTGATAGCATTCAGTTGTTTTTCAATTTCATTGACCTAAAAAGAAATTATATAGAAAGTCAAGACTAACTACAACCAAGTATATTCTGTATATTACAAATATGTGTGAATAAGTAATTAAGTGAAAATTACCACTGCCCAAGCCATTTCATGTTTCAAGTATTCCAGATTGGTCTTCATTGTACTCAAGCCAGCAATACTTTGAAAACGTTCTTCTTTCTCCAAACACTGGCGCTTTAGTTCAGTAAGTCGCTTAAAAAAAGAAAAAAGAATATATTTCTTACCAACATTGAAGAGACAAGACTTTCTGCAAATGTATTTCTTTTGAATACTGCCTAAACAAGTACTGAAAAAGATGTGCTAGGAAATGACTTCTTTAATTAAAGCAAAAATAAAAAATATTTTTGGTTCTTTGGTATACTTTTACTAAGTGCAATCATTTTGTTAATTTCTGCACTATAAAAATGACCAGATACTCTTCAAATGAAGAAGAGCAAAGGAATAACAGTTTCAAGACCACACAAGTATAGACAAAACTCAGTGTCTCATTTTCTCTCAATTCCCTACCTGATAGACAGACTGGACTGTTCTTCTGGGCGAAGTATACCCAGGATCCATTCCAATGATAATGGAAGGCTCAAAAGGAATTTATTTCTAAAAATCAAATGTTACATTTTTTCTTACCCAAGTTTTCTCTTAATAATTAATCAATAAAGCAAAAACCAACTATAGTGACGTATGAACAGCTTCTAAAGCTGCACACCTGGGTAGACGGCCTCTCCTCTTCATTCATGGTTTCCAGGTTCAACTAGGGTCTTCACTATGGATCTTAAGTGTATTTCCCTATCCAAGTCACTTTCCCATTCTTCAGGATTATTTCAATCCATTATCACTCTCTTCAAACCTCATATAACTGCCACCCTAATCCCTTACTCATTCTCCCTGATGCTTATTTCACAGAACTCAGAAGCTATCAGAAAGAAACCGTCTCCAGTGTTCAACAACCTTATATATAAACCTAAAGCAGTCTTTTCCTCCTGCTAAAATGGAAGAGGTGGCTTCATTATACTTAAGTGCAGTTCCTATCTCTTACTTAGATCCTACTCACCCCCCTTCTGCCTTCTCAAGAGGTCTAAATTAGTTGATCTTTCATCCCATCTTTTTCATCTTTTTTCCACTTAATCCTCCTCACTGACTCCTTTCCATGATCACATTTAAAACTTTACTTACTTATCTTTCCAATTTACAAACAAAACCACCAATATCCACCCCTGGATACCACCTCTTCCTCTAAAAGCCATCTTCCCTTTCCATCCAAGTTTCATGAAAATTATCTCTAGCTCTTCAATTCTCTCTCTGGTTTTCAGACCCACAAATCTGGCTTCTGTTTTCACCACTACCCTACATGTCCCACAGAACATTGGTCCAAACCATTTCAAAGCTCTTCTCTACATTACCACTGCCACTACCCTAACTTACATCATCCTCATCTGTCTGGACAACGGTAATACCTTCCTTATTGATCTCTCTGTTTGTTCTTTCCTTACAGCAGTTCACTCTCTTCTGCAGCAGAGTGATCTACTGAAAATATACATTTAATCAAGCCATCCACTTTCATGTGTTGTACTGCCCTTAAGTTTTACAAGGTCTTCCATCATCTGGCCTCTTAACTCTCATGCTTGTGTTCTCCACTTTAGACAATGTAGAATTCTTTCAGCTGTTTAAAACCACCACATGCTCTCTTGCACAAGACTCCATTCATGCTTATTTCTTGGAACACACTTCCTCACTCTCGCCATCCTTTGCCTGGTATGATTCACCCTTCAGTTCTTACCTTAGACATTACTTACTTAACAGCTATACCTCTCCCACTGCCCCTGCCTTGTCCCTAACCCGTTGCCAGTATCCTATTAAGTGCTTTTGCACAAACTAATCTTTAACTCCTTTAGTAGTGCTCCCCATAGTCAATTATCCACCATCTGCTTTCTGCTGAATAGTTAGGTGTATGACCCCAAGAATCCTGGTACGTATTTGCCATTATATGGTCATGGCCAAAGCACAATGCTAGCAGGCACATGGTAGGAACTTAATATTTGATGGCTGAATGACTTCCAGTTTCTAATCTTCACATTCTATTTCTTTTTTTTGACTTTTTCATTTGTATCTCCCACTGTATCCTTTTTTGTTGGCTTGGGGTTTTTTGTTTGTTTGTTTTTTTTAATTTTTATTGAAGTATTGTTGATTTACAATGTTGTGTTAGGTCACATTCTACTTCTTAAAGATTAAACTATTCAAATCCAGAGCTTATTTTGAGAATATAGTGCATTTAATTAATTAGGAAAAAATTTCCTATCAAGTGCCTATTATGCATAAGCAACTCTGATACATGATATAGGGATGTGCTTCTTAAACTTCATAAAGTATCTTCAATAGCTTATGACAAAGTATACCATGAAGAAAGTGGGTATTTAAACACCAAGCTGTTTGAAGCAAACAAATTTCTTCAAAGTCCTGATTTATTGTTTTTAAAATAATAGATATTAATATATACTATGTACATTTGCTTGAATATACAATACTTCCTTTCCCCAATAATAACACTGACACTCCAATAACATTGATACTCCATCATCAATTCTGTGGTTTATAGTACATCCTTGCACACTATCACACACCCCAGGTTTGAAGAAATAATGTGGGGAATAAAAATAAATATACTCATCTTTGCTTTTTCAGTTTTCACTTAATGAACCATATAACTATAAACCCAACTTTAAATATGTATGCCTCAAAAACTTGAAGTAAAAAGGTCAGTGTAACAGCTAATAAAGTTGACTCGGGTCAATCATTAATACAATTCTATCTCAAAAGAACATGCTAAAAAGTTGCTGAAAGCAACTGACTGTATAAAACTGACTAAGTGACAAAAGAAAAAGATACAGAATCATACAAAAATTGGTGGGACTTAATGTACTGGATGAACAGCTGAAACATAAGCCTTATAACTCTGAGGTCTCTGATTATCAAACAAAGGTTTGCTCTTCAAGAATCAGAAGAAGAAAGTACAAGAACAAACTATAGCAGATGTAAAAACAAATCTAAGTAAAAAAGTCACATTGGCTTGAGTGATTTCAAATTCAAGCACATTCACATGGCTGCCAAGCTGGTGAATACTAATGTGACAGCTGCTACCAAGCTATCAGTGCTTAAAGAATGTTAACATTTTACCAATGTAATGAAAGAGTTATCTATCGTATATAATTATAAATGCATATTATGTTTAATACCAACTTGAGGCTTGTGCTTATTTTCCCATCAAAAGAAATATAGTTTTTAAACTACTTCCAAGTGGGAATTAGTGATAGCTTATTGTGGAACCAAGGGATAAGTATGTTAGATACTGCCCTGTCCTCTATTTTATAGCCTCATAGAAGAATTAAGATATAGACATACCCATTATTATAAAACAAAAAAGTAAAGGCTAATAAATACCCTGAATGTAAAAAACCATACTTGTTATAGCTGATAGAGTACTATAAAAATGTTACCAGTTTTATATAGATATACATATAAAGATATATAGGTATATAATTTTACAATACCATTTACCCGATAAGTACTACAGGAATTTGACTGATCTCTAAAATAACTGCATTAAGTGTTTACAAACCTCTTCTCCTTGATTTATCTGCTCCTTTGTTCTTTCTTTTGTTTCCATGATGTATGAATAATCTTCCTTCATTTGTTCCAGTTGGGTTGCTTTCATAAAGAACTATATCAACAACAAGAGAAACACAATTAGGAGTTTGTAAACTTCCACGGGACTATGAAAAAAAGAAGAATTTGGTCTCTAAAAACTTTTAGACCAATTATGTAAAAAGACATTAAAAACATACTTAAGCAAGTAAATACATTGGGTCTCCGTTGCTGCACGTGGGCTTTCTCTAATTGCGGACAGCGGGGGCTACTCTTCGTTGCGGTGTGCAGGTTTCTCATTATGGTGGCTTCTCTTGTTGCGGAGCATGGGCTCTAGGCACACGGACTTCAGTAATTCTGGCAAACGGGTTCAGTAGTTGTGGCTCGCGGGCTCTAGAGCGCAGGCTCAGTACGTGTGGCGCGTGGGCTTAGCTGCTCCATGGCATGTGGGATCTTCCCGGACCAGGGCTCGAACCCATATCCCCTGCATTGGCAGGTGGATTCTTAACCACTGTGCCACCAGGGAAGTCCCAGTATCCTTGATCTTAATGCATCATAATATTTTAGCATAGGGAATACCAAAACCCATTCAAAAGTCACACTGTAAGCTGTAGTAGTAGTCATATATTTTGTTGGCTTTTAAAAAAGTTTTAAATAGGGGCTTCCCTGGTGGCGCAATGGTTAAGAATCCTCCTGCCAATGCAGGGGACACGGGTTCGAGCCCTGGTCCGGGAAGATCCCACATGCCACGGAGCAACTAATAAGCCCGCGCACCACAAGTACTGAGCCTGTGCTCTAGAGCCTGCGCACCACAACTACTGAGCCCGTGTGCCAGAACTACTGAAGCCCACGCGCCTAGAGCCCGTGCTCTGCAACAAGAGAAGCCACCGCAATGAGAAGCCCGCGCACCACAACGAAGAGTAGCCCCGCACTCGCCGCAACTAGAGAAAGCCGGCGTGCAGCAACAAAGACCCAATGCAGCCAAAAATAAATAAATAAATAAATAAATAAATTTAAAAAAAAGTTTAAAATAATCTAACATTTAAAAGTTATTATGTATGTTTGGGTAATCATTCCCTTGTACTTCCGTTAAGATAAATTTTAGAATTCATTCTCTTTCAGAATTAAAAGCAAAGAAGTTAAAGCAAGGATTTACCAAGAAAATTATACTTCCGTCTTACTTAACAAGTTCCTAAATTAGTCCTACAACATTACTCTAAATAGTGACTTAAAAAAATCCTCGATATTTACTATGTGACCAAGATTAATGTTCAGTATAGATGTTAATCTATAAATGTATTCTTTTTGGTTAGGTTTATGTTTACTTTAGTGCATCTTACTTTGTATTTGTCTCCCTCATTTTTAGACTGCAAGAACTGCTTGCTCATCTCTTGCGTTAAGACAGAAACTGGATTATCTACCTGAAACAAACAAACAAACAAACAAACGATTATCTTTAAATATTTCATTTTAATTCCTTAAAGAGAAATGAACTAAAATATCCATTACAAGTGATCTAAGAGAGAGAAAATATTTCAAAATTTCATTATATTAAAATAAATATCAATACTACAGCCAAAATTAAGTATTCTGCCATTACATGAGGGCACAAGCACAAGAACTTTCAAAAGAAGTGTGTTTTTTTAGAAAGTTTTCATTCCTTTCACTGGTTTTATAGAGTACCACTCCTATGCTACTGGTCAACCATCAGACCACAGAGCTGGAAGAGCTCTAGCATGAGAGTCAGCTGACTTGGGTTCTTATTTGGCTCTGTCTGAACCTCCTATGTAGCCGCAGGCAAGTTAGTTATTTCCTCCAACTAAATACAAAAAGTCCAACTCAGTTACTTCTAATCAGAACTATAATGACAAGTATTGTTTATTTTTTGTACAGCAGTTCTTCAGATTTCTTATCCTGTCATTTTTTCATAAGGATATTGTAAAACAAATGGAAATACTGGGATCATTTCTATCTTTTGAAGGAGAAGTCATTTTAAATAAGCCATTACTTGAATTAAACTACCTCTGGCTAACAAATTAAAGTACAGTTAAAATAACAATATAATAACAGTTCAAAGTGGAGTTGAAAAAAAAATTTTTTTTAATTCAACTTGTTTCAAAAAGATTCAAGTTCATTTTTCATTTATATCTTTGGTTTTAATAACAAAGTAATTTATATGTTAGAAAATAATCTTGTTTATAAGGTATAGAACATGAAGGACCACTCTAAAGGAAAAAAATGCTTAACTCCTTCATTTTACCATCTGTAAAATACTGACTGTACTTTATTTAGTATACCACTGGTGAAAACCTTTCTGTTAAGCAAGATTTTGGGTCTTATCTTCTAAGACGATAAAAAACATTTATGCAGTTATAAAGAAACGTCTACATATCACCTTTTTCTCATTATATAGGTAGACCAGACCCTGATTGCCACGTATTTTTTTTAACAAGGTCTGTATGGCATCTTAATTTCACACAGTATCTGACTTCTTAAAACTAAGACCTAGTGCACTAGCTTTAATGACAGACATTTTATCACCAGCTTTGGATTAACAGCTTCACCAAAGTTCATGTTCTTTTTTCTACATCCTCTGAAATGGGGTTCCTAGTTTCTATACTACACCAGAGATTATTTAAAAATCTGGCAGCTTTACCCATCAAGACCCTGGAGTAAGCAAAAGGCAAGCACACACAGGTAAACTTCAGAGAAAAAGTAAGAAGAGGCACAGGGGACAAATATAATCAGGTACTTAAAGACATTAAACACTCTCCTTCCTCCTGGTAGTTCTAGGCCAGTGCTGTCCAATGGAAATATAATGCAAACCACACATATAATTAAGTTTTCTAGTAGCCACATTAAAAAGATAAAAAGAGACAGGTGAAATTAATCTTAGTATTATATTTTTAATCTAATATATCTAAAATATTATCATTTTAACATGTAATCAGTATGAAAACTGAGTCATTCCTTTGCATTAAGTCTTCAACCTCCAGTGTGTACTTCATACCAGAGCACATCTCCATTTGGACTACCCACATTCTGAGGGCTCAATATCCATCACACGTGGTTAGTGGTTACTCAGCAAGTGTAGCTCTAGACCTTCCCTATTTTGATCAATGAACTTGAACCTTTAGTTAACTGAATTGTACAAGAAGAGGACTAATGAAGTTATGATAACAATCTTCAAATATTTCAAAAGAAAAGAAACATATTTTATATTCCCCAAGGAAGTGGGAGCTTAGAGAAACTGACTTTATTCAACTTTTCCCATTAACAACAACTTTCTAATAAATACAGCCACCTACAGAAGGAATCAGCAGCCTCAGGAAGAGGTCATTTCCCCACTACTACCCACTCAAGTACCCGCTGAAGGAACATCTGGTGGCGACTGCACACAGGGTAAGCATGCAGTGTGATACTACACTGGATGCCCTTCGAGACTTTCCCAACACCTGTGAATCCACACACTCTAACTTTTGGTTTTCCTGATTTTGCTTAGCAAGTTGACCTGTGTTCTAGCCTCAAATTTACTTGCTGTATCTGCTTTTCTCCAGATTTTACTAATTATTTTTCTGAACCTGTGCCGCCCAATATGCAAGCTACTAGCCACATGCAGCATTTGACACTTAAGTAAAATACAATAAAACATCTGATTTCTCAGTCACACATTTCAGTTGCTCAAGTAGCTAGTGGCCACCCCATCGGACACCATAATACAGAATATTTGTACCATTACAGAAAGTTTTTCTGGACAACTTGTTCTAAACCAAACTGGGAAAGAGACCCATACTCATAATTATTCTTTTTCCTTGGTGACTACTCTTGGTGTTCTTAATCCTGGAATAAGGCAGGGTGATACAATGGATAGAGCATTAGAATGGAACAGGGATGTCTGGATCCCAAGGCAGGCTCCACCAGTACCCACGCCTAGACAACTGTAAATGCAAGTTTACTTTTGCTGGCTCCCAGTTTCTCACCTACAAAATAAAGGGTCCAGAGTAGATGACCTCCAAAGACAATTCCAGTGCTAATGTTATAGGACTATATGAGCCCCATTTCCAATTATTCAGTCAAAGTATCTTAGCAGAATGGACTCAAGTCTTGTCTCCTATAGGTATGATGAAATAACTCCAAAATACATAAAGAAACGCTTTCTTTATATGGCTAGAATAAACTTCCTTTCTACAAAAATTTAGCAACTGAGTTTAGGAAGCTATGATGCTATTCTGACTTGGACAGCAGAAAGCAAAGAAACTTTATAACATAAATTTTATTAACATAACTTTTGGCACATACTAGTATAGACAAGATATTCTTGTGTGTTCTGTCAAATTAAAGATGTTATATTATATATTGAAGGTTCCTGTTGAATTAGGAAGCTTTAAGGAACTTCACTAACAATAGTTAAATACATTTGTCCTGTGGTCAATTTACTTATATGAGACCATTTAAATTCTTTCCACACCACAAATGAAACCACACAAAAAAGTAACCAGTTGTGTTTATTAATCGGAAACACAAATTTAGCAATTACCTGTATGTTAAAATGATCAAGAATTCCAATCAGTTCTTCTTTCTTAGTGGAAACCACGGTGCCTAGTTATGAGAAACACAAAATGACCAGACTGTTTCTAGGGCAATAATACGCTTTTTAAAATGAGCAATTATTTATAAACATAAATGTTAACTAGTTTTCCTGATGTCATCAAGAAAGGTACCACTGCACATACACACATCTGAATGAACTGGGGTGACACACTTGTTATGACACAAGTACGCAGGAGGCAGAAGCACACAAATGCAGCGGCAGGTGCTTCTCTTCTTCCTATAGCTAAACATTTCCTTTTCCTTCTCATCTGTCTCTTTAGTAACTCTCCACACCCACCTCCTCTTCCTTTATGTCTTTTTCTACCTTTGGCTAACTTTCTCTTTCCACATGTGATAGCAACTATGGGGGTGAAAGGAAGTCTGCAAGTGAGATCAAAATGACTTATCACAGCCTGTTTCAAACAGACCCAAATTCTGCTAATCATGCTTTTGCTGTAGAATGCCCTGTGGTAAAGAAACTATGTACGGATATATACGTGTGTGTACACATACATGCAACCAACCAATCCTCTTGCAAGAAAGCAGTTTCAAGAGATGAGAAGTGTCCTCTCAATGATACCAGCACAATCACTTAACTCTTTTTAACTGGATGTTTACTAATACTTTATATGAAATAAAGAGAAATTCACAGCAAACCTGTTTCACTTTTCAGTTTATAAGATCGACTTCCATCCATGCTGATGTGCTGTTGCACAATTATAGAGTCACCGTACACACTGGCTCTATAGGCATCATCTCCTCTGTTCCTTAATGTTATTGAGATATCTGCCGAGCTAAAGCAATAAGGTTAAGCTAAGTCACATGAAGGTACAGGGCAATTACAACACTAGGTTACCATAATTTTAAAAACCTCCAAGAAATTTGGCTAATTCGCTTGAAAAGCAGCTTTATACCAGCAGTTGATGGCTGACAGGCTACTACAGAAAAATGTTAAAGATACCAAGCAACAAAGTTGAGAAGAAGAGAAACTTTATAAAAAATAATTGACTATTTTATCCATAAGAGAAATACATTTGCACAAAACCCATTTAAGTTTTGGTTGTTTCACACCATGTAGATAAGTTACACATTTTCCCATCTGCTATGTATAATCAATATTACACTGCCTGACTATGCTAAATTATATAATAAAGCATCATCCTGACAGCAGGCCTCTAAGAAAGATGAAGTAAGAATTAAAGTGAAGTTATATATTTTCTAAGAAAATTAGAATAAAGGGAAACAACTTGAATTCTTCTATTATTTGGCAATAAAAAAAAAGGCTAAAGTATTTGGTATCAAGAGATGTAAACTAAATCTCAAAGCTTCTTAAAATTTTATTGGTATTACAAAATAATCATTTTTAAAGTTTTAAAGACGTCTGAAGCATTTATAGCCATGTTTATTTTAACATATTATGGGGGGGGGAGAATCCATCTTTATTTTTCTACTCTAACTTCTGTTCAAATAAGACTTTGTAGAAAAACTTTTTAAAAATTAATGAAGGGCATTAATAAATACATACTTATAATTTCCTTAAACATAAAAGCAGATAATACTTTCTCTGGTTAATATAAACATCTGCCAAAAATGCTAAAGTCCTTTAATGCAAAATTGCTTTAATTGGTAATTAAATGACATATTTCACAGAATAAACTTGTTTTCATCAATTCGGAGTAATCATACCCCAAAATTGTTCCTATTTGCAGGAAATGTAGGTAAAAATACTGAAGATGAATTTCACTGTCAACTTACACTTGGTGGACACCCTGAAGGGTGCTCAGCTCTTGCCCCCCCCATACTTCTGTGCAAGTGCCCTCACAGAAAGACGGCTTAGCAGCCATTATCAGCCCCCATCCCTCCCTCCACAGATTGGGCTAAATATAGAAAGTGAATGCTAACTGCGCCATATTCCCTTCTTTAAAAACTCAAATTAAGAAAAACTAGTAAAATCCAAGTAAGGTCTGTAGTTTAGTGAATAATATTGTACCGGTGTTAACCGCGTAGCTTTGATAAAAGTACCTCAGTTATTTAAGATGTCAACATTAAGGGAAACTGGGTAAAGGCTGTAAGGAAACTGTACTATCTTTGCAATACTTATGTAAATCTAAAATTATTTCAAAACCACAAGTTTTTAAAACAAACTCAAATTAAGACACATCAAGTGGAAAGGTGGTGATTCCTTGGAGATACAAAGTTCTGAGGCCTCTGGGACTAGAGAAACCAATTTGGGGCATTATATTCTGATGAACAAGTATAAAGTCTGCAGAGATGACAGAGAGAAGCAGGAGCACAGAACAGATAAACTCTTGGGAAACCACCTGGACAGACTGGCAGAGACACATAATCACAGATACTGGCTGTGAATCAGAGACACAGAGAACTCGAGAGCACTTCCTTCCATGCGCAGCCCCACACACCAAGACAGTAAGGCATAAACGCCTGCCCACGAAGACACAGAGTACCAAAGACCTGAAGAATGAGAAAGAGCACACATGCTCCAGAGACAGTGAGAGGGAAACACATTCACACACCTGCATGCCTGTCACAGGAGAAGGAGGGAGGAGGGCACAGCACAGAAGTGCAGCCACTGAGGAGCGGCAGGAAGGTCGTATGGCGGAAGAGCTGCAGCACACACCCGGCTAAGGAAGGAAGGGAGACAGAGGCCTGGAGACAAAGACACAAAGAAAGGCAGAGACACAGAAAAGAAAGACCTAGAGACCGAAGATCTTTGGTTCTGAGTCTCTCAGTTCTGGTCATTCATGAGATCCAATTACGCTGCCTCACTGAAGTTTCCAAGACATATTATATCCCTGCATCTTTATGATAAATCTCCTCTTCTAAAGCTACCCTGAGTGGTTTGGGGGGGTTGTGTGTTTTTAATCAGAAATACCTAATTAAGACAGATATGCTCCTGAAAAGTTGTAATCAATGAGATTTTTGAAAGCTCTCTGGGTTGATTCTAATGAACAGCCAAGGTTGAAAACTATTAACTAAAGTATACGATAGGGGAAGGGTAGCTGGCCTACAACATGGAGCAAACAATATTTATTGCATTAACTAGTATGATTACCTAGTATTAAGTGAATGTACCTCATGAAAACATTTTAAAAACAAAGTGACATCTCCCTTGATTAGCAAACATCTACTTTGTTATTTTCCTTCCTAGCTACTCCTTGCATTTGAAAGCTATCTTTAGTATTGTGAGAGCTTTGGAGGCACGGGTATCCTACTGCCATATGAATTTAGTAAATATAAGAAAGGCAAGTTATTTAAAAAATTAAAGCTTACAGAAAAAACCCTCACAACAACTGCTCAAAAAACCTGTACAAGGAGACAGGGGTAACTGAGCTGGGACTAACTGCTGTCTCCCCACCTACTAAGGCGACTGCTGCTGAATTATGGTCAACAGCCCTAGAGCCCAGTGTCTGTAAATAAAGAGACCCTTGAGTGAGAAGAGAGACTGCCACTGCAAGTTCCTTCAGAACGACAACACACACAAGCAGCGCCACCATAAGGATGTGGCTTCTTGCTTAGCTCCAGGAGAACCTATCTGCACAGAGATGACGGGTAGCATCATGCACTGATGGGCACGAGGAACAAGGAACAAGGAAAAAGTCATGTAAAAATAGGATGCATCTGTCCCTTCTCTGGGTGGCCAGCTCATCTGCAGTAAGTCTTGTAACCTTGACTAGTAAGTCAGGAATGTACAGCAGGAGCATGAGTTTTTGTTCCCCCCATAACCCACTCCCAATGCCACAGCTGAGGTCAAAAACAGGCCTGAAAGATCCCAATGCCACCAGGGCTAGGATTAGGAAGGCCGAGGGAGGGAACAGTAAACTGAACCTGCTGAAGAACCTGAACAGCTAGGGGTCTGAGACCTTGGTCACTGGAGAATTCCATCACCTGTACCACTCACTGCAAAGCCTCAGTGGATAATCAGAGGCCGCAGCGCCAAGAGCCTCCAGGCACAGTCGTCTGGCTTCTCCTAACCATATTCGGCAAGCGTCTCTAATTGAGGAGTTGAAACCCTCTACAAAGGTAGCCCCGAGCCCAGGCGTCACAAATGCAGAGTGTAATGTTTCAGATGTGCGGGAGGGACAGAGTCCTGAGGACCACCTCAAACCTCTGCCAGACTGAAAGACATTCCTCAGGAAAAACGGGATAGCCTCATAGATTTTAGGTGCAGAATAGAACCGAAAAGCTCGATGAGCTGATTCTGTAAAAAAGTGATGACAGAATCAGAGACTATAAAAGAAGAGAAATTTGATAGATACCAAATGTTCTAAATGAGGAAGGGGAGGACAGAGGAATAGTAATGGGTTTGGAAAAGCTCGTTTTAGCTATTTTTTTAGACGAGGTCAGTAAAAAGGAGACTGAGCTCAGGTTAAAGCTTTTAACTGTTATTAACTGTTTAAAATATTTTAATGTGCCTATCTACAGGCAGCTGTGTCCTTCAAAGTCGGTGATTTGTGTAAGCTAGCCTTTATCTTTCTTTCTTTTTTTAATGGTATTCCAAGGACACATCTCAGAAAGAAGTTTCTGCTTTGATCCAGCTACTTCCCATATGGAAAAAACATTTAAAATCTTTAATTGAGACATAAAACATTTAATGGTGCAGAAAAAACAAATTTCTTCCTGAGGCTTCTATTTGAAAGATCAATGTGTTGTCTAGCTAGGCAGATTAGGTAACTATTTGGACAACTAAGAAATGTAGAGTTCAGTATAATGAATTGAAGCAGAGTTGAGACCATTACCTTAAAAGTGTTAAGATAACTAATTTTTGACTTCAGCCATAATTTTGTTTGGAGACTGTGTGAGAGAAGACCTTGCTGGGCTGGCACCCAAGTAAGATAAGGAGAGACAGAAAATAAGCTGGAGAATTGTTACTAAACAGTTCTTTTTCAAGGCCATACAGCACGGAAAATGATTTTTTCTGTATCTTTTCTTCCCTTCTCCTGAGTCAACTTGGAACCCTGGCTTAGGGTTAAGATTCCCAAGGTTTCTGAGAGATACATAAGAAACCCGCAATCCTGACTCACATCCCGTACCCGTTCTATTTTTTAGAAATAAAATGGAAAATGGGGGAAGTTAAGTAGATACAACACTGAGCAGGAGGAAAGTCTGTTACATGAAGGAAAAAAAAAAAAAAAGATATCACTGTTAATTATCAAAGTTCCAGAAGTTCTGGGCACCGGGCGTGTGAAAGAGGAAAGAGCAGCCTGACTCTGGGAGCTGATATGATGGAGTCTGGGACATCTAGCTGTCAGGAGAAACGAGGATCCCTCAGAGTTTTCTGAGGCAGAATTAAAAAGAATAAGGAGATCAGCCTGAAGAGAGTTTCCTAACGGCCAAAAGGCCACGAGTCTATGATGATGCAAACTGAGCAATTAATATATAGTTAGGTGATGGCAAACTATAACAGAAAGAAATACAAATGTAAAGCCACAGAGGGTTGTTACATGACCATTCACCAAGGGTCAAGATGGACCCCAAAGAGACTTGGTCCTCAAGTTAACCTCACTGGTGAACCCCCTGCGTAAAGGATATAAAATGAGAGACAGATGGAATACTTTTTTGAAATTCTTAGAGCTGAAATTCTGTTTAGGGACACCTTGGCTGGTCACTAACTCTGCCTTAGCCTACATCATACCGATGTGGACTTGCTGAAGCTGGGTTTGGGTCAAGAGCCAGCAAAGTCCAATACTTATAAATATTCCTTTAAACAGAAGTACACAGATTTATCACTGCTTGTTCTTCCAGAAAGGTAACAGAAACGAGTGTTAGTGGGCAGGCACATGGCACTAACTGACACAAGCATTCTGTCGGGAGAGGTGAACAGGCAACAGTGGGCTATGCTGGCAACAGGGGGCAAGAGAAAGGAATGAAAAGATACGATATCGCTGCTCCAGTTCCGGGAAGCCAATTCATTTCCTACCATGTCTACATGAATTGGGATTCTAAAGAAGCTGCTTCTTATCAAAGAACTGAAAAATACACGTAGAAAACAAACACTTACTTCTGTCCATCTTTCACAAAACCTTTCAAAGAAGATCCTCGGTTTGTAGCAATTGCTTTTCCACCAAGACCAACTATGAGAGCTGTGAGTACCGCACTCTTCCCACCTAAAGAAACAGGTGTTGAAGGAATCACGTTCATTACAGGGAGAAAAGAGAAGTCTGACTCCTACAATTTGATGTAAAAAAATTTCTGCACTAAAACATTATACTTCAATTATAATTTTCTTCAAGTGCCAAAAACAAACAAAAAGTTGTACATATCATGAAATATTTAGCTGCTGCTATTAGAAAAAAATCAGTACATTTCAGGAATCAAATCTTTGCCACTAATAAGGAAATGGAAAAAATGGTTGATACCTTTCCAACCTAAAACTCTCATTGTGTCATCTTGGCCCATCAGCCTATTAAATGAATTTATCTTTCTAATTACCCATATACATTTAACTCATCTAATTTTTCTTACATCCTAATTTAATCAAAATTTACTTTTTCCATAAATTCTCAGAAGCCAGAAACTATTTTTAACCTTGAATGCAAGCTCCAGAGGGACAGGACTGTTCGTTTTTTATTCATTGCTTTATCTCCAATATTAGCCCATAATGGGCACTCACATATTTATTGAATGAATGAGCTTAAATATGAAAAAATTATCAGTCATATAGACAATGTTTTTATATAATATTTTGACAATTATTACTCCTAATTTGAATAGTATCCATTTGCTAGCTCTTTGAAGAGTATACTTCTTTTTACCCTAACAGACATAAAATATCACAAGCTAAAATTCCAAAATCTTTAACAATTATGGTAACCATTTTCTCAACTCCACAATCAACCAAATTAATCAACTCTTATCAGCTAATCATCTTCCACAATATACTCCAAATTAACCAAAGTACACACTGGTTAGCCCAATTTAGTTCCTGGAATGCCCTTCAAGTCCCTATCCTAACTCTCTCCTTTTTCTTCACTTCCAAATTCACTGCCTCCACCACTTGCATTATATTAACAACTTCGCTGTTTCAGGAGTTAAGATCTAACCGCAGAACCAACCCACCAGTCTATCTTTACTTCTTGTCCTGTTTGACCTCCCCGTAGCTCTGGTTCCTTTGTCTATTCCCTCCTTCTGAAAATACTTTCCTCTTGACCGAATAGAGTAGGGAAAACAAAGAACAACAACTAAACAGACCGTGCAGCTACCTGTACTAGTTTCATGTTCTAGCACGGCCACCAGTCGTGGACCCTGGCAAGCTCCTCTCCCTCTGTACTGGCTCAGTCAAGCAGTCAACATCTCACATCTGGCGAGTCTACGACAAAAGCTACCTAACTGGTCTAACTCCTATGTCTTCCCCCTTCTAATCTACTCTCTACAATGTGGTCAGTTTGTTTCACAAATCTTCACCATGTCACCTCTATACTCTAAAACTTTAACTGCTTCCCCACTGACTTGTGAACGAAATCCCCAAATATTTATCATGGCAGTCAATATCCTCAACAACATCACCTACAACTGATTCTCCAGTGTATGCTTCTGCCCCTCCCTACCATGTATGATATGATAAAACCCTATGAGGTTGTTCACTCTCTCCACATACATCTGCTTCTACCCCTCCCAACCTTTGGTGATGAGCAATCTTTGCCTGGAACATCTCAGCTTCTTCTTCCCCAATAAGATCTAAAGAATCTTTCATTTTTATTCAAGTACCACCACAAATACCACCTCTTCTTAAAGCTTTCATTGGCCACAACGGTAAGAATTAGCTTCTTTCAAGTTTGGATTCCCAAGGTATTTTATTCACGCCGTTACAACATTTAATAGATAAAAGACACAGGCCTGCCTCAGTTGCAATGAGGATGGCTTGCCTACTCTTCTGTGGTATGAATTCCAAGGTACATAGACTCAGAAGAATAAGCAGGAAATGTTTATCCCTATTGCATAATGAGCCTAAAGTTAACTCATTTCTTAAAGTGCAGACTGGCAGGCAATACTGAAAAAATTCATGACCACAAATCAGAGGTCTAAAACTTAGATTTATCAGCACTAGTAGTCACCTATTTTAAAAAGTTAATGCATTCTGATCTCAATGTACTGCTCAAAGTCAAATAAGAAGGAGGGCAAAAGCACTTACTTCCATTATTGCCAACAACAAAGTTGACATTAGAACCAAATTTAAAGGGTCCAAGCATCGAATGACACATGAAGTTTCTGAGCTGAATACTCTCAATTATTCCAACATCTGCTGCTGTCTATTAATTAAAAAAATGAGAGAAAACAATCAAATTCACTCACTACAATCATGCAATCATTTGCTAGAAGAGAAAGGTCAGCAGTGCTACCAATGAAAAAAGTTACAGGAAGTATAATTTTAAATGTTAACTTAAGTCAATGAGTAAATGATATTAAATGGAGACCTTATATGATTAACCACTCATTCTAAAGTCCTTATAGGATCTAATAAGTGTATCAAGGTTTCTTAATACGGACAATACCAACATTTTAATCAGATCATTTTTTGTTGGAGAGAGGCTGTCTTGTGCATTGTGGGATGTTTAACAGCATCCCTAGCTGCTACCCACCAGATGCCAGTAGCACTCTCCCCCCACCCTAGTTGTGACAATCAAAAATATATTCAGACACTGCTAAATGTCCACTGTGGGGAGGGTATATAATTATAATTCTCATATTGTGAATATATGTCATAATTAAATTAGAGAAGGTTTATAAATGTTTTAAGCAAAAGTTCGGCACACAGTGGTCAGACTTCGTAGTTAAAAATATGAAAATAAATCACACATATTTTACCAAACCTTACAAATTGTTTTAAAGAACACTTAACGTCTCCAGCCTTTTTAGTCATTTATTTAAAAAATCCCTGGCTCTCTTCTACTAGACACCAGCTTATTAAAAAGCAGAAAACATTTACATCCTTGTATGAGTGGAATACTGGAAATCGTGGTTGAAGACTTTTTAAAAATACATTTTATTTTGATCTAATTGAAGACTCAGATGCAGCTGTAAGAAACAGTACAGAGAGATCCTGTGAATCCTTTACCCAGTTTCTGCCCAAGGTTACATCTCGAAAACTACAGTACAATATCACAACCAGCATACTCATATTGATACAGTGACGATACAGAAGATTTCCATCACAAGTATCCTTCATGCTGTCCTTTTAGAGCCCCATCCACATCCCACCCAATCCACCCCCTCCTTAACCCCTGGTCCGCTTATCTGTTCTCCATTTCTGAAACATTGTCATTTCAAGATGTTACATTAGTGGAATCACACAGAATGTAACCTTTTGAGATTGGCTTTTTTTTCACTCAGCATAATTGTCCATTTTTGCCTGTATCAGTACTTCACTGCTTTCTATTGCTAAGTAGTATCTCAGGGTATAGATGTACCTCAGCATGTTTAACTACTCACTCACTGTGTGACATCTGGATTGTCAGTTTTTGGCTATTATGAATAAAGCTGCTATGAACATTCGTGTATAGATTTTTGTGTGAAGATAAATATTCTTTTCTCTGTGACAGATGCTGGGTTATATGATAGATAGTTGCATGTGAAATTTCTTAGAGAAACTGCCAAACTATTTCCCAGAGTGACTATATCATTTTACATTCCCACCACTGAATGATCCAGTGTCTCTGCATCCTTGCCAGCATATGGTGTCGTCATTTTTCAAAAAAATTTTAGCCATTCTGATGGGTATGTAGTGATATCTCATTGTGGTCTTAATTTGCATTTCCCTGATGACAAATTATGGTGAACATCATGTCATGTGCTTATTTGCATCTGTATATCTTCTTCTTCAGTGAAATGTCTCTTTTATGTCTTCTGCCCATTCTCAAATCAGATTATTTGCTTTTAACTGCTGAATTTTGAGAGTTCTTTATACAAACAAGATATTAGAACTTTGTTGGACATGTGATTTGCAAATATTCTCCTGGCTTGACTTTCCATCCTTATAACAGGGTCTTTTGCAGAAGAAAAGTTTTTAATTTTGATGAGGTCCAATTTATCAATTTTTCATTTAATGGTTTGTACATTTGATGTTAAGTCTAAGAATTGCTCCTGAATGCTAACCCGAACCTGAACCTGAACCCGAACATTTGGTACAATTCTCCAATCAAACCAACTGGGACTGAAGATATCTTTTTTGGGAGTTTTTTAACGATGAATTAAATTTCCTTTATAGTTACAGAGTGATTAAAATGATCTATTTCATACTGAATGAATTGTGATAGTTTGTGCCTTTCGAGGAACTGGTCCACTCTATCTAAGCTGTGAATCTATGTGTGTAGAGTTGTTAATAGTATTCCCTTATTATCCTTCTGATGTTTGCAGGGTCTGTGGTCATATCCTCTGTTTCATTCCTGATATTAGTAATTTGTGTCTTCTCTCTTTTTTCCCCTTTGTCAATCTTAGTAGAGGTCTGTCAATTTTATTGATCTTTCCAAAGAACCAGCTCCTAGTTTCATTGTTTTCTCTACTAATTTTTTCTAATCATTAACATAAACTTCAAAATTAGTCAGGTGATTTTATCTCAGCTTTTTAAAATTCATATTACTTTTCCTCTGCAGCCAGAGACCCAGCTCCTGATACTGAATTAAGAATATGACATATAAACCAGACATGAGAAACATGCAAATCAAAAGACATAATATTGTAATTTTGCACTCACCAAAGTAGAGGTACCATTAGTAAAAGAAACTGTACATTCATCTTCGTCACCATCTTTATCAAAATCATCCAGCTCTTCTTGTCTTGGTCTTTTGGCATTTCCAGGAGAGAAGAAATTTCCTTCCTTTCTTTTGGCCATCAGGTCTAAACAAATATTAGTGACAATGAAGAAAATCATATATAGCATCCATAAGATTGTTCCATATACATTAAAAAACTTCAAAACAAGACAGGCAAAGCTTAAGTTTTAGGACTATATCCATTCATTTTTACTTTAAAAAAAGTAAAACTATCATCTGCATGGAGGGAGGGGGCCGTGAGCCAGAAAATGCAGGTGGTCACTAGAGGCTGGAAAGGCAAGGACACAGATACTCAAGAGCCTCCAGAAAGGAATGCAGTCCTACCGCTCCCTTGATTTTCACCCAGGCAGACATGTCAGACTTCTAACCTACAGAAGTATAAGATAATACATTTTTGTTAAAAAAAAAAAAAAAAAACCAAAAAAAAATCTGCATATGCTACACTAGTTGATTTTACTTCAGAACGATTCATGACCAAGGTTTTTACTCATATGGGCCTACCTAAGTGTTTTAACTCCTAAGCTCACAAAAGGTAAAAGATCTTATTTGTGAAACTGTGGATCTATTGATAGAGATGGCATACTGCCTCTGAAATGATTCCAGAGCAATCATCCAATTTTTATAAGTTATAAATAGTGAATCACATAAAGCTAATTTTAATTATTTTCCCAAAGAAGCATATTTGGAGCAGTGTTGCCTAGCATCAATAGTGTCCTTTAACTCTTCTCTAAAGAAACAGCCCATGCTGACTGTCTGGTTTTGTTTTTGTTTTTTACTGATATACTATAAAATTTATACCTAGAAAATGAACATCATCAAGATTTTCTAAACATATAAATGCTGCACGTCAAGTCAAAGCTGATGGTCTTTGACTGAAATTAAATGGTTGACTACTCCAAATGTTGCTTTCATTTTTCTCTTAAAAATTCACTTAGAGATCTAAAATGATAGGTACCCAATAACTGCTGAATAACTGGAAAGAAAAATCCACAGCATAGGTAATAAAAAATTTCTAAGATGTAAGAATATGAAAAATAGCTCTACTCTCAACCCATTTAGGTGCCCCTAGTGCTATACTATAGCAGCCCTGTTTGTACCAGGTACCTGGGCAGCAGTGGATTAAATGAGATTTTCTCTCTCATGCATTTGGATTGAAAGACTCAAGTCAGTTCTCAGTAGAAGAGAGGAAAGCTCCACTTGCTGATGTACCGGCAGGGCAAGACAGCCAAGCTGAAGTGTGCGTGTGTGTGTGTGGGGAGGCTGGGGGGCTAGTGGAGCGGTGTTACAAAGACGGCATAAAGTAGACGGAGAACAGGGACCCTAGAGCAGGGATGCAAGAGAAGGAGGGCGGGCGAGACAGACATTCGTACAGTGTTTAATTTTTATCCACTGCTTCCCAAAGTTACACTGACAGAACCAATTTTGCAGAAACATCAAATATCTATACGTACTGTGTTGGAACTACTTTGGGGAACTATCTTTGACAGGTTTTATTGTGACAATGCATGCTTCATTAAGTGAACTGGGTAGTTTCCCTATCTTTTTTTTTTTTTAATATATTTATTTTTATTTATTTATTTTTGGCTGCGTTGGGTCTTCATTGCTGCGCGCGGGTGAGCAGGGGCTACTCTTAGTTGCGGTGCGTGGGCTTCTCACTGTGGTGGCTTCTCTTGTTGCAGAGCATGTGCTCTAGCCGCGCAGGCTTCAGTAGTTGTGGCATGTGGGCTCAGTAGTTGTGGCTCACGGGCTCTAGAGCACAGGCTCAGTAGTTGCGGCGCACGGGCTTAGTTGCTCCGCGGCATGTGGGATCTTCCCGGACCAGGGCTCGAATCTGTGTCCTCTGCATTGGCAGGTGGACTCTTAACCACTGTGCCACCAGGGAAGCCCTCCTCATCTTTTTAATGCTCTGAAATCACCACTCTGGCATGACACTGAAATGTTTTTTGAAAGTGAGAAAGAACTAAGCTTAAAGATATTAGATATTGGAGACTATTTTAATTTTATGAAATCATTTCAATTTCTTTTTTGTACACTGGTTATTACAGGTTCATTATATCTTCCTAGAACAAGTTGGCTATAATTTTATTTTCCAGAACACTGATAATTTAAACCTTCAAATTTACTACACATAATTACCTTGTTTTGTAAAATCCTCAACTGTGGTCATGACTCCTTTCACATCAATTCTATTTAATTAAATTTAAACTTTTTTCTCCCAAAAGTAGTTATTTGCGTTTTTCAAACCTAGTTTTTCTTTAATGAAAATATTTTAATGTTTAATGTTTTCATATATTTTTATACAACCCAATATAAGAGATATGCAGTGGGGCTGGAGTTCAGTCTCTAATTCTTTATCTCAAAGTGCAAGTTAATAAAAGCAATCAGAGACTTCCACTTCCAGGAAGATGGAATAGATGTAATTTTCCCTATTCCCCCTGCTTAGTAAAAACTAAAATCCTTGAAAATTATATACTATAAAGCAAACATAAGACGACTCTGAAGAAGGAGGCAGACTGGCTAAGAACCACGTGACCCAAGGAATGACATCGTGGTGGTTCCCTGAGTTTTTGTTTTGCCTCAACTATCCCAGACTTGGAGAAGCTAGCAACTGGGGAAACACCAACAGGTGCAGGGGAAAAACAAAAATGCCTAATGAAAGCTTGCTCTCTCTAGACAAAGGAGCAGGAAAAGGGGAGCCTAACAAGACAGGAAACTTTTAGACAATAATCACTCTACTCCAGTCAAATACCACTAAAAGAACTGTTGGCCCTTCCTCTTCCCCCACAACACCAGCAAAGGCCAAGTGGGTAGCCTGGACTTCCACCCTGGTGAAGCTAGTTTCAGAGAAGGCTGTGTAGGCCAAGTAGGGAGCCATGATGATGGCATCAGATGGAGAACTTAGATGTCCACCCCCAACAGGGGGTAACTGGATGCTACTTACTCCCATTCCCCCTTGGATGGGGTCAGAGGAGGCCTTTTACCACTGCCCGGAAAGGTGAGGAGGCCACCCCACTGCAGTGTCCACGTGGGGGGCTGAAACTCCCGCCCTAGCCGAACAGCCACCAGAAGCTATGGAAAGAGCTCTGGTAAAGTTTAGATGTGAGTCTTTGTGTCCATGGCCTAAAAAAACCATAGGGCAGCAGTTCTCAAAGGTTGTGGTGTCTTAAAAAGTACCAAGGACCTCAAAGAGCTTTTGTTTAAATCTATCAATATTTACCATATTATAAATTAAAATTGAAAAACTTTTAAAACAAGCAACACACAAGTACACATTCTATCAGTCGTCAGAGCGATGGCAGCATCACGTGTCTGTAACCTCTGGATAACTCCATTGTATAGTCACAAGTGAATGAAAATGAAAAAGGGAAATAACATCTTACAATAATTATGAAAACAATTTTGATCTTGTAGACCCTTTGAAAGAGTCTCATGGATCCCTGGACCACACTTGGCAAACTGCTACTGTAGGGGATACTATAAGCATGTCCATGACACAGTGCCATAAATGACAAGGCATAGCTACCAGTAATAAGGCAGCAGAGAAGAAGCCAGCCATAGAATGACTGGTAGACTTGATATTCAAAGTGTGGTCCAAGGACCATCAAGCAGCCATCTACATCTCCGAGGAACATGTTAGATATCCAGAATCTCAGGCCTCAATTTAAACCAACTGAATCTGAAGCTTCATTTTAACAAGGTCTCGGGTGACTCACAAGCACATTAAAGTCTGAGAAGAGCTGTTGTAAACAACATTAAAATATTTGGGACTTTATCCTATCCTGAAGGCAATAAGGAACCTAATTTATCATGATGAATCAAATACCACTTAAAAGGCATATTAGTTAACATCCAAAGAAGGACATTTAACAAATGCCTTTTGAGACAGTACTGGTGTTACAGTCACAATTACATAATATTCACCATCTTTTTTACAAATAATTTAATGTTTATCTTGAATCTCTTACACAAGTCAGAACTTGAAAATCAAACAATTCTCAAATTATTTAATAACAAGAATTAATGTATATTAGTTTCAACTTGTTGCTAATTTAAATTCCCTAGAATACCACCAGGCTATTATTTTCCCAACACTTCCTTCTTTCCCACCCATACCTCTATTCCTTTCTCAATTACAGTAATTTATTTATTATAGAAGAGCAAAGAAGACGCATTACTTTTTGGTTTTCCCAACATTAAATGCCCTTTTAGACACTGTTTTTATTAATGCTTAATACACGATCTTGCAGTTAGCAGACACATCAGCTGACTGATTTTAGTATTTTACCATTAGAAAATGGTAGTTTTTCAAGTAAAATTGGGGGGAGCAAGGGGCACGAAGGTAAATGTGATTAGCTCCTCACAACGAATGTGAGATTCTATACAAGACAGAAGACAGTGTGCTACATGAAAATGATGTTTTTTATTTGCTGTGGTTAGCCTGGGATTTGCAGTTTGCTGTTAGGTTGCCATGGTAACTTGCATCTAACAGACACTGAAGGATCCTACCTTTTAAAATAGGAATCACTTTGTAATTTAATGATAATGGATTTTTAAAAACACACATGAATGCCCTGAGAGTTAATTTTAGGTTACAATAGTAAAATTGTTTCTAATAGGCTAAAGAGACATATAAACAGATGCAAAGACAAATACTTTTAATATCCTGCAATATATAAAAATAGAAAAAAAAGCTCCTCTGGGATTTTCAATATATCCATAAAGCTCTTCATGGTCTTTAATATTTGTTTATTTACAATAAAAAAAATTAAAATTAAGGGACATATCATTTCCCCCTCACAGAAAGCAAACTCCATCAGAGCAGGAATAGTTAACAAATATGCAGATTCTCATTAAAAAAAGTTAAAGAAGAAAAATCAATCGCCAAGGGTTAATTACAGCAAGCATGTACATAGGAAATTTGATAAGAGACCAAAAGCATTTTAACAAAGGACTATAAATTTCTAAATTTTCAATTTTATTGTGAGTATGTAGTAATTCACATTTCCCATTCATATCAAAGTAGGGGCTAACAGCAGTGAGAACAGTCATAACAGAACTGGAATTATTAATAGAAAACAGTGGTTAAAAAAAAGGTAAATTGCTGCTGCTTCTGAATCTGCCATGGACTATTTACCTCATTCCCAATTCTACTTCTCCCACCACCACAGACAAATTCATTCTGCATTATACCACCTCATTTTTAATGTACTGAATTAATTAAGCACACTACTTGGAATATATCATGAAGTAATGTGAGATGCAATAGATAATAATATAAATAAGTGAAAAAACTCATTAGGCCATCCATCAAACAATTCCAGATGAGCAAAACTAGGAAGTACTAAGCACAGCACTTCAGACAATAAAATGTGAACACTCAGATTTGTGTTTTAAAAAATCCCTGTGACCTCAATATAGAAGACAAACGAAACAGAGTAAGAATAGGGGCAAAAGAGACCAGTCTCTAAAGGATAAGGGGTGCTGAACAAAAGCAGTGGCATGCACACCAATGTTCACTGCAGCATTATTTACAATAGGCAAGATATGGAAGGAACCTAAGTGTCCATCAACAGATAAATGGATAAAGGTGTGATACACACATACACACACAATGGAATATTACACAACCATTAAAAATGAAATCTTGCCATTTGCAACAACATGGGTGAATCTAAAGGGTATTATGCTGAATGAAATAAGTCAGACAGAGGAAGACAAATACCCATAGGATCTCACTTATATGTGGAATCTAAAAAACAAAAGAAACAAAACAAAATGAAAACAGACTCACAGATATAGAGAACAAATGGATAGTTGCTAGAGGGAGGGGTCGGGGATGAAATAAGTGAAGGGGATTAAGAGGTACAAACCTTTCCTTTAATCCTCAACATCCTTCTAAGTATCGTCCTTATTTTACAAAAGGGGATATTGAGGCTCAATTAAAAGATACCCAGACTTATGTAGTTATAACTTAGCACAGCCTAGATCCAAACCCAGGTTGTCCAAACCCAAAGTCAAACCTCCCAAAGTTAAACCAACTGAATCTGAAGACTTATGTAGCTATAACTTAGCACAGCCTAGATCCAAACCCAGGTTGTCCAAACCCAAAGTCAAACCTCTTTAACGTCCAGGTTCCTCGTGGTATGAACTGAGTTTAACCAAGTTTGACTATTTATAGGCAGTGAAATTGGATATTAATTTTGGATTAATATCCAAATTGGATATTAATTGGATATTGGATATTAACATAATGTATAAAACTACATAAAGGATTCTAATGTGATATGTCCCTCTAATGTTACTATTCAAGCCAATTAAAACTTGGGCTTGCTTTATAAAATTTTACCTTGTGTTTAATTTTCAGAAACAACCTTTACTCTTAATACTAAATGCCATTATCAGTAGACTGAGCAGGTTTGGAAAGGAAGGAGGATAAATAATACATTTATGTTATTTGAAAACACTGAGTTTGAAGTGCTCCTGAGATACAGAGGCCAGTAGGCAGTAAAACATACTCTGCAGTAGAGGCAGATTTGGGAGTGGAGCTAAGAAAGCCACAGGACTATTCTGAATTTGGTCACCAGGGAAACTATGTTTAGTGAGAAAGATGTATCTCATTAACTAGTGAATCCAAAACACTAACATTAATGTAAGTATCTACACTTGTACACTTGACCCTCAGTCATCTGGACTTATGTGTGTGCGTGTATGTGTGTATATATAAAACTGTGACATTTAATTTTGCCTTAAATATAATGCATACTATTGTGGTAAAATTTTGAGTTATTTATTAATTCCTGAAAGGAAGCCAAGTATGGCTTTGATTAATTTTCCTAACTTAGGTCTAAAAATGATAGTCAAGATTTAGGCAGGTTTTACACAAAATTCTACATCCAGGCACTCAGTAAAATAAACTTTTGGGAATGAAACTGGTTTTTCACTGTAACCACTTTAATATGCCTTTTGTGCTGACTTTTTGCCAGGCTCAATTCTAAATACTTCATACTAATTATAGACAGGTACAGAGATAAAACTCTCTCTCTCTCTATCCCCCCCCACCGTCACATATTTAAGAATCCTGTGAGTTAGGGACCATGTTATTTTCTCCAATTACAGAATAGGAACTGAAATTTGCAGAGGTGGTACCGACTTGTCCCGGGTCACACAACACTGGTTCTGTCTTGCACAAAAACATGTTTTTTAAGCAATATTCTAGTAATCTCCAAACTTCTTTGTACTTACAGCCATTCAAGGAAAAAAAAAACCAACACAACTGTAAATACACATCCTCATAGGAAATTATTACTCTGCATATTTCACACAGTGAAAGAACGAGATAAAGTAAATCTAAGTAGTTCCAATATGCTCCCTCTCCACCCATGCACCCATGGAACTCTCTGCAGGCCAGTGCACATGCTAGTGAACATGTTAAAAGACTACACAGCAGCCGTCTAAAAGCTGTCAGCGAATTTGGACTTTTTTTCTTTTGAATATACATTCCAGAGTAGCTTGTCTTTAAAATACTCGCTTGTAATCGTCTCCTCATGAAATATACAGAGTAGTAAGCACTCACATAAGTTCTGTCTTCAGGGTTTAAACAGCAAATAGTTGCTCTTTCTAGGAATCATCCCAGGATCCTCTCAAGCCCTTTCTCTACCCTTGAGTCCTGTGTTCCGCAATTCCCAATAGTGATTCTTCTCCAGCTCATCTCCACGAGAAAATCAGGGAAAAGAAACGACATCATAAAACCTCCAAACACCACAATTTAATTTTTCCAGGTACAGAACAGTTTGCGTTCTCATGAAACTGGCATTTAGCAACAAATCCAATTTAAGTAATATTTACATACATCTCTTAAACATACTTAAGTTGCTACTTGCGAGGTACCATCAAACGGGTGATAAGAGCCCGATTCCCGAACCCAACCTCACCCCCCGGCCCTTATACCCCCCAAGCCCCTCGTCAAAGCCTAAAGGGCCGTTTGGGGCCGGGGGCCGGGCGCCGGGTCCCGCAGCCCGAGCCGGGATTGGCAAGCCTCGCCACCACAGCCGCCCGAGGGAGGAGCCCAGCAAACACACGGGCAAGTTTCCCGCGGCTGAGGGGACCTGTGCCGCCTGCGGAGAGGGCGCGAAGATACCCGCCGGCCGCGGGACGGGCCGCTCGAGCCCCCTGGACACTGCCGCAGCTCCGCTGACCCGGCCGC
The DNA here is from genome assembly GCF_028021215.1 of Eschrichtius robustus. Classification (NCBI taxonomy): domain Eukaryota; kingdom Metazoa; phylum Chordata; class Mammalia; order Artiodactyla; family Eschrichtiidae; genus Eschrichtius; species Eschrichtius robustus. The sequence goes on from NC_090838.1 coordinate 13,255,026, forward strand.
CACCGGGTGGGCTGCGGGCGCCAGCTAGGAGCGCGGTGAAGGGGCATGGACCCGCAGCAAGGGAGAGCGACGGCGCGCGCCCTCACCCTACCTCGAACAAGTCGAAGTCTCCCCAAGGAACCCGATCGGCGGGGCGGTCGCGGCTCAACCGGACGATAAAGCCACCCGAGGGGCGTCTCGGCGTCGGCCAGCCGCCGTCGGCCCGCGGGGTTCCGCGCGCCCACCGCGGGAGAAGGCAGCAGCCCGGCCGCCCCGGCGCCCACCGCGGGACACTCCGCGCCTGCGCCCCGCCCCCCCCTCCCGCCGGGACTCCGCCCGCGCGTGCGCGGTTCGGAGTTTTCGCGCCACTGGAGTCTAAGAGGAGGGGCCGGAAGTGCTCCTGGGCGGACGGAGAAAGCTTGTAGAAGCTCAGGGCTCGGCGACAGCGGGACGCGGGGAGTGGGGCGGGTGATTTGCCTAAGTGAAAGTGAAAAAAAACTCGGAGCCCCCCGACTACAGTTCTACCCATGCGTACAGCGACCCGCTGGGAGGCCGGGAAGCCGAGCGTACGGCCGCGGTCGCGCAAAGGGGCCAGTCACTTCCCGGAAGAGGCGGGGCCGTGGGCGAGAAGGCGCCGAATTCGAAGTGCTCCCCAGGAGCTTTCCGGGGCAGGGTGCTAAGCGCCAAACGGTCGGCTTTGCTTGGGGAAGGAAAGAGAAAGTCTTTCTTTTTCTTTTTCTTTCTTTTTTGAGAAGAGAAAATTTAGAAGCTTGGAGACAGCAGTAGTTAGGATTCAGGCCAAACTGGTAAATCACGGAAGGGCGTCTTTCAAAACCAAGGAGGAAGGGTTGCCCCGGTAAGTCCCGCAGAACGGTGGAGAGACGGCACCGCCCGGGTCCTTCCACTGGCTCCTTTGCACTCTGGGTTGGGGGCGAGCTCTGTGTTCGCGTCCCTGTCGCGCCTGCCCCTCCTCCCAAAACACCGTCAGAGGCTCCCTTTGGGTCCGGGAGGACAGCGGTCCGAAGTTCCCGGCCGGATTCAGCCCTGCTTTCCGAGCCCGGAGTCTCCCCGTCCCTGCGGTTCGCCCCGGCGCGTGGGAGCTGTTGGCCCCGGCTCCGCGCTCTGCCGGCCGTGCCGAGGCCGCTGGGTCCCGAATGTCCCTCCCCCGGGCACCGTGGGGTACACTCCCACGCCTGGTGCAAGGCCATCCTCGGCGAGCCTTCCCTGATCCCCGTGGGCACACTTGGGTGTTCCTCTTTTTTGGTGTTAACTTTGTGTTTAGGAAATACTTCCATTATAGCAGTTACCTTAAGGCATTGTGGTTGTTTATTTACAATCTTTCTTTCCGCTGGCGCGTGCCTACATTGTAAACCCTCTCAATAAACATCGGAACTAAAGAAGTTTAAGTTCCTTGGCTTAGCTTTCAGCGCCTTCTCAACCCGACATTAAGCTACCGCTTCTGTCTTTACACAGCTCTTCACGTGACGTGCTGATGTATCTACGTAATATACTTTCTATACCCCAAAATCTTCCTTTCTAGATGGAAAAAAGGGGTATTTACTGCTAACCCAGAACACCCCCGAAGAAATTGATGTCAAACTTATGGTCTCCAGTAAGGAAATTCCTACCCTTTTACTTATAAAGATAATCAAATATCTGTTCCTATCCTGGCCTTTGCCATGATACACATATGACATAGTCAAAATAGGTGAAAACACTACGACATCTGGCCCAAGTGGTCCTTGTGGGTAAAAGATGGGAAACACAGTTGGGAGGTCTCTGCTTATATGTCACTTCCTTTAAGAAGTCTTCCTTGATGCCCTACACTAGGTAGGATACCTTCTTTAGCTCTATTTACTCCTATAGTTCTCTAGCCTTACTTCTGTGCCTGTACTTGTCACATTCTTATAATTCCCTTTTTATCTCTAATCTCACCTAACCACGGTCCTTAAATGCAGGGCTTGATCTTTCATTATTGTATCTCCAGCACCAAGAATAATTCTGGTAAATAGTAGGCATTTAATGAATATTTATTAATAACAAGTAATTTAAGCCTGGGTTATATTATTCTTCAAAGTTTAAGCTAAATTCATATGAAAATAAAACTGAAGAAATAATAAACACAGCATTAATTAGTGAAATTATGTGATAAGTCCTATACAATACAATCCTGAACTGAAATAAGCATTATACAGTTTACCAAACTTTATATGAAATAGAGTCATCTGCATGGGAATTGGGAAATTTAAAGTAGTTCCTGCTTTATTGTTAAAAAAGTTTGTTTCTAATGTTTTTGCTTAAAACTGAAATAAAACTGGAAAGCTGTTTAATAAAATGTATGTTTTTACATATCAAACCATTGACCTCTTTTATGTTCTTTAAATTTGATTCATTAGTGGAATTAGCAAGGTTCTGTGCTTTTCTCACCTCATTCAGTTTTATAATTAACCAATAAAGCTTATTAGCTTTTAAGGAAGTTTTAGGAGCATAAATTGATTTATGGGTACCATATGGTTACATCAAAAGATTTGGTTTTGTTTTAACCTGAAGGGGATCCTTAAGCTCTTTTTTTAAACTAGAAATTCATGTTCTTTCTACCAAGAAATAATATCTGAAATAGTGATTTGTTTTTAATACCAAGCTATCAAAATTGGTGATGAGATTCAAAAGATATCAGAATCTTGTAATTCATTTGGTTTAATACCTCTCGTTTTGTAGATGGGTTAAATGTCCTCCCAAGGTTGTACAGCTAGTCAGTGTATATCCAGGATCAAAATTTTAGGCTTTCTATCCCAAGTCCAATGCTCTTTCACTAAAGCGTATAAATTGAAGCCACTAGTAGGCTATAAAGTTATTTGCTATGGGTTGTTCTGATTTTGTTGATTCACATAAGTATTCTTGCATCACATTAATTCTTAAGAACTATATTAGGAGACTTTTTAAAATATATGTAATATACATTGATTGCATGAGCAGATTGATGTCAATGAAATCATTACATTATAAAAGATAGGAGTAGAGACTCACCAAATCTTACGTCATAAAAAATTTCAAATTTCACCCTATTAAAATAAAAATGGAAGATAAAATTATACATAGTTTTGGGGTGAGTTTGCTATATGTAGTATTTTTAAATTTTACTTAATGCTGTGCTATTTTCAAGCAACCTTTTCAGGTTGATCATGACCTCATGCAAGAACCATCTGTTCTATCTTTGAGTGTAGTTGTACTTGAATATCTTAAAAGTTGTTGCATTCTGTCCCCTTTTGGAACTTTAAATGCTTTTACAGTCTTACCATTGCTACTTAATATCACTTCAAAGGAAGGTCTGGTGCAAAGAAAGTGACAAGGAAGGGGAAATAATAGATCGTGGAAGTAGACATTTTAGATTAAGTGCATTCTTAAAACATGTTATGGGGAGTTCCCTGGTGGCCCAGTAGTTAGGATTCTGGGCTTTCACTGCCGTGGCCCAGGTTCAGTCCCTGAGTGGAGAACTGAGATCCCACAAGCCACACGGCACAGCCAAAAAAAGCAAACACACACACGGTGTAATTTTTCATAAGATATTTCACATAATTTTACCCTTTCAGAACTATTGAGGTATTCGTTTAATATTCTGCTTTTACAAGTGATTTTCAAAAGGAGCACAAAGACCTTAGGTTGTAGATCTATTGAAGATAATCCTAAAATAGTATTTTAAAAGAATGTATTACATTTAGAATGCTTTGTAATTTTACAGTAATATTTTTTGCATTTTACAACTGGCTATAAGATAGCACCATAAATGAAGTAAATTAACTGGTAACAAACAAGTTATGTCACCCTTAAGGAAATTCACTATCCATTACCAGAAAGATGAAGATTTTTAAATATGTTTTAGATTTTTAAATAAGATCATTGTGGCTTCTATGGGGAGGATGATTGCGTGGATGGCAGGTAGTAAAAAGTAGAAGCAGGGAGGCCAGTTAGCAGACTTCAGGTACTAGAAGAGTATCTTTAGAAATGGGGATTTAGGATGTGTTCTGGAGACAGGGGACTTGTTGATCAAGTTGCTGTTAGAGAGTGAAGTAAAGAGAACAATCAAGAATGACTGCTAGGTTTTTGGCCTAAGCAACTGGATGTTTGGCAATGACTAGGGGTAGAACAGTTTTGAGGAGAGATGGTGGAATCAAGAATTAGATGCATATTATGCATCCATGTAAAGATAAAGTAGGAGATTAGATGTTCTTATCAAGAATTCGGAGAAGTTGTCAGATGATGAGGGATAAATATTAAAGAGGGAAAGTGAAGAGAAGTTTCTTCATTATAGAGTATTCAAAGGAGACTCAGCTCTCTGACTCTAAAAATAATCTTCCTGTGAGTCTTTCTTCTAACTTTCTAGTTCTTATGCCTACCACCAATCCTTTAAATAGTGTTGCTTGGCATAGTTCTAATCTATTATTTTTTAGTTAAAAGTGGTGAAGGCTATATAAAGTCTTGCAGTTATTCAAGAAGTTCTAATGGAAATTCATTAATGGTAAGTTACTAAGAGAAAGAAAAAAAAAAGACTCATTGGGGCATGTTAGAGAGAGGCTAGCTCCTAAAAATTGTCCCCTTGGGTCCTATCATTCAGAGAAAAAAGTGGGAGAAAGCACGATTCACGATAGCAGCAATTCTTTCGTGGTTATGAAAGAAACAGCAGAGCATTACTACTTTATAGGAGTATGCTTGGGGGACACGAGATATTTTAACCTTTTTCAAATGCATTTCAGTAGATATATTGCGACTCTAGGTCAAGGTACCAAAGTAGTTTAAAAAGGAATTGGATGAAGGTGGTCAAAGGTACAAACTTCCAGTTATAAAATAAATACTAAGGGTGTCATGTACCGCATGATTAATATCATTAACATTGCTGTACGTTATATGTGAAAGTTGTTAGGAGAGCAAATCCTGAGTTCTCAACACAAGGAAAACATTTTTAAATTTTGTGTCTTTATGGGATGATGGATGTGGTAAACTTACTGTAATCATTTCATGATGTATTTAAGTTAAATCATTATGTTGTACAACTGAACCCTAAGCAGTGCTGTATGTCAGTTGTATCTCAATAAAACTGGAAGAAAAAAATATGGTGACCAGGAAGACTGGCAATGAAAGAGACCTTTTTTTTCCTAGAAAATGTCATATAACTAAGGAAAGTGGAGAAGAGAACACCTTAGCTCAGAGATAGTAACTTAATTTTTACTTTCTGAGACCTAAATGATAATTTTGTTACAGACCTTTTTTCTTTTTGCCTGCGTTTTTCATACTAGTTGTGTTTAAGTAGCCATTGTTACAGCTTTGTAGTCTTTGCTCATATTATAATAAAGGAATAGCCAAAATAGATATCCTAGGTACATATCTGTTCAGCTGCCAATGCTAGTTGTTCTGTAACATAACCACAGATGCTCATTCTTTTTTATTTATTTATTTATTTATTTATTTATTTATTTATTTATTTATTTATTTATGTATGTCTGCGTTGGGTCTTCGTTGCTGTGCGTGGGCTTCTCATTGCAGTGGCTTCTCTTGTTGCGGAGCACGGGCTCTAGGTGTGCGGGCTTCAGTAGTTGTGGCACATGGGCTCAGTAGTTGCGGCTTACGGGCTTTAGAGCGCAGGCTCAGTAGTTGTGGCACACGGGCTTAGCTGCTCCGCGGCATGTGGGATCTTCCCGGACCAGAGCTCGAACCTGTGTCCCCTGCATTGGCAGGTGGATTCTTTACCACTGCGCCACCAGGGAAGTCCCGGGATGTTCCTTCTTTAAGCCAGGTTTATTTCTGACAAAAGAAATTAAAATAACATGAATAATTAAGTTTCAAGTGTAATGATCATATTATATTAAAGACATTACTTATGGGCTTAGTTAAAAGCCCTCTTTGTCTTGCTTAAGGGATCCAATCTGTGGGAATCTTAAAATATTAATAGAATCAGTTCTGGGTTTATGTTTATTTTTCCAGGCATGGCTGCCCCAGTGAATAATATATTCCATTAAAATCCTTAAAAATGTTCCAAATGTGCTTGAAATAGAGGACTACGGTTTTTAAGGGTGAGTCTACCTCATTAGCGTTTCTCCAATTTTTTTTTCCACCACCCTCAGAAGGAATACAGGGTACATCACAGTCCTATACATAAACATGTGTTTGTGTGTGCCATGATAACACTGCACCATGCGACAGTCTTTATTCTTACTATTCATTTATGTATGTGTAGTCAGCCTATGTAATGAAGCATTAGAGACATGGTAGGAAGGATTGAACTTTAGAGATGGAAGGGACAGAGAAAAGATGCGCCTTGCCTAAGACCACACAATTCATTCCTAGGCATTCTGGAGGAAACCAGAAAAAGTGAATCTCTTATCCTTAAAAAGGCCTACTGAACTCATATTTGATATTCAGGTACTCATAAATTTGTAGAACATTGCTTTTTAATTGACCCATGAACTGTGTCCATATTTCATTACTTAATATTTAGGCAAGACATAAACCATCTAAAGATTTCTAGTTTATTTGCCCAACCCTTTACAGATAGGGCCACATTTTTAGCTTTTTTTTGTTTTTTTAATTTGAAAAGTAATACAAGCATATAGTTATTTTAAAAAAAAACACAAAATTTAAACAACACAAAGTAATTTTTCACATCTCTCAACTTAAGTCATCCCTAATAAATAACCTATTTCGTACCTGTTTTCATTTCTTTCGAAACTTGGAGACTTTTTTCCATCAGTACAGGTAGATGTATCCATTTTTATTTGCTGCATCATCTATTCCATTGTTTGAATATACCATAATTTGCTTAAAGATATGTCTGTTGTGCTCATTTGGTTCTTCCCAGTGTCTAATATAAACAATGCTACAATGAATATAAATCTGTAAACACTTAAGAGCACATCCTAAAGTAAATTCCTAGGAGAGCTACTGCTAAATCAGGAGATACCTGCATTTAAAAATTTGACAGCTAGCGTCAGGGTCAAATTTAAATGAACTAGAATCAGTTATGATAGCGTTCCTCCAGAGAGAAATTGCTTAATTTCCTTCAGTAGCAACACATTCCAGTATCCAGCATGAGTCACAAATAAAAGGAAAGCACAATTATCCATAAGAACTTCCCCCTCAAATTTTCTATTTCTGAATTTTACATGTTGTGGTGGTTAACACTTTATTTTTTTCTTTTCTTTTAAATTTATTTATTTATTTATTTTTGGTGGTGCTGGTCTTCGCTGCTGCACGCGGGCTTTCTCTAGTTGCAGAGAGCGGGGGCTACTCTTCACTGCCGTGCGTGGGCTTCCCACTGCAGTGGCTTCTCTTGTTGCGGAGCCCGGGCTCTAGGCGCACGGGCTTCAGTAGTTGTGGCACGTGGGCTCAGTAGTTGTGGCACACGGGCTTCAATAGTTGTGGCTCGCGGGCTCTAGAGCGCAGGCTCAGTAGTTGCGGCGCACGGGATTAGTTGCTCCGTGTCATGTGGGATCTTTGCGGACCAGGGCTGGAACCCGTGTACCCTGCAGTGGCAGGCGGATTCTTAACCACTGCGCCACCAGGGAAGCCCTAGTGCTTAACACTTTAAAAGGCTTATTTCCCTTCATAATAATGCTTTAGGGAATACATGCGCCCCCGCTCTTTTTCCAGAGTTTACTACACCTTTTCACTAACAAAGAGATAAAACCTTGACTCTGAATCCATGTCACAGTGCCACCCACGTTCAATCTGTGGGCCTTCTTGATGTGCAATAGACAATATTAGCACTGGAACTACCATTACTACCTAATGCTTTCTTCTCTATTTAAATCTATAATTTTCCTTCTAAAGTGACATATCGGCAAATATTTGTGCAGCTCTTCATAAAAGCGAGTGCACAAAATACTACTTAGGCTTACACTGACCACGTTTAAAATTAAGATTCAGAAAAGCTCAGAGAAAATGACAGATAGCCACATTTCCAGCATTTATTTTCTTTGTAGCCATGTACAATTTGAGAACATTTGGTTTTACTATGGACTCTGTTAAAGGAACAGACCATACAGTTACATTTTATTTAGAATGGCTTTACATTGTGGTGATAGCTTTTTGTCTTAATATGTCTTGTATCCTACCTTGTGTTTGTAGAGTGAATTAAGGTCATTATTCAGAGGATACATAGTCAGACTTTACATAGTCAGACTGAATCTTCAATGCAAATGCTACATAATATTTTTTATCAAATAATAACAAAGGAAAAGAAAAACAGCTATATGTGTTTAATAAGGAAAAACTGGCGTATAGAAAATACCAAAGCAGGTTACGATAGCAGGGTTTAAGCCAATTTTGTTTTTAAAATGTCATGTACATAGAAAAGAGTTTAACATCAGTTTTCTTTGGATAGTGGAACTATAGGTGATTTTAAAATATTTTTCTTTGAAAAGATTTTTTATTTTCCCACAATGAACCTGCATGACCTTGCAATTTAAAAAGCCAATGCTCTTTAAAAAAAAAAAAATTATGTATTCCTTCAACTCTTCCTTTTCAACCCCCCCCCCACTTTTCCATCAGTTTTCCTTCATTAATCTTTTGTGTTTTTTTGTTTGTTTATGTGTTTGCATTCTTCCTTGCTTTTGTCTTTTTGTTTTTCCTGATTATGATAGAGGACTAGTCCTATTCTCTCTTTAGGTATGTAAACCAAGGAGTGAATTCTCAAGAAGAGAAATATGCATTACCACATCTGTGGATTTTCTTCCCTTCTCAGCATTTGTTAGCTCTTATTAGCTGGGACAAAGCCAATTACCACCTTTTTGAGATGGGGGTAATTTTTCCTTTTGTTTTCCAAATTTCTTGCAATATTAATGTGACCATGTGAAAAATTTTATTCTCAGTCACTGCTAAAGACTGCGTGGAAAAGAGGAAAGAATGAGGAGGGACAAGGCAGCCATTGACATTTGGTTACATTAAGTTTAAAAATAACTATTTTTCAGTACTATAGAGAAACATATTTGGTGACATGAGTGGATTTTAAGGACAAATTCAGCATGCTATAATCTGTTAATAACTTTTCATCTGTTAGTTGTGTCAATATTTTTGAAGCCACTAAGTGTATTACCACCATTTTTAATGTTTCAGGTGTTCTTGATTCATTCCGAAGAGCTGACCAATGGAAGAAATAAGAATACTCTATTATTTATGAATCACCCCACACTAGCTCAAAATACACTGTTTGAATTTCTGTTCTGAGCTTCTATGTCTTTTTACAATCTTTTGAAAAGTGTGCCTCAAATAACAGCAGATAATCACCAGGATGGGAGTGAATGACTTGTGGCAGATTCTGGAGCCTGTTAAACAACACGTCCACTTGCACAGTCTTGGTGGGAAAACCATTGCGGTTGATCTGAGTCTCTGGGTATGTGAAGCACAGACAGTCAAAAAAATGATTGGGACAGTCATGAAGCCCCACCTCAGGTAGAGTAAACATGCTCAGAATATAAATAGATGATTGCATAAGCAGTGGATGTCTTGGTTTTGTTTCCACTTCATTTCTTTTGTTGTTGCTGTTTTACATTTTGAGATTTTAAAATGTATTAACATGTCTCGATCTGCCATCTCCATATTGATAACACAAATTTGTACCTCGTACCCTTTGAGCTTCAGACTCATATACTTGGCTGCCTATTTAACATATCCGCAAGGATGCTTCGATGACTAAAAGCCAGAAATTTGGGAGCCATTCTCCCCCTGTTTTGTCCTCCACACATCCAATCCATCAGAAGTCTTGCCAGTTCTACTTCCAGAATATACCCTGCGTTCACAAACTTCTCTCGATGTCCAGAAGCACTGCCTCAGTGGATGCCAACATCTCTTATCTGCCCTGCTGAGATGAAATCTTCGCTAGTTTCCCTCCCTCCTCTCTTGGCCTCCTCCTCCTCCAAACCATTTTCCACATAACAATTAGAATAATCATAAATCTCCTTTGCTAAAAGACACACAGTGGTCTCTCAGTACAGTCTACTTAAAATAAAATCTTAACAAATAAAATGTTATTGCATATAACATTTTTGATATTAATGTTCTTGCCGTTATGTCATACTGCTATGTTGACTTCTGCTATCAATATATGATGATTAATGTATTATTAACTTTTATATTTCAGGAACCTATTTTTTCGTATCTCATATTTAACGCTAATGGACGTAAAACTGGTGTTCGTTATGGAAGGGGAACCGCCAAAGCTGAAAGCTGATGTCATAAGTAAGAGGAATCAGATTCGGTATGGAGGTTCGGGAAAAACATGGTCTCAGAAAACAGGGAGATCACATTTTAAATCAGTCTTAAAGGAGGTGAGCATTCACATCTGATTTAATAATTCTGATTTGAATTATAGAGTATATTTTACTTGGATAAAGTTTTTCGTTCAGTATCCTTAATACTTGTTAACTTTACTGTGACTAGAAGGACAGTGTGAATAGAGAAGAGAGTTTAAGTTTTGGAGTGAAACTCACCTGCATTCAGATTCTGACTCTGGCCATTAGAAACTCTGGGACAGTGGGCAAGATTTTTAACCTGTCTCTGCCTCGTTTCCTACTCTGTAAAATAGGATAGTAATACTTTACAGGGATATGGTGAAAATTAGAGAAAATATATCTAAAACAACCGGTGCATAGTCAGGACTTAATATGTTACATTTTATGACATCTTCAGCACTTAAAGAATTCCCAGAATAGAGGTCCCATTGATTCATACTTTACCCATTCAGGATTAGAGTTCATAGATACAATACGTGTTTGGCTTTCTTTAGGGCTTTGTAATTTTAAAAAGTACTTATTGTTATATTTTAATATATTTATACGTTATATATATTTTTATAAAAATTTAAAGAGAAATCTATAATACGATAAAGTAAGTAAAACAATAGGAAGCTATTATTATTTTGTCTCTTTTTATTTTATTTATTTTTTTATAAATTTCTTTATTTATTTTTGGCTGCGCTGGGTCTTCGTTGCTGCGCGGGGACTTTCTCTAGTTGCGGCGAGCTGGGGCTACTCTTCCTTGCCGTGTGTGGGCTTCTCTTGTTGTGGAGCACGAGTTCTAGGCACACGGGCTTCAGTAGTTGTGGCTCGCGGGCTCTAGAGCACAGGCTCAGTAGCTGTGGTGCACGGGCTTATTTGCTCCGTGGCATGTGGGATCTTCCCGGACCAGGGCTCAAACCCGTGTCGCCTGCATTGGCAGGAGGATTCTTAACCACTGCGCCACCAGGGAAGTCCCCTGTCTCTTTTTAAAGTGTATATACTTTTAAAAATTGCGGTAATCATGCACAAATAATTTTTATCTGGAATTTTCACTTAACATACCCATGTTTCCCTGTTACCATATTCTATTCAAAATCATTACCTTAATGATGGTACACCATGTATGAAGGTATGAAATCATTCCCCATGATTGTATATTGTATTGTATATTGTTTGCTTTTTAGTTCTTCTCTATTATACAGGAAATTATGATGAACACTTTTTTGTAAGCATAGCTTTTTCTTGTGATTTTACGGTAAAATTACCCAAAGTGGGATTGATAGACCAAAGTTTAGGAGTGATTTTATAACTCTGGCCAATTACTTTCTACCAGTACAGATATGAGATAGGCAATTTCATTGCACCCACAAGATTATTGGATATTAGGAGGTTTATCTTTGTACTATTTGGTATGCAGAATCGAAGACATTTATTTGTTTATATATATAATACGTATAAATACATATAATACATATTTAATATGTATTGTTCTTTTAATGGTGAGGTTAAACATTTCACTTAGTTTTAGTCCCTCTCTGGGTAATGACCATCATATCCTTTCCCCACTTATCTTTTGAGGTTTTACTTTTTCTTTTGTTCAAATTCTTTATATACTAAGGAAGTAAACCTTTTATCATATTTGCTTTGAGTTCCTATCCCTGTTTTTCTTTTTAATGTTGTTTAAATTTTTAATTTCTTTTAAAAGGCATTGCATAAATTAATAAGCATTTTTCTCCAGAAATTCTATTTTCTATTTTTATGTGACTAAAAATAATAATTTTCAGTTAGTGATTCTTCTACCTTAATGACTATCAGTAATTGACGAAAATATCTGTACTGAATTCTAATTATTTCTTCTGTAATCAGTTCCTGGAAATATCTATGGTTTACATACTTAAGGCATTAAATACCCAGTATAAAGCAAAAAGATGTTTATGTCCTTTTGAGAAAATTGCTCTATTCCTATTTCTTTATTTCTCTAATTGTGGTGTTCTTAGGCATTTTGTATTGGTTCAATGTTGCCTGCCCATTAATCATTATCATATTTCTGTACACTCAGTTACTAAGCCTTACGTTCTCCTAATCTACTGCCATTTTTAGTTACAAGCATGAAAAGCACACATTAGTCCTCCAACACAACCTCCACCCCACGTGATAGAGACTTAGGGTAGAGAAAATTGCAACCAACCTCATCACAAATTCTGTGCTGGTTTTTGAACAGAATCTGAAATGACTTTTAAACTCTTGTTTTTTATGAAAGGATACTTTTTATGTATGGGTAAATTAGAAACAACTATGGTGTTGCAGTAGCACCTATAACAAAACCGTCTCTCTAAAGTCACCCAGCCGGAGTTCTGAAAAGCACCTTTTTTTTCGACATAGTACTTTCTCTTTCTGAACCTTGTCCACCTTGGGCAACATCTGGCAGAGGTTTTTATTACATCATGTAGCATGCAAACAATTAATCAGTTACAGCAAAAGAGATGATATTTTTTCTGTCTCTAGAAACTACAGGTAAATAGCCTCTTTTCCTCACCATATCCAGTATTCCTCAGTGATAGAATGAGAGTATCACATATGACAAGAAAGAATGCACTAGGCTGTAAAGCTAAACTATAAGCTACTCAGCTGGGTTAAATTCATAACCCCAAGAAAACCGCAAATTGATATAAACATCCTGTACAGACGTTTGACTTCCTAGGAGCACTCCATCAACGTACCCCTGTGTGGTTCCCCATAATGTGAGAGTTTCATCGTACAGGGGAGGTGATAAGAAGTGAACTTTACGGTCTCAAGCCAAAATTGTGTAATAGCGTCTTCTTTGGAAGGGCTCATATTGGGATGATCATCATGTGAGAAGAATTGCTGTAGTTTTACAGATGTAAATGTTAATGTGATTAATTATTATTATGTCAAGATATTTTCAGACTCTTGAGATAATAGCGTTGAACAAAACAATGAAAATTGCATATTCATTACTTTTTTAAGTACTTTTAAAATTAATTTTTTAATCGAATATGGATTACTTTTTAATTGACATTAAAATTTTTAGCTTTTCCTTTCAGAAAATTTTAAATGAATACAAAAGTAACCCATCACCAATCTTTAACAATTATCAACTCTTGACCAATTTTGTTTCATCTATACTCCCACCCACTCCTCTACTCCCACATTTTTTTTTTAACATCTGTATTGGCGTATAGTTGCTTTACAATGGTGTGTTATTTTCTGCTTTATAACAAAGTGAATCAGCTATACATATACATATATCCCCATATCTCCTCCCTCTTGCGTCTCCCTCCCACCCTCCCTATCCCACCCCTCTAGGGGGTCACAGAGCACCGAGCTGACCTCCCTGTGCTATGCGGCTGCTTCCCACTAGCTATCTATTTTACATTTGATAGTGTATATATGTCCATGCCACTGTCTTACTTTGTCCCAGCTTACCCTTCCGACTCCCCGGGTCCTCAAGTCCATTCTCTATGTCTGCATCTTTATTCCTGTCCTGCCCCTAGGTTCTTCAGAACCATTTCTTTCTTTTAGATTCCGTATATATGTGTTTGTTTTTCTCTTTCTGACTTACTTCACTCTGTATGACAGTCTCTAGGTCCATCCACTTCACTACAAATAACTCAATTTCATTTCTTTTTATGGATGAGTAATATTCCATTGTATATATGTGCCACATCTTCTTTATCCATTCATCTGTCATTGGACACTGAGGTTGCTTCCGTGTCCTGGCTATTGTAAATAGAGCTGCAATGAACATTGTGGTACATGACTCTTTTTGAATTATGGTTTTCTCAGGGTATATGCCCAGTAGTGGTATTGCTGGGTCGTATGGTAGTTCTATTCTTAGTTTTTTAAGGAACCTCTGTACTGTTCTCCATATTGGCTGTATCAATTTACATTCCCACCAACAGTGCAAGAGGGTTCCCTTTTCTCCACACCCTCTCCAGCATTTATTGTTTGTAGACTTTTTGATGATGGCCATTCTGACCGGTGTGAGGTGATACCTCATTGTAGTTTTGATTTGCATTTCTCTAATGATTAGTGATGTTGAGCATCCTTACATGTGTTTGTTGGCCATCTGTATATCTTCTTTGGAGAAATGTCTATTTAGGTCTTCTGCCCATTTTCGGATTGGATTGTTTGTTTTTTTGATACTGAGCTGCATGAGCTGCTTGCAAATTTTGGAGATTAATCCTTTGTCAGTTGCTTCATTTGCAAATATTTTCTCCCATTCTGAGGGTTGTCTTTTTGTCTTGTTTTTGGTTTCGTTTGCTGTGCAAAAGCTTTTAAGTTTCATTAGCTCCCGTTTGTTTAGTTTTGTTTTTATTTCCATTTCTCTAGGAGGTCCCACATTATTTTGAAGCAAATCCCGGACATAATATTGTTTTAGTATTTCAGTACCTTTCTCTAAAAGATAAGGGCTCTTAAAAAATACAAACATAACCACAATACAATTTTTATTATTGCACCTAAAAGTTTAATACTAATACTTTGCCATTAAGTATTCAGTGCTCAAGTTTCCAGTTTTTTCTTAAGTGTAATAAGTTTTAAAACACCTAAATATCTACTATTAATATTTGTGATATAGAAGTAAGTTAAACACTGAAAAAAGCAGCAATAAAAATGTTCTTAGATTTGTTGCACCTACTTTTTCTTTGCAGTGTCTTGATATGCTGGAATGCTTAGGAATTCCGTGGGTCCAAGCTGCTGGGGAAGCTGAAGCCATGTGTGCTTACCTCAATGCCAGTGGTTATGTAGATGGCTGCCTCACCAATGATGGAGATGCTTTCCTTTATGGGGCCCAAACTGTTTATAGAAATTTCACTTTGAATACCAAGGTATTTTTTCTTTCTCTTTTTCAGCATTTGTTTTACACACTACTTTTTTTAAAGGGATTAATTCTTTGCACTTAGCAATCACTAAGTAAAATGTTTACTGTTACTAAAAATATCAGTGCCACATAGTTCATTCTCTTTGAAATGTGGATTTCTCTCCTAAGGGCTTGACTTGTTTCACAAGGTTTAATTCTAAATCAGTTTCAACTACATATTATAAAATTGCATACAATATGTATTGCCTTGACCCAGAATTTGCACTTTTAGTAAGCTTCAAAAACACCTTCAAATATGCAAGGAGAGATATACAAGGATGTTAACTGCAGCATTGTCACTAATTACAAAAATTTGGCAAACAACCCAAATGCCCATTGATAGAGAATGGCTAAATACAGCCACGGTTCTCATGGAGGGAGGTAATACATGGGACATTTTGGTTGTAACTGTTCAAGGTTGGGCAAGGGAGACTATGGACCTTTGGTGGATTGGAGCCAGGGAGACTAAACCTCTTGCCAAAAAATTCTGTTATCTTTCTGAAAATGCTCCCAGTGTCCCCATTGAGAAACACTGCCTTAGAGTCTGTCTAATGTAAGCAATCATTAAAAAGGTATGTATTATTGATATTAAAGATACAGTTATATTAGTGGGCAGGAAATATTGCAAAATAGTATTTTTATATAATCCTATTTTTACTTAAAAATAGTGTAATAAATATTTGTATGTATGTGTCAAAGAACTTGTTTCTTAGAAGAATATGCCTGATGCTGTTAATGATAGTTAACTTCTGATGATGTAATTACAATAATATACAATTTCTATAATATACACTTTACAGTGCTTAATTGTGCAAGATGAAAATCTACTTTTGTAGACACCAAAAAACAATAAAGAGGAAAAAATGACTACTATAGTTAATTTTTTAAAGCCATTTTTGAAACTATGACTTTATTTCCAGATACTGAAGTGTTAGATTTTATGAAGATTCTGGTGATCAGGATAATGTTAAACTTATAGGAATAAACATTTAGAAACAGCTTTGACAAATTATTTTTTATAATGTTTTTTTTTTGTTTAGTTTTTTGAAGATGAAACTGAATCCGTTCTTTCTTCTAGGACCCACATGTTGACTGTTATACAATGTCATCCATCAAGAGTAAACTAGGTTTGGATAGAAATGCTCTGGTTGGGCTAGCAATACTACTTGGCTGTGATTATCTTCCAAAGGTACGCTGAAATTTTCATATTCATTTACTGTTCAGAGTGGGGTTCTTTTGATACCTTACATGCTGCATAAATATGAATTACAATATCATTTTATATAATTAAGAACCTAATTTAGAATATAGGTGTAATAAACTATTCAGTAACTAAAATAATCAGCATTTCAAGTGGCATTAAACAGCTTGCTCATCATGATACTGAATGTTATAGATGAGAATAGAATTATAACTAGTACCACAGCTTAAATCTCAGTAAACCATTACTCTAAGAGTTTCACATTCACGGTTGACTATCCTTTTAGAGAAATGTAGGAATTACTCTTTCCTTGTCTCTTGCCAATATTAGTTTCTATCACTGTTGTCTGAGTTTTGCATCTCCATTGTAGCTTTCTATTTGTGCACATGCTCAGTGTTATTGTTACTGTTGCTAGGCAACATGATTATTGGGTTAAGCCATTCATCCTTCCATGCCTCTTAGCATTGCATTGAGTTTTGCTCATGAAAACCTTTTATTTTATATCTTAAGATACACAATATAGTTCTCTGTAACAGGTATAATAGGTGAGGGATAAATTAAGAATTACAATGATAACCACATTCATAAATACGATATTTAAAAATATAAAATGACTTGTACTGTAGCTCCTACTATTTTTATATAGTCCCATTATTATGTCCCTGCTGATCATCTTTGTATCCTTACTAAACCCCTCATTATACTATAGACTCTATCCCCAAGAGAAGTCTAAAGAAGGATGACATATAATTTTTTTTCACTAGAGCTTGGGAGAGGAAAAAATAGTAGGATAGTAAAATTATTAACTCTGATTTCTAATCTGTGTCACCAGTGACCAAATAGAGAAATCAACAATTTTTTTTAACTAGTAAGAAAAGAAAACAGGAGGAAAAGAACTGTTAAATAACACAGAAAATAATTATTATAGTTCTCATTCTGAAATAGATTTCTGTTTCCCATATGTAATTGTATCATAATTAAAGTCTAAAAACAGCTCAGTGTTGAATATAAGAAAAAATTTGCAAACTTGAACTCACAGAAACCAATTTTAGCTGCAGTGGTATTACATTATACACTAGCCTTACCTATTTTGATTTTTTGTTTCCTTGCAACCAAAACTGCTATCTATTTATATCATTGTACCTAATGATCTTTAAGACTCTACTATCATGATTTGCCTAAAAAAATTTAATATGTAATTAAATGCTAATACATGAAGGGTGACATACAAAATATCCAGCAACTGTTTTGCTAAAGACATAGGCTGTAGAGATGAAAAATGCTTCTGGATACCCTCTGTTGTGCTATGTGTTACCCTTTTAGCTGAATCCTGAGTGTAGGTGGGTTGGAAAGGGAATTCATTTTAAGGGGGAGACCCCTTTGCTGGCAGGCACTCAGGGTACATGGGCATTGGCTATTTACTAACCAGTTTAGAAGTATTTTAACACTGGTATGTCTCCCCTGATGCACGTTGGCTAAAGAACAGCCTTGCTTACAAAGACATATTAATAAACTTTTATAGGAACTGGAAGACTCAATTTAAACCAGAAATTGTCGTGTGAATATACATTTATTTATATATTTTTTGTGTAGGAAACTTAATGCTTATTTTAATTTTCTTAAGTTATTAATTTCAAGAGTTAACTTGGAACTCTCCTTTGTTCTCTTTGGATATCTGGATCTTTAAATATTATATGTTCATATAATCAAATGAACATGCCTTTTCCTGATTACAAATATAACATAAAGTTAGGTCAAATTAAAATACTATCAAAATAATTAACATAGAAAATGAAAGCCCTCTAAAATTCTGTTCCTCCCTCTCCTAAAATAAACAGTCAGTGGTTTGGTATATAACACTCTGACTTTTTTGTTTGCATAAATTAACAATATAATTGTTATTTAACTTACAAATCTAAATCATACTGTATGCTATTTTGCAATTTTCATTTTACACGTAACAATGTGTCTTGCACACAGTTACCTCATTCTTTGAGCTACACAATCTTGCATTGAATGGACATCTCACCCTTCATTTATCTATTCCCTAGTGATTAACATTTGAATTTCTTTTCCCACTTTCTGAAAGGGAGTCCCTGGAGTTGGAAAAGAGCAAGCATTAAAACTTATAAAGATTTTGAAAGGGCAAAGTTTACTTCAGAGGTAACTAAAAATTACTTTTTCTTGTGACATTAGTCTTTTATTCTTGTTGAACTTAATAGTGAATACAAAAAGTATTGTGCTTTCCAAAAAAATGTTTTGTATTTTTAAGATGATCTGTATTTTTATTTAAAATCAGTTATTTTATTTATTCAGAAGTTTTCCAAAGAAAACTGAAAAGTATATGTCCTAAGCCATATTTTGGTTTTTTCAATATTATTAACTCATTACAAACACAAGTAGTAAGATGTCAAATGCATTTATTTATAACCATGGGCATTTGCCACAGGCTATTTTAGACTATTTCATCAAAAAGTAAAGATAAACTAACATTAAATTAATTTTATATTTTAAATTACTTTTTATATAAATACTTTGATACTATATTTTTCTATAAATGAAATGCCTGACATGTTGCAAATATTTAATAACACTTGATCAAAAATTTTACTTGACTGCCCTTTGTTCCATAGCCACAAATTTAGTAATACGTTAATTCTAATGAATTAACTGTACAATTTGAGGATACAAGACAGTTAGGATACAGAGTATATTAACGTTTACAACCTGTGCTGTTTAGTTTTGAAAGCATGTCAGGTATATTTACTTGATGAGGACAATGTTTTATAAAAATTAATACTTATGATGATAAAGTATAAAATGAATAAAAAAGAAAGGAACTAGGACACTGGGGACTTAAAATAGTCCTTGCCTCCAGTAGTTATGAGATAGTGAGTACGTGAAAGGAAACATTAAGTGGTAGAAATGAAAAAGGGATGGGGGCTTCCCTGGTGGTGCAGTGGTTGAGAATCTGCCTGCCAATGCAGGGGACACGGGTTCGAGCCCTGGTCTGGGAAGATCCCACATGCTGCGGAGCAACTAGGCCCGCGAGCCACAATTACTGAGCCTGCGCGTCTGGAGTCTGTGCTCCACAACAAGAGAGGCCGGGATGAAGAGTGGCCCCCACTTGCCGCAACTAGAGAAAGCCCTCGCACAGAAACGAAGACCCAACACAGCCATAAATAAATAAATTAGTTAATTAATTAATTAAAAAAAAAAAAAGGGATGACTATGAGAAAGATTTCAAATAGCCATGCTCTTTCTTTTAGTGCTTCTCTTTCAGCTGTAAAGCTACTGATCTAAGACTTTAATAACATTATTATGTTATTTAATAACATTATTAACATCACTAAAACATCAGTGATTACTGTTTTCCAAAGCAGAAAAGCAAAGGTATACTTTGGCATGGGGGTGAGTTAAGGAATCATTTGGGAATTGTGAAGAATAAAATAAAAAAGGAAAAGCAAGCAAATATGGCACTTGGCTAACCGCAGATCATTCTTATTGAGACAGTTTCAGCAAATATGTACTTTTGGCAACATTTTATAAAATGTTTGCCTTCACGCTTGAAAATAATGAGATTACATTTTGTTATAATTATCTGTCATTCCAATTTTTATTAATTTAGACTAACCTTCCCCCTGGTTATTTTTAATTTTTTATGTTTTTATGTCCCCAGACTGGAACAGCAACTTCACCGCCAAAGGAAAAATAAGTAGGCGGGTGGAAAGGAACAGAATAGCCTGATATTTGAGAACATGGCATTTTGGTGACCTTATTATTTATTTTTTCTTTTTAATACCATTTTCTTTTATAGGTTTAATCAGTGGAATGAAAAATTTTGTTACTCTATTTCACAACCAGCAGTCGTTAGCAAACTGGCTCATTGCTCTGTATGTTCCCATCCAGGTAAGCAGACATAGGGAATGATAGCTCTAGAATATTATTGTCTGATACCTACGTTTTCATCTCTGTTCTTATAGTACTTTTTACATACCTACCTTCCTTACCAGATTGGGAACCCTCAGTGTCAGGAGTTGTGTCACATACACACAGTAGACACTCGATAAATATTTATTGAATGAAATAACGTGATGTAAATGATAAATATAGGATATGTGCAGTTTCGAACTATGTTATCAGATTACTGTGATCCTAAAATTATGTTTTCAATATAGAAATCCATTTTAAGAAAAAAAATTGTACTGATAAATCTTAGGGAAAAATGGAAGTGAAATCATTTGCTTATGTATCAGTGATTTATCTTTATATATTTAGAGAATTCTTAACTGTCCTATAGTGCATTTTTATTGTGTGTGAAGATAGTGACTTAAAACTAATTTCTAATACATGTTCACTGTTCAGTAGCTTGGACCCTGTTCATTAGTCTTGATAAAAAAATGATGTCCCTGACATGTACTGGGTTAAAAAGGCCTTTTGCTCTCAGGAGAGATTAAGAGATCATGTTAGCTCATCTTTTAAAAGAAATTCTGCTTTATCTATTTGTCTTAATATGTTTTCATTAGCCTTTTAAAATGATAGATGAAACCATGGAAGAAATCAAAGTTTTTATAGATAAAATGCCCTTCTGTAGTTTTTTTGGTACCTTATAAATGATGATTTTAGGTCATGTCAGTTATGTAGGTTCTTTGTGTTCTCAAAAGTGTTGAAGGTAGTCATGCTTTCCTTTTACTGGGCACTAGGACCCCACACCCAGGCCACAATCACAATTTATGTTCCAAGCATAGTTTAAAAATAGCTATATAGTAACTGAGAGCTAGCCACTAGCAGAGGTAATTAACTGCTCTATTCTTTTCATATTCTTATTAAAGAAACCATTTCATGAATTATTCTATTAACTAAATAATGTTTTACTAATAATGTCCTTCTTTTCTTGTATGTAGCTACCACATACACCACAGTTTTCCATTTGAGATTATTATAAATGTATAATTTCATATTACAAATTAACACTTTCAGACAGAAGGGTAATTTACAGAAAAAAAATAGTGTCATGTGATAGTAATAGCTAAAGATGTACTTTATCGTAAGAATTATTATTGTGTTCATTACTCTATTCAGCCTAAATGTATTGAAACCCTTCTATATGCTAGGCATTTTGCTAGGCAGTATTTGTTTTTGAAAATTCAGATAAGGGCAAAAAAAAAAAATGTACATCGAAGGTAATGCTAAAAAGCAGTGAAAGTCATACTTTTTGTGTCTCCATGAAGGTTCACCTAAGGATCATGAACGTAATGGATGCAAATTATGTAAAACTGATCGATATTGTGAGCCACATGATTATGAATACTGTTGTCCTTGTGAGTGGCACCGAACAGAACATGAGAGACAGCTAAATGCAGTAGAAAACAGTATTAAGAAGTAAGTTTTTTGTACTCATTGTTTCCTGATGTGGCCTATTTATACACCTGTGGTTGAATTATTTCTTCATAACTTTCCCCCATGTAGATTAATAACGTTTCACAGAATCCTTTTCTAGACTCTGTTCAAAAATTAGGCTATCTTAGAAGATAGTAATTTAATAATGTTTCATTGAGAAGCTTGATGACTAGGATACTATACAAGGACACTTTCCATTAAATGAGAAGAGATTAAATGGATGATTTTAGAGTCTATCTAAAATTGCCTGATTGTATTAATAACATGTATATAACTTATTTTCAGAAAAGCTTGCAGTTGTGAGGGATTCCCATTCCACGAGGTAATGAGTAATAATTCAACCATGTGTTTATCTCAGAAGCTTTTTTTAAAAGTTTGACATCTCAATTGCTGTTTTCTGTTCTCTTGCTAGGTTATTCAAGAATTCCTTTTGAACAAGGATAAATTGGTGACGGCAATCAGGTACCAAAGACCTGATTTATTATTGTTTCAGGTATCTGAAAATAAGCTCTTATTTTACAGTGTGAAGTTGGATACTAGGAAGATAAGAAGGGGTAATCACTTTGACTGATCTGAGAGGAGTTTGAAATAGATGGCTCTTGAGTGCATATGTATTTTTCAGCATTTATATCTAATCTCCGTTCCTTTGCCACACAGTAACTATACTTTGCAGCCCATAAGACAAATCACAATTATGCTGTTCTTTACAAGACACCTTAAAGACCATGTACAGATGTATTGTATTCAGGGATATGTTGGGGGAGAGATACTAATAACCAGAGAATGTAAAGATATATATTGTTATTGTATATTGTTATGGAAGACAATGTATTGTTATGGAAGACAGTATAGTTTACAAATGCATTGAGATTTGTAATCAGTGACCTAAATTTAAATTTGGACAGTCCGTCGCTTACCATGTGACCCTGGATATGTGTTTTCCTCAAAATAGAAATAATATTACTTATCTTGTGAAGTCACTATGCAGATTAAATGAGATTATTTATATTAACCCCTAGTATAGTAGCTAGAGAAACAGAGTGGCTCAATAAATTGTAACTACTTGTTGCTTAGCTCTACCAAGAACAGTAGTAATAATGGCAACCAAGATTCATTGAACATTTAAAATTTGCTGTTATATTTAACACATTACATGTAATCTTCCCTAACTTTATAATGTGTGTGCCGGATTATATTTTACAGAGGGAAAACCTGAGGCTAAAAGAGGTTAAGTAACTGACCCAAATCTAGGAAATATTCTGACCCTCAAACCCAGAACCCTCACACTTACATCATTGTGCCATATTGCCTCCTTAGGAGGCTCACTGTTCTTTCTGGGAATATTCTCGTTGATACAACTTTAACTAATGTTATCTCTTAAGGAAAAGATAATATCACCCTGAGAGTGCTGTTTGTCTCCAAGAGATAACAAAATCTTGTTTTATTTTTATTATATTTACAGAGATTTACTCTTGAAAAAATGGAGTGGCCCAGTCACTATGCATGTGAGAAATTGTTGATACTGTTGACGCACTATGACATGATAGAAAGAAAGCTCGGTAGAAGGAACTCTAATCAACTACAGCCACTTCGGTAATATAAAGAATTGTATGAATATGTCCCTGTGTTTTCATTGGAATATTTTATCTAAAATATTCTTCTTAATATCTTTAATAGTGGGATATATATCTCTTTGTTTTATAAAAATGGAGGAAAGGTCTACTGGAATATTAAGAGCTTATTCAGGGCTTAGAGTCCAGATGACATAGTAAGTTCATGCTTTGACACACTTCTCTGCCTCAAACATATAGTAATAGTAGACTATTAAAAGAAATAAATATAAAAAGATATAGCTAGGATTAACTAGATAATTATTTCCGTGGACCAGAAAGGGAACAGAAATGTAAAGTGAATGGAGGGACTGAAACGGAGAATTGGTGGCTCTCAGTGAAGGGTATATGATTATTCATTGTACTCTTCTTGAAACTTTTCTTTTTTTTTTTTTAATTTATTTTTGGCTGTGTTGGGTCTTCATTGCTGTGCGCGGGCTTTCTCTAGTTGTGGTGATCGGGGGCTACTCTGCGTTGTGGTGCGTGGGCTTCTCATTGCGGTGGCTTCTCTTGTTGCGGAGCACGGGCTCTAGGCGCGTGGGCTTCAGTAGTTGTGGCACACGGGCTCAGTAGTTGTGGTTCACGGGCTTTAGAGTGCAGGCTCAGTAGTAGTGGCTCACGGGCTCTAGAGCACAGGCTCAGTAGTTGGGGCGCACGGGCTTAGTTGCTCCGCGGCATGTGGGATCTTCCCGGACCAGGGCTCGAACCCGTGTCCCCTGCATTGGCAGGTAGATTCTTAACCACTGCGCCACCAGGGAAGCCCGAAACTTTTCTTAAGGTTTGAAAATTTTCAAAATAAAAAGTTTTGGGGAAAGTATTAAAGAAAAAAGATAAGCTACAAAGGAGTGACAGTCTGCTACCATACATCTTTCATGACAATAGTAGATTCCAGAAGATGATGGAGTAATATTTCAAAGCTTTGACTAAAAATAATTGGCAACCCAGACATCATTAAAATTATTCACTCATTGGCAAGGCATTTTCAGACATGTGAAGACTAAGAGTTTGCCACTCACAGACCCTCATCAAAAGCACTGTTAAAGGATGACTTCAGCAAGAAGAAAAATGAACTCAGGGGGAAGATGTGGATAACAACAAACAGTGGCCAGCATAGAAACTGATAAAACATGTTTAGCTAATTTAATAAATGGAATGGAAAAAATATCTATATAAATATCCTAATAATGCTTGATGGTTAGTATATGAGGATGATAATAAACTGAAACTCCCAAAGTATGCATGTAAACAGTTAAGGGTGACCACTAAAACATTAGAAATACAACCTCTATCTTTAAAACCAATACATAAAATAAGAAAGTAAAACTATCTAACTGAAAGAATACAGGAAGGTGAAAGATGGAAATAGCATAGAAAATCTTAGTAACCAAAAACACAAAATAACATGTATGAATGAATCCAACTATATCAGTAATCACAATAAATGTAAGTGGATTAAACTCATCTATTAAAAGACATTATATCAGATGAGTAAACAAAACTCAACAATATTCTGCTTTATAGGGCATGTACAGAATAAAATTATGTTAAGTTTGAAAATAAAGAGATTTATAAGATTTAACCAGGCAAATATTTACCAAAGTGGTGTAGCAAAATTAACAGAAGCAAAAAAGACTTTAAAACAAAAACCATTATTATGGAAAAGAGGAACACTGAATAATAATGAGAGGAAAAATCTACTGATAAGATCTAACAGTTATAAACTCTATCTTTTAAATAAACAAGTCAAAGGAATAGCTATACAATAATTCTTAAAACATTTTTAGAATATTATTAAAACAGAATAAAAATTAATGGGAATTGAATTATTCAATCTACAAATTGAAAATTTCCAAATAACTCATGCAATTAAACCTCATTAGATGAGTTGTGTTTTTTTTCAGAATTGTTAAAAACCGAATCAGAAATGGAGTTCATTGCTTTGAAATAGAATGGGAAAAGCCTGGTATGTATACACTTTAAGCAAAATTTATAACATTTGGTCATGTATGTTTAGCAAATATCATATACATATGTAAAACATATGTATGTATATAAAAAATAAAGACGAAAATGTATCACATACACCAAGGATTAATTTCATAGTTTACCTGTGCTGTGTAAACAGCCGTTGACTAATAGTAAATATTTAAAACTTAAGTAATTTTATTTTAATGTCTTAAATTGATATTTCTTTTGTAATTAATGTTTACGAAAACAATATGGAAATAGTTTTGATTTATATTCCTCAAGAAAATACTGCTACAAATGGTCTAGTCATTGGATTTCATTGTATAGCTGGGTCTAAAGAAATCAGGGTTGCTGAAAAGCACCTGGGGTGCTCTTCCTCTCCTTTCTTTACTCTGTTTAGTTTTCATGGGAATTTATAATGGTCAAATTACTCTTCTCTTCTACAGGCAGAAATACAGTGAACTCTGAACTAGCTCCAAAACTGAAGGCAAGGAAAGCACAGATCATTTAAAGTGGAAAATCATACCAAATTCATTTGTATTTGGCTTTGAAATTAGATTGTATAATTACATGTGAGTGAGTGAGAGAACAGATTTGAAATGAAATGAAATCAAATGAAAGTTGTAGGTAACTTTGAAGAATTAAATGATAAAGAATTAGATAAGTTGTTCTAAGCAATAATAGGAAATAGCTAAAGAATTTTGAAAACTGTTTAGGAACAGTTCCACCAACTGTAGTAGATTTTCAGGAAAGACAATGGCATTAACCCAGTTGGGCAGTGCATCTCCTTTGTTAAGAACTGAGGATTGGGTGCCCACTTTCACTTATCCTTGTAGGAGTTATCCCTTAAGGGAAAAAATGTACCCCACACTACTTTAACTAAGAAATATTCTAAGTTCACTTGTTTCCATTATTTCTACTTTAAACTCATCAACTAATAGTTTCATTATAGTTTGGCTTCTTATGCAGTTTTGCCCTCATATAAGATAAATACAAGAATCTAGTCTACTATTTACATATCTTATTGTAAGTTTACGTATAAGCATTCTCATTTTCATTTATCAGGTGCTTGTGAGTCCAGTAAGCCCGGGTGTGTCCTCAAGAGATTGATAACCTTTGAAACAACAATCTGGAAAATAGTGATAGTTTTGATGACCATTTCAATTCTGTCCTTTTCAGAAGCTACCACTAAAGAAAGCCAATGTTAAAGTTTTAGGAAATTGTTTCCATTCTTTATCTGAAATTTTACACTTATTATATGAAATTAAAACAAACTAACCTTATCTAAATGAAGTTTTCTATTCTCTAAGCTGCTCCTACCATCTCTGAAGCAAGAGAAATTTAAAGTTCTAATTTAAAAGGAACCTCTTTCCAGCTCTTCCCAGGTGGAATAAAATCACTTCTGTACTAGTATCAACAGATTATTAGAATAGAGATGTTGTAAAGCAAGATTTGAATGAATTATCCATTTGTGAATGACCTAGTTGACTTGGTAAACTGAAGTTACCTGGAAAAATGTAATATTTCAAATCTGTAATTAAAGCTGTTTTATTGTATTTTTAATCCTTTAGAACATTACTCTATAGAAGATAAACCTGGAGAATTGGTTTTACAAACAATAGAAGAAGAATCATTGTTTGAAGCAGCTTATCCTGAGATTGTTGCTGTTTACCAAAAACAAAAGTCAGAAATTAAAGGCAAGAAACAAAAAAGTAAGTATCACATTTGATAACTATTTAGGCTGCACACAAATATTACAAAAGAGCGACCCATCCTATTTGAATCTATCTTGTCCAAATTTTGTTGAAAGTTCTGTAAAATCAAGAGTAAGGATTGTACTTTTTCTTCTTTGTCTCAACACACTTTGTTTTAAAATCTAAAAGCCAAGAATAGACCGTTCTGCTCTGAGTCTGCTAACTTAACTGGCTGTTAGTAATTATACTAACCACTTATTGAGCAACTAGTATATATAACATATTTTGGATTTTAAATACGTTTTCTTTATTTCCCAGAACTCAGTGAGGAACTTACAACATTATTTTATAACATGCCACTCAATTATAACATTGTTTCCAAAATAAAATATTTTATAATATTTTATTAATAATTATTTTGTTATAATTATGTATAACACAGTTTTCAGGAATGCTCTGAGACAAAAAATGCAAAAATTGATCATACAGAAGATATCTGATCTGAGCTCTTTAATTTGTTTACCCATATTAGGAAAATAAAATAGATTTTAATTGTATTATATATATTTTTTCTTTCAGGCATGAAAACTAAGTCTAAAGAAAACAATTTGCCAGAATCAGATGATATGATGACTTTTCAATCACACATGACTTTAAAACCCACATGTGAAATCTTTTCTAAGCAAAATTCCAAGTTAAATTTGGAAATTTCCCCTGATTCTACATTACCCCAGGAATCTATTTCTGTGTCATTGAATACCTTGCTTTTACCTGAAGATGCACCCTGTTTGAATACACAAGAACAGTTAATATCTTCTCCAAGACCTTTGGCTGTGCAGCAAATTAAAGCTGTCAGTAAGTCTCTGATTGCAGAATCTAGTCAATCCAGTACCTCATCCCATAATATATCTGCAATTGCTGATCTGCACTTGAGCACCATTGACTGGGAAGGTACTTCTTTTAGTAATTCTCCAGCTATCCCAAGGAACACTTTTGCTCATGGTGTAAAATCGGAACTTGAAACAGCTATCCCTGATAGCTTTAAAAATATTACAGAGCAATTGTCATGTGAATCAGAATGGTGCACTACAAACATTAATAAACTGTTCGATTGGGATCTTCAAAAGACTGATCCTGAAGAGCACCTACTTTCTGGCATTACTGATTTACATCTTCAGGATTTACCTTTAAAGGAACGAATACGTATAAAATCATCATATCCTCAGAATAATATACAACCAGATGATGATCTGAAAACATTGTCCCTACTTACTGTACAAGAACACTGTATTGCTAATAGTAGTTCTGAATGTCTATCACATCTTTCAAAGGATCTTCTAGGAATTCATTTGCAAAATGAATCTAGAAACTGTAAAGTCCTAAAAGGAAACCAGCTGTTTCAAGAAAACTATAAAGCAAATACTTCTATACCTTATTCTGTCAATAACCCAATAGTAAAGACCTCCAATGTTAGAATTGGACCACCAAATACTGCTTTAGATTATAGTAGAAAAGTTGATGTGCAAACCACTCGGAAAACTGTAATGAAGAAGAGTGTTTGCCCTGGCACACGTTCCTCTGGTGAAGAAATTATCCCAGAGTCTGGGAAAGCTAAGTCCACAACTCAAAAAA
This sequence comes from Eschrichtius robustus, assembly GCF_028021215.1. Classification (NCBI taxonomy): domain Eukaryota; kingdom Metazoa; phylum Chordata; class Mammalia; order Artiodactyla; family Eschrichtiidae; genus Eschrichtius; species Eschrichtius robustus. Next base: position 13,283,657 of record NC_090838.1, read on the forward strand.
TGAAACAGAGTTCTCAGAAACATAGCCCAGCCCAGTTCAAAAAAAATGATGCCAACAAATTGAGTAACCCTAAAGCACATATTAAAGAAACTGAACAGTGTGTCCAGCCTTATAAAGCAGCTGGAAATGAAGAAACCTGTTTCCAAGATGCAGCAAAAAGGTCTCTGAGTTTTCTACAGTGTCGTGAGGAAAAAGACGTCTCTGGTACCTGTTTGGATAGTCCTCTTCCTTTAAGTCAGAGATTAAAACTAAGGTTCCAAAACACCTGAAATTAAATTTAAAATATTCAAGTATAACTTATAATTCTACTACTGTTGGCATTAGCAGAAGCAGAAGGAAGGTATCTAGTTAATGTATATTAGAAAAACTTAACGTGATTCTATATGTTGTGAGACACTTGCCATTTTAATCAAAACTGTAATAAAAAATGTTACCTAAAACTTTGGTTTTAAAAGACGATCCTCTGTAGTGAAAACTTCAGATAATGTATATTTTTATAACATACTTTTTTCATTAAAAAAAAATCTTTATTGATTATTCTTTAGTTATATCCTTAAAATGTTAGTACACTACTAGACAGAGTAAATGCTCCATTCATTTGCTCATTTTTATTCATTTCTTCCACAAGCCCCTAAAGCATTTTTTGATATTCCAGCTTGTTCCCAAGGGAAAACTCTTTATAATTGCCTGCATTCTCACAACATCTTCTGTTGTGCCTTTCTGAGAGTTAGATTAGCTTTCAATGTGAAGGTACTTTCAGCTGCTCTCCCAGTTTCAGTAATCTTATTCTCTCTTGTGAGGGACAAAAAAAAAATGGAAAAGGAGGATGATGATCAATATATATAGTGAAAATCATGGTTGTGGCAGCTGAATAAACTGAGGAAATCTACTTCTTACATATCCCCAGAAGTCCACAGGTATGCCAAGTGGAAAAAGATTTGGAAAATAGAATGTATAACCAGAAGAGGATTAGGAACTTGCTCAGGATCATACAGCTAATTAATAGTGGTATGGGAACCAGATTTCTTGCCTCTCAATTCATTGGTTTTTCTGTTAAAATTTTTCTTCGATAGCACTTTTTTCTTCCCCTTTTGTTTTAACAATGCATCTATACGATATTAACTACAGTACCTCCAAATATTAAGCTATTCATTTATTTATTTAGCACTCAAGAAGTCTAAAGGGAACCAGGTTGGAAAGATAAAAGTAAAACTGTTGCTACTTACAGATGACAAGATCTTGTGTTTATGAAATTCTGAGGAATTCACTAAAAACTATTAGAACTGATAAATGAGTTCAGCAAGGTTGCAGGATACAAGATCAATATATAAACATCAGTTGTATTTCTATACCCTTCTAATGAATAATACTAAATGACATTAAGGAATTCTTTTTACAACAATAAGAAAAAGAATAAAATACTTTGGAATAAATTTAGCAATAGTACAAAATTTTTACTCTGAAAACTATAAAATATCATCAAAAGAAATGAAAGAAAACCTAAATAAATGAAAAGACATCCCATGTTCGTGGATCAGAAGACTTAATATTAAGATGACAATACTCCCCAAACTAATTTGCATATTCAATGCAATCCCCATCAATTCTGGCTGATTTCTTTGCTGAAACCAATAAGCTGATTCTAAAATATATACGGGGGGCTTCCCTGGTGGCGCAGTGGTTGAGAATCTGCCTGCCAATGCAGGGGACACGGGTTCGAGCCCTGGTCTGGGAAGATCCCACATGCCACGGAGCAACTGGGCCCGTGAGCCACAATTACTGAGCCTGCGCGTCTGGAGTCTGTGCTCCGCAACAAGAGAGGCCGCGATAGTGAGAGGCCTGCGCATCGCGATGAAGAGTGGCCCCCGCTTGCCGCAACTGGAGAAAGCCCTCGTACAGAAACGAAGACCCAACACAGCCAAAAAAAACAAAAAAAAATAATAAAATATATACGGAAAATTAAGGGACACAGAATAGGCAAAACGATCCTTAAAAAGAAATGGCAGGACAGGACTTGCCCTTCCTGATTCTGACTTCAAAACTTACCACAAAGCTACAGTAATGAAGAATGTGTTGAATGGCATAAAGGTAGACAGATAGATCAGTGGGATAGAACTGAAGGTCCAGAAATACGTCCTCACATTTATGTTCAGTTGATTTTCAACCAGAGTGCCAAGACAATTCAATCGGGAAACAGTAGTCTTTGAGCAAATTCTACCGGTACAACTGAATATCCACATGCAAAAGAATGAAGTTTGATCTCGACCTCATACAATATAAAAAAACTAACACAAAAATGGGTCAAAGACCTAAATGTAAGATCTAAAACTATAAAACTCTTAGAAGAAAACATTAACATAAATCTTTGTGACTTTGACTTAAGCAAGGGTTTCTTAGATATGACACCAAAAGCTAAGGCAACAAGAAAAAATAAACTTCATCAAAACCAGAAATTTTTGCGTTTCAGGGGACATCACCAAGAAAATGAAGAGACAACCCACAAAATGGGAGAAACTATTTGCAAATCATAAATGTAATAAAGGGGCTTATATCTAGAGGGACTTGTATAAAGAACACTTACAACTCAATAATAAAAAGACAAAAGTGGGTAAAATATCTGAATAGATATTTCTTCAGAGAAGATATACAGATGGCCAACAAGTGGATGAAAACATTCTCAACATAATTAGTCATCAGAAAAATGAAAATCAAAACCACAAAGAGATGCCGCTTCACAACAAATAAAATGGCTAGAATCAAAAAAGACAAATTTAAAAAAGTGTTTGGTGAGGATGTGAAGAAACTGGAACCATCATAACCTATTGGTAGGGATGTAAAATGGGTCAGCCACTATGGAAAAAGACTGTTGGTTCCTCACGTGGTTAAACATAGTTACCATATGATCCAGCAAATCCACTCCCAGGTGTATACCCAAGAGAAATGAAGACACACCCACACAAAAACTTGTAAACAAATGTCCATAGTGACATTATTCACAATAGCCTAAAAGTGGAAACAACTCAAATGCCCATCAACTGATGAATGGATATACAAAATGTGGCATTTCAATGCAACGAAATATTGGCAATAAAAAGAAATGAAGTGCTGATACATATTACAATGTGAAGTTTGAAAACATGCTATGTGAAAGAGACCAGTCACAAAAGACCATATATTATATGATTCGGTTTGTATAAAGTGTTCCAAATAGGCAAATCTATAATATATAGAAACACAAAGTAGACTCATGGTTGCCAAAGGCTGGCAGGGAGGGGAGTTTGAAGAAGGAGAAGGGAAATAACTGCTTGTAAGATGGGTTTTGGGGGGAGTGGGTGATGATGAAGATGTTCTAGAATTGATTGTGATGATTGTGAAAGTTCGAATATACTGAAACCCTTGAATTCTGCAATTTAAATAGATAAATTCTGTGGTATGTGAATTATATCACAATAAAGGTGTTTTAAAAACAAAAAGAAATTGTGGAGAATTTTACCTGTCCAAACTCTTTAATATCTAAAATGTATATAGTCTAACCTCACTGTCATATATGCACTGCCATCATTATTTTCTAGATTTGAAAATAAGTCCAGAAAAGTGAAGAGACTTATTTTCCCAGGACTGGAGATGGAATTGTGTTTATTTATCTAGTATTTATTTCATTATGCCATGTTGTAAAATTAGGATCAAATTTGGGATACATTTGAAGTTTTGTGCTTTTCTGAAGTTATGATTTTGTTTTTTGTTTTTTGTGAAAATTCTACTAAAAATATATAAAATACTTTGAATCAAGTGTAACATTGTTTTAGAAAAGTGTCATGTCTGCAGAGCACTTAATATATATAAAATCTTACTGGGCAAGGAGAGTACTAAATAAAGGCAGTCAGTCCTCTGCTCTCAAGAAACCCACCTATTCTAATTGAACTGATATATTTTTTAAAACCTAGTGATTATTTGTATTGATATAAGTGTATACCTTTGGACAATGTGGAGGATTAGGGGCACCAACACTTACCCCCCACCCTGCACAGTCGAAAAGCCTTACAGAGCCTTACAGTCGGTCCTCCATAATTACGGTTGCACATCCCAGACTCAACCATCCACAGATCATGTAGTACTGTAGTACTTATTTATTGAAAAAAATTTCGCCTAAGAGTGGACCTGCGCAGTTCAAACCTGTGTTGTTCAAGGGTCAACTGTATTTACTTTTTAAGGTAATACCTCTGTGTGGTTAAGTAAAAAGGTGAAACAGTACAAAAATATAGAGAGTGAAAAAGTCAATCTCCTTTCTACCTTTAATGCTCAGACTCCAATTCTTGCATCTAGAGGCAAACACAGTTTCTAATTTCTTGTAGATCCTTCCAGAGGTGTTCCGTACCAACATATTAACACCAACATATCTGTACCAACATATCTTAGAAATTTCCCATGTTAGGAAATATGATGTCTCACTCTTTAATGACATCAATATCCCTACGTGTGTATCTTTGCGCAGATGCCTAGAGATATATAGTAGATGTGAATGTCATGTTTGATTTTAACTGTTGATAAATGTACAATTGAAACATTTTTAAATCTCTAGGGCTAACTAAACTATTGAAATTCAGATATGTGAACTAAATCATATGAATGCTTTTAAAACTCATATTTGACTTTGCTGTAAGCTCCCTCTTTTAAAATTTTCCCATATGCCCTTAAATAGTTAAGCATAATTGTAAATGACATGAATTTACATATGAAAATAATAAATTTACTTTGAAGACCTGACATTAAAAAAAGCTGACAGTATGGCTACCAAGAGTGTTATTTCCGTGGCAAAATCACCACATTTTAGAGTTTGACTAGTTTTGAACTAGTACCACATATTTTTAGTAATCTCAATTTTAAATGCCCATGTAATGTAAGTTTTTAATTTTTCAAGGAATCATGCTTTTGACATAAATTGGACATTAATTACTTCGTAGGTGTGTGTACAGCTCTAAGTTCTGAGGTTAGAGTTGTACAAAGACCCAATACTCTACATTGGAGGGGATGAGTATGAAATTTTACTTTGGAGTAATTAATTTTGTTTTGAACTGCTCACCTGATCCCACACCCAGTCAGTTTATGTTCTCAGAAATAAACCTAAAGACTCAATTCCTTTTTCACGGACTTTTTTTCTTTATTGAAGTTTAATTTACATACAATAAAATCCACTCATTTTAAGTGTAAGGTCTGATGAATTTTGGTAATTGTATACAGTTGTGTGACTTCCACCACAATCAAGATATGGAAAAGTTTCCCTTAAGTTTCCTTACTCTCCTTTGCAATTAATCCTCTCTCCCAAGCCTTGATCCCAGACAACAACTGGTACTCTTTTCTCACTATGGTTTGCCTTTTCTAGAATTTATATACATGGGACCATACAGTATATAGTCTCTGTATTTGACTTTCTACTTAGCATGTTTTTAAGACTTATCTATGTTGTCTATATTAATATCTTGTTCCATTTCATTGTAGAATAGTATGACATAATATTAATATACCATAATTTTTTATTCTTTCATCAGTTGATGGAAAAATAGGGTTGTTTTCACATTTTGGCTGTTATGGATAGTGTAGCCATGAATATTCAGATATAAGTCTTTAGGTGGACACACATTTTCATTTCTTTTGGATAAATATCTAAGAGTGAGATTGCAGGTTCATATGATCAGCATATGTTTAATTTTTTTAAGATACTACCGAACTCTTCCAAAGAAGCATTGTGTTCCCACCATGGGGGTTTCAATTATGCTACATTATCACCAAAACTTAATATTGTCAATCATTTTCACTTCAGTCATTCTAATTAGTGTATAGTGGCATCTCATTGTGGCTTTATTTGTCTTTTCCTGATAACTGGTGGATTAATTATCATGCGCATATTGGTCATTCATATATCTTCTTTTGTGAAATTTCGATTCTTTTTGCCAATTTTTAAATTGGGTAGTTTGTCTTCTTGTTATTCAATTATAAGTGTTCCTTATTTTTTTCTAGATACAAGATGTGTTTTGCAAAAATTGTATCCCTGAGTCTGTCATTGTAACTGTCTTTCAAAGAGCAAAATATTTAAAATTTTAATGTCTACTTTATTAATTTTTGTTTCCAGTGGCCTATTTAAGATATATTTATCTAACCTAGTGTCCCAGATATTTTTTCTATGTTTTCTCCTACAAGTTGAATAGTGTTTACCTTTTATATTTGGGTCTGTGGTTCATTTCAAGTTAATTTTTGTGTACAATGTGAGGTAAGGATTGAGGAAAATTTTTTTCCCATACAGATATCCAGTTGTGCCACTATGATTTGTTGAAAAAACATCATTTCCCTCATTGAATTACCTTGGCTCCTTTGTTGAAAATCAATGGACCATGTAAGAGTGGGTCTATTGCTGACATATTCTTTCCATCAATCTGTATGCCTTTCATCACTCCAATACCACACTGTTTTGATTACTGTAGCTTTATAGTAAGTCTTGAAATCAAGTACTGTATTTTTGTTCATTGCCTGTATTTTCTTGTCAAGATCACCAACTGACCTTCGTGTTACTAAAGCTCATAAACAATTTACAGTCTTAAATTTAACTTTCTGCAGAATTTGGGACTATTGAACTTCCCTCTTTCTTGAAAATTTCTGTTCTCTTGTTTTCCATGTCAACACTGCCTCTTGGTTTATCTCCCACGTCCTTGGCTATCATTTTAAACTCCTCATAGGCTTAAATATCCACACTCGTTAAATACTTGTGTTCCTTCAGTTCTCTCTCTGGCTCTATCCTCTCTAGATATTTTCTATACTCATGACTTCAACTGCTTACGTGCTTATGACTCAGATATAGATCTTTGGCCAAAGCTTCTCTCCTACTCTATAGATCTGCCCATTTTACCAAGTTCTGACATCACCGGGGATGAGTATGGTAATAGAGACGACAGAGGCTCTGAGGTGCTCGGCACCTCTAACGCGGGATGTAGTTCCAAGCCTTGCTGTAACTTGTTGCTAGTTCCAAGTGAAGTCATTTGGGTAGTGTACATTCATTCAGCCCAGAAACATTTATCCAGAGTCAAGTGAATAAGTATTACACACGTCAAATGCCAAGGGCTGCCAGGAAAGACAAAGTGGAGTAAAGCCCAATTTTTACTTTCAAGAAATTGACAAGCTAGAGCAAGGTAGGGCAGTGTGGCATATTTGCATCCAAGAAAAAACTACATTGGCTAACACAGAATTGTTAAATGAATGCAGTAGGCAATCAATATTACAGGAATCTTTCAGACGAGGGAAGATTCTTTTTAGCAAAGTAAAAGAATTAGGGCTTTGAAGTACAGGCAGCAGTTTGATTGGCAGAATTGGAGCAGCACTACCAGCAGAAGATATTTCAGTGGATGAGTGAATACCTTGAGGTAACCTTGACACAGATTAAAGAATGAGAGTTGTCATGTTTAGGGAATGGTGAGAAATCCCTTTCAATTGTGGAGTTATTTGGAACTCCAGTCTCTGGAGAACAAATTGCTATGCAGGCAAAGGAATCACCAGGAACTGAGAAGAAGTAATGAGGAATCTGGAGCAGAAAGCAAGCTAGGCTATCTTAGGGCAAAGAGAAAAAAGAAATATAGCAAAGAACCTGACCAGGATGCTAAAGGATTCTGAGTGTATAAACCACATATAAAAGTTTATGTGTGTCCTTTTTGACCCACCTCCTAGAGAAATGGAAATAAAAACAAAACGAAACAAATGGGACCTAATGAAACTGAAAAGCTTTTGCACAGCAAAGGAAACCATAAACAAGACGAAAAGACAACCCTCAGAATGGGAGGAAATATTTGCAAACGAAGCAACTTACAAAGGATTAATCTCCAAAATTTACAAGCAGCTCATGCAGCTCAGTATCAAAAAAACAAGCAATTCAGAAATGGGCAGAAGACCTAAATAGACATTTCTCCAAAGAAGATATACAGATTGCCAACAAACACAAGAAAGGATGCTCAACATCACTAATCATTAGAGAAATGCCAATCAAAACTACAATGAGGTATCACCACACACTGGTCAGAATGGCCATCATCAAAAACTCTACAAACAATAAATGCTGGAGAGGGTGTGGAGAAAAGGCAACCCTCTTGCACTGTTGGTGGGAATGTAAATTGATACAGCCACTACGGAGAACAGTATGGAGGTTCCTTAAAAAACTAAAAATAGAACTACCATACGATCCAGCAATCCCACTACTGGGCATATACCCTGAGAAAACCATAATTCAAAAAGAGTCATGGACCACAATGTTCACTGCAGCTCTATTTACAATAGCCAAAATATGGAAGCAACCTAAGTGTCCAATGACAGATGAATGGATAAAGAAGATGTGGCACATATATACAATGGAATATTCCTCAGCCATAAAAAGAAATGAAATTGAGTTATTTGTAGTCAGGTGGATGGACCTAGAGTCTGTCATGCAGAGTGAAGTAAGTCAGAAAGGGAAAAATAAATACCGTATGCTAACACACACATATGGAATCTAAAAAAATAATAACTGGTTATGAAGAGCCTAGGGGCAGGATAGGAATAAAGATGCAGACATAGAGAATGGACTTGAGGACACAGGGAGGGGGAAGGATAAGCTGGGACGAAGTGAGAGAGTGGCATGGTCTTATATTACTACCAAATGTAAAATAGATAGCTAGTGGGAAGCAGCCACATAGCACAGGGAGATCAGCTCGGTGCTTTGTGACCACCTAGAAGGATGGGGTAGGGAGGGTGGGGGGGAGACGCAAGAGGGTGGAGATATGGGGATATATGTATATATGTATATGTATAGCTGATGCACTTTGTTATAAAGCAGAAACTAACACTTTTATTCAAAAAGAAAAAAAAAATTACGTGTGAGTTCATCAATTCACACACATTAAGTACCAAAGTTGCACCCAACTTGCATAGAACGGAAGGAAAACAAGGACAAGGAATTTTAAATCGCTGGGCAAGGGACTTCCCTGGTGGTGCAGTGGTTAAGAATCTGCCTGCCAATGCAGGGGACACAAGATCGATGCCTGGTCCGGGAAGATCCCACATGCCGTGGAGCAGCTAAGCCCATGTGCCGCAACTACTGAGCCTGTGCTCTAGATCCCGCGAGCCACAACTACTGAGCCCGTGTACCACAACTACTGAAGCCCACGCGTCTAGAGCCCGTGCTCCGCAACAAGAGTAGCCCCTGCTCGCTGCAACTAGAGATAGCCCACGCAGAGCAGAGAAAGGCCACGTGGAGCAACAAAGACCCAACGCAGCCAAAACATAAATAAATAACTAACTAAATAAATAAATAAATAAAATTTATAAAAATAAATAAATACATCACTGGGCAAGGGGAAAGCTAACATTTCCTGAGTACCTACTATGAATGTGCAAAATAAGCTTCCTTACAAGATTTTTTATCCTCTCAACAACTCTGTAAGGACTGTATTGCAATATTTTGTGCCCCCAGAACGTTGCACAGAGTTTGATTCTTTACTTTACTAATTCTTATTTACTGATCAAGACTCAGTGTAAACATGGTCTTCTCTAAGAAGGGTTTATATAGCTTCTTATGGATCTCTACTAGTTCCTACACATATCTAAGATATTAGCTATAAGTAGTTTTGTGTTGATTGATTTGCATTTTTGTCTCGGGCACCAGGCTGTGAGCATCTTGTATTTCTGAATCTGTAGCGCTTAGGAGAGGGGCTGGCATAGAAAGCATTCAGTGAATGGGTGCTGATTGCCTGGTAATGAATTCAGGGTCTTAGTTCTTCCACTGACTGTGGAGAAAGATCAAATCCATTTGGATGGTTCCTTGATCACTGGTCCCAGTTAGTCATTTTAAGATGCCGTGGTGAGATGCTTTGCTTTCTGAAGGTGGGGGGTTAAATCACCTGCCGACGGTTCCTGTTGTGCTGGTAGCACTTAGGGTAAAACAGCTTAAATAATATTACTGAAGTCAGCCTCCTTTCATCTGCAGATTAACGTGGCAACGTTTATCACCTTCTTAGCCAGGAAAAGCTTTTATCAGGCTCAGCTAACAGCTCGCATTAGCCTCTTGCAAGGACTTGCCACATTGCCTTTAACCTGAGATGCTGCAGAGTCAGCCCAAATACTCCAAAATGTGGAACCTTGGCAGATGATTGCCAGAATAAATAGCTTATTTAGCCCCAGACCAGATAAATTCAATAAATTGTCTGTTTGGCAATGGAGGGGAGGGTCATCAGCAAGGTAGGCTGACCCTTCTGTGGGCAGAATGACTGAATATTTTGCTAGTATTTGGAAGAATTCTTTTTGTAAGCACTAAAACAGAACTTCTTTAGTGGGGATTAAGTGTCTGTGCTTCCTCAGCATTATTCTGTGCCAAGACCTGAAAGGGAAGATACTGACCTCCCAAATGGCAAAAGGTGCCTGTATGTTTACAATTCTCTGATCAAAGACCTAATGAATGAATTCTATAGTGTTTGCATCATCATAACTTAAATCTCTTCATTTTCCACTCAATAGATACCTGCCTTTCAGCTGTGAATAACGTCTAAAAGGGCTGTCCTTTGACTCTGCAAATGAGAATGAGTGATTTATTCACCATCCATGTGAAGATAGACTACAAATCCTTTGCCTTTTTTGTCTTGTTTTGTTTTAAACCAATACTGGTGGCAGTAACTGCTCCAAAGTAATTATTATGGCTTAAATCATTTACATTTTTATTAAACTGAGAATGCTGATTCTGTGGATGCCAGATGCCAGAAGGCTTATTTTACAGGGTTGTGTCCAAAGACAGACGTCTCTCATCCAGGCCCTGTGAAGGCCCCACGACTTCACAGCTGGGATAGTTCTACGGGAGGTGTCAAAGGACTCAGTACAACCAGGTTGACATCCTGTGAAACAGACCAAAGGACACTCTCTTTAACCTGGGAGGCAGTGGTCTGAGTAATTGTCCTAGTTCTGAAGGAGACTAGCTGCCTTGGGCAAACCTTCCCAGCCTTCAGCTTGCTTCTCTTCTTGTGAGTGGGAATGATGCTTCTGCCTCTCTTTGCCCTCATTTATACACTGAGGACAGATGGCTTTTGAGAGACATATATTAATGTATAAATTTAGCATTACTGATTTTGATATGCTAAATCCATCGATGGTCCACAAATGATGTCATTAAAATGTGTTCCACTATAACCTGTATAATTTTTTTTGAGAAGGCAATTGTCTCTAGTTTACATATGAAGAAAAGAGAGGCAAAACATATTGGGCAGTAAGGAGTGTGAGTAGGTTCACACAGTGATGCAAAGTATTAGTGAATCTTGGAAAAAGAGAAATGACATATATTGCTTGTTTACTATTATGCCCACCCACTTTACTGATTCTTCAGATTCCTCCTATATGCCCCTCAAAAACTCTGAAAGGCAGGCACTTTTATCCCCTGTTTCTATATGAGGCTAAGAGAAGCTAAGGAATTTATCCGAGGTCAAAATCTATTAAACAGCAGGACCAGGATTTGAATCCAGAGCTAGTCTAACTCCAAAGTTTCTTTGGCAAAAATTAAGGCTTCTGTATACTCCACATTTATCTAAGTCTGTGTCACTTTTTGTTTAATTAATTAATTAATTAATTTATTTATTTATTTATTTTTGGCTGTGTTGGGTCTTCGTTTCTGTGTGAGGGCTTTCTCTAGTTGCGGCGAGCAGGGGCCAATCTTCATCGCGGTGCGCGGGCCTCTCACTATCGCGGCCTCTCTTGTTGCAGACCACAAGCTCCAGACGCGCAGGCTCAGTGGTTGTGGCTCACGGGCCTAGTTGCTCCGCGGCATGTGGGATCTTCCCAGACCAGGGCTCGAACCCGTGTCCCCTGCATTAGCAGGCAGATTCTCAACCGCTGTGCCACCAGGGAAGCCCCTAAGTCTGTGTCACTTTTAAAGAAACTGCCCATCAGAGAGATGCAATGACTTCTACTAATCTTATTTATAGGCAACTGGCCACTAAGTCAGAGTAGTTCAGAATGTCAGAAAAGCAGTATTGTGAACATTCAAGACATAATCACAAAAGTTACTTTAATTTTCAGAATTAAAAAATAATTATCACAGTTAACACTCGGGGAGGTTGGGGATTTTTGTGTGTGAGGAAAGAATAGCATGTGAGGGACAGGCAGGACACCAAATATCCCAGAATTTTTGTCCCCTTCCTTCAAAGCTCTAACCACTAGGGCCAGATATCCTCAAGACGAGGTTGTCTGCAAGTTCTCAGTAGAGCATTAATTAAGAGTGTCTCCTTTTTAGCATTCATCTCTGACTTGAATCATCTTTGCACAGTGCCTAAAATGGGCCAGAGGCCCCATAATAATCAAATCAGTTAAGCACATTTTTCATTAATCTTGAAAGCAATGTAAGGGAGTAAAGCAACTCGCCTGTGGTCACACTGTTAGTACAAACATCTCCTCCCAGTTGTATTGCTACCTCCAAAGGGCAGGTACCATCATCTCTTGCAGGAACTCCTAAAAGCGCCTTCTGATTGATCTCTTTGCTTCAAAGCACTCACTCCCTTCCTTCGTAGTGCACACATCAGCCAGATAAATAAAATGCAAATCACTTTCTAACAGCCCTCCTGCAAGAGCTTCCCATCACTCTCAGTCTAAATTCCAAAGTCCTCTACAGAGCCTGTAAAGTCCTCTGTGGCTGACCCCTGCTTGGCTCCCTAGCCTTATCTCCTGCCTCTTTCCCCTAGCTCACCTGGCTCCCACGGCACTGGCTTTCTTTTTTTAATTTTAACATCTTTATTGGAGTATAATTGCTTTACAATGGTGTGTTAGTTTCTGCTGTATAAAAAAGTGAATCAGCTATATGTATACATATATCCCCATATCCCGTCCCTCTTGCATCTCCCTCCCACCCTCCCTATCCCACCCCTCTAGGTGGTCACAAAGCACCGAGCTGATCTCCCAGTGCTATGCGGCTGCTTCCCACTAGCTAGCTATTTTATATTTGGTAGTGTATATATGTCCATGCCACTCTCTCACTTCGTCCCAGCTTCTTAAGCCCATGGAGCTCATTCCACATTCCAGTTCCTGAACCTGCTGTTCTCTCTGCCTGGACTTCTGGCAGATCTCTGGATGGTAAGCTCCTCCACGCCATTCAGCTAGAACTTCTGTGACCACGCCAGCTGAGTAGCGGCCTCACCTCCCCACTCCAACCCCACTATTTTCTTCACAAATAATTAGATTGTGTTTGTCTCATGTCATTAGAGTAACAACACAAGAGAAGAAACTTTGTCTTGTTCTTTGTTATATCCCCCGAGCTTGCAGCAGCGTCTAACATGTAGTGCGCATTTAATACATCCTTGTTGAATGAATGAGTGCATGAAGTTAACCTTTGAACCCAAATCTTCCTGAAGCCAAAGCTCAAGATTTGACCACTAACATGCTGCAATTTTTTTATCATATCATTTTATTTCAAGAGTTATCTTCTTATAATTTTCCCCTAACTGTCCTCATCCAATCGACACCCCCCCCCCCACCTGCCATTTTTAGCTGGAAGGTTACATATGAAATAAGTGATGTGCTGCTTATATTTACCTGAAAATGCAAATGCTGCAATGTGTGATTGAACTTGAGATGGATTCAGTCCTGGCGAGGCATGGTGCAGAGCACACAGGAATAATACCTGGTCCTTCTCTTCAAGATGTTTGTAACTTAGTTGTGAAACCAGACTCTCTGTTCTTGAAATAACAGATTCTACAGATAAGTGCCGGGTGAAAGGAGTGGCAGCAGAGTGCAGAAGAGAGTGGTCAGCAAGGACCTAGGTGATCGTCAGAGGCTCCCTAGAGGTGAGTGACTTGATAGGAGGCTTGAATGGCAGATGCAGTTTAGAGCTGGGGAAGGAAGGCTGTCAGGTTCTTGGATAAGATGAAGTCAGGTGAGTTTGTCCAGGAAGAGTCTCGTAAACGACATGTGTTTTAGGGCATTCCAGGCTGGACACATTTATTAGATTCTTTTATCTTAAAAAAACCCAGTCACCCATTACGTACAAGTACTATTTCATGAGAAAAACAAGGCCAGCAAGGGAAGAGGAAAAGAGGAAAGGGAGTGAGGTACCATGTTCCTGACTTAGGATGGTGGTGGGGGACCAGGACCTGGCACACGGTGTCACATAATTATTGGCTCTCTTACCCCTGAAGTTCTCCTCCTCTGTAATATTTACCTGGAATTACATACTTTCTCCAGAAATAAATCACCAACAGGGACTTATATGAGGAAGCCACCTTTTTGGGGCAAATGGGAGGGCAAAGCTTCTCTGCAGCATTATGTCTGCCCAGGTAGGGGCTGCACAGAGCCCTGGCCACTGGCAGGTGCCATCCAAGCGTTTCTCAGAGGGCCACAGCTGCCCCTCATGAGGATACCCCCTCAGAGAGGACTCCTCTCCACCTCCAACCATGGCTCCCAGTGAAGTGTAGATAAGGAGATCCCTGAGGACTAGGTCAGCAGCTGGTGTAGACAACTTACTATGCCCAGAATTAACATCCATCCATCCATCCATCCATCCACTCATTCATTCAACAAGCAGGTGCTCTATGCCAAGTACCATGCAAATTGCAGGGGCTATAGTAAGGGTTAGACAGTTCCCTTGAGGAACTCATGGTCTATCCACAAAGAAAACCATATGGAGTTAGTGTCTTAACTCTCTACTCAGGTCAGAGTTGAATGAAATCCAGGTTTGGCTACAAAATCACACCAAAGCAAACCAAAACACTTCATGAAGGGAAAAACTATACTTGACATTTTTTTCTCTCAAGCTCTTCCCAGAAAGGTGATAATGGAAGATTTGGTCCCAACAGGGCCACAGACAAGGGATTTGCATTTTAAAGTTTGACAGATATTTATAGGCCTTTTGATCTCCTTACTCCCCTCTACCCACCCACCCCCAGCCTTGCCTGCCTTCCCCACCCCCAGTTCTCTACACTGCACCAGGTACAAACTTGAGAAATGATGGCTCCAGGCCCAGAGGTTTCTAGGATATGTGCCCTGGGTGTTACGCTCATAGTCATATTATAAATAAAGCTCCTATTTATTGAATACCAGCTATATATCGAGTACTTTTCTTAATTTCTAATCCTCACAACCTCCCTGCAAGTTTCGTTATTTACCTTTTTTGTTGTTGTTAAGGGAAAAGGAAAACGAGGCTCAGAGAGGTTAAATAACCTGCCCCAAATCACTGATAAGAAGTAATGGCGCCAGAGTTAAAACTCAGGTCTGTGTATCTCCAAACCTACGACCTTTTCATGAAGCCAGCCCGACTCCAGTCACAAAGCCTGGTTATGGTAGGCTACTTAGCTGAGATCCTTCTTGGAAAAGATTACTCTGCGTTCCAGTTTTCTTGCTGGTGTTATTCTGGAAACAGCCCAATAAACGTCACAATTTGATTTACTCGGGACAAACTTGCAGCTGTCTTCCTTCGCAGCTCTTTTTGGGCTCTGAGTTTTTTCCTTTCCTTCTTCTACTCGTCTTTCACGCAGGCCTCTGCAGCCCGACAGCTGCACGGCTTGGTTTGGAGCCGTCCTCTGCAGGCCCGTAGGATTTGCTGAACAGAGCTGCCTTCTGACCCAAAGAAAGCCTGTTGGAAACAAGCTCAGAATCTCAGACCCTTACTTTTTTGCAGCTGGAAAGGATCCTAGAAAACATCTAGGAAGCAGAGGTTCCGAGAATAACTCATGTAAGGTAGCTGGTGTCAGATTTATGAGAATACCTGCTATGTATTTGCTATGTTAAAAGTGAAAGATAGGGCTTCCCTGGTGGCGCAGTGGTTGAGAATCTGCCTGCCAATGCAGGGGACACGGGTTTGAGCCCTGGTCTGGGAAGATCCCACATGCCGCAGAGCAACTAGGCCCGTGAGCCACAATTACTGAGCCTGCGCGTCTGGAGCCTGTGCTCCGCAACAAGAGAGGCCGAGATAGTGAGAGGCCCGCGCACCGTGATGAAGAGTGGCTCCTGCTTGCCGCAACTAGAGAAAGCCCTCGCATAGAAACGAAGACCCAACACAGCCAAAAATAAATAAATAAATAAATAAAGGAGTTCCTTTAAAAAAAAAAAAAAAGTGAAAGATAAAAAGGACAAATCACATGGACACTTGACGTGCTGGGTGCTTTGTCTTATTTAATCTCCACTACAACCCAGTGAGGTACAATCAATTATTATCCTCGTGTTACAGGGGAGCCCTGGCTCAGAGAAATAACTGACTGAAGGTTCCACCATGAGTGACTATTGGAACCGGGATCTGAACCCAGGCGACGGTAGGACTGTACAGAGCCTTCCTTCCCACGGCAGCCGGTGGGATGGGCTGAGGAGCGCAGACAGCATCCTGGCCGGGGTGACTGGCCTGTGAAATGCGCTCCTGTGCTGAATTCAGAGCAAACAGCAACAGGACAAAGAGATGAATGCTATCATTTCGTGGATTTCTTGGGAAGTCAAGTCTAAACTAAGGTTACCTGGCGTTCACCAACCACCACCTGGGTGGTCTTTTGACCAATAAGGCCTCCCCCTGGAAACAAGGACCACTTGCCTACTTGCAGCCTCTCCCCAGACTTTCTGAGACTGTCTGCTACAAATCAGAAGGTTCCGCAAGTTCCCTTCCTCCTTGGAAAATCCATCCCCCACCCTCAAAGAGGAGGCCTTAGAAGTGCCAAATTGGGAGCCATAAGAAAGTTGTCGCTAGCGCCGAGTCTTCCTGTTGAGGTTGAGAGATCAGGTTCAAAGCTCAAGCCGCAGCTTCCCCACCTTCTCTCCCCACCCTGTCTCCGATCCTGAGAGGGGATGCGCCTTCCCTTCCCCCGCTGCAGTTCCTGTAAACGCCTCTGGATTGTGCTGAGCTGCGGGTCAGACGGGGGGGTCTGAGGCATCCTCTCTGCTCTCTCCAGATGGATACCATGGCAGAGGCTCTTGGGGCAGCTCCTCTCCAGGAAGAACGGCTACAGAGGCAGAGATCTCCATTTCTGAGCACCGGGGTAGGTGCTGGTGCGGATTGGGCTGCTCCTAAGACAGCTCTTTTCTGAATCACTCGCACTGACTCTGCAGCGGTGGGTCCCGGTGTTCAGAACAACATGGGTAGGAGATGACGCTGGTCCAGCGGCTTCAAATCTTACCCAGCAAGCCCTGGCTCAGCCCCAGCTGCTCTTAAGGTACAACTCACAACCCATTTCTCCCAAAACATTTTTCTTGGCCATCCATCCAGGCTAATCTCCATTCTCCTCGGAAATGAGATACACCCACACGTAACTATCAGGAGGATAGACTGTCATCGGTGGCATTTAGTTGTGCGACCAGGGACACTTTTGACCTCAGTGCATAAGGAAACTTTTCTGCATCTTGATATCACCCGTTCTGGAGGGAAGGGATGACCTGCTAATGACCGTGTTACTGATGATCCTGATTTGGCATCATTTTGCTGGCTTGCAGTGATGACATTTGCTAGCTTGCCAGTGATGACATTTTCTCTTTTTAGAAAGCACTCAACATTGTTATCAATCCATCCAGTAGCTCTGAGCCCTTTTTCAGTTATGCCAAACCTTTAAAACTTTTTGAAACCTCTTATCTACCAGTAAACTTTACATGGGAACATACATGATTATTGTTGCGTGCTATATTTGACACCCTGAAGCCCATTTCTGACGTCTATCACACTGCTAACCTCTGTTCTAGAGAGAGAGCACCCTGGTCCGGGGACCTCGTCTGGTTCCTTGTGTGTGTCTCCAGAGTGTAGTGGGGTTTCTGGTGCATAATAGATACAGTACTTGGGAAATGTGTGTTGCAAGTTGAATGAATTAACTGATCTGGAAGTGAGTTTGTGAGAGCAATGCTGGCTTGGTGATAACCCCATGAAGGAGGCCATTGCTCTATTGGCCCAGTAAGAGTGACATTAAGTGACACTGTGCATAGCTCAGAGGGAGTCCCCAAGGCTGCACTTGGGTGGAAATGAGAGAGGGCAGAACAAACAAGGCTGATGGCATTGACAAGGGAAACACCTTGGGATGGCATAGACCGGAAGAGGGGCCAGGTGAGTGCCCTGGGGATTGCAAACCTCCAGACCAACAGTTCTCAAATTCAGCCTCCTTAGGACTTGTCTGAAGAGTCTGGTGGACCCCACCACCATAGATTCCGAGTCAGGTGGTCTTCGGATCACACTTAGAGTAACACTGCTGTAGATCAGAGAAAGATGTAGAGGCTGAAGAAAGAAAAGAAGGAAAATAATGTTGTTTGGGGCACAGACCCATTCACCATAGCACGATAAGGATAATGAATTTCTCTTTCTCTCTCCCTCTCTTTCTGTCTGTCTGTCTGTCTGTCTCTCCTTTACTCTCATTCTATCTCCTTCTTTTAATCTGCTGCAGCTATAAAGAGCTTTTGAAAGTTTATGACACATTGCCCAGAGTGAACAAATATTAGCCTGCAGAGTTTTGTTTGTTTTTTCCGAAATCACTGCTCTGGCAGAGGCTGGTCACTGCGCAGGCAGGAGCCACTGCACAAGTTCCTCACGTGGTAACGGGGAGGAGCACAAGCCTACAGAGGCTTTCACTTTGGCTCCCACGAGGGGAAACCAGCAGACCCGCCTGGGACATGAGCTGTTTCTTCGAGCCCTGTTTTTCAGGTGCTTCTCCCCAATGACATATAACAAGAACAGAAGATGCCAAGGCTGCCTCTAGCCATGGATTATGGGAGGTCCACAGCTGGCCTCCCAGAGGCCCAAAGATGATCATTTGCACCTGGCATTTCCAAATGCAGCTTCCCAGACTGGAATCCTTAAGCTGCGGGAGGAGCACCCATGGAGCTTTGTGAAATATGGATGTCTGGGTCTCACACCCTTGAACTCTGGCTCAGAAGGTTTGCGGTGAACCCAGGAATCTGCGCTCTTTTAAAACCACCAGGTATTTTGGATGGGCAACCAGATTTGGAAACTTTAGGAGGACTCTAGCACCACAAAATATTTTTCAGTCCTCCAGCCAGCTGAGATCAAAAATTCCCATCCTAGATCTGGTGTGGATGCCTCCAGGCCTTTCCCCTGTAATCTCATTTTAAGACCCAGTTCTGAGGTCACTTTTTTCAGGAAGCTTTCCTGGGACGTCCAACTGAAATTTATTATTTCCCCCTTCTCTCTCCTCCATGGCACATTTCCAGTGTCTTTATGACACTTTATAGCGGGACCCACTCCTCATACGACATTTGTCCACCAGTGCTGTGCAATGAAAATGTAATGCCAGTCACATATATAATCTTGAATTTTCTAGTAGCCGTATTTTGTTTAATGGAAATAAATAGGTAAAATTAATTTTAATAACATGTTTGATTTAACTCAATATATCCAAAATGTCATTTCAACAAGTAGTAATATAAAAATCATCAACGAGATTTTAAAAATCACACTGAGTATTTGAAATCTGGTGTGTATATGACACTTAGATCTCATTTCAGCCTTGCTTACATTTCAAGTGCTACATGTGGCCACATGTGGCAAGTGGAGGCCATACTGGGTAGCACAGTCCTGGTTCTTTGAGGGCAAGTCTGTGACTTTTGCCTCTGGGTCTTCAGAAGCAGAGCCTTTCCCCGGACTCAGTATAGGAGCTTAGAAAGGGTCTGAGTCCATTCAAATACAAATTCCTCCTGGACCAGATCCTTTGGCTTTGTGTTTGTTTGTTTGTTTTAAGGCACAGTATCTCTGTAGATGAGAGTGGATAACGGGTACATCCGGAAAGGGGAAAGCAATCCAGAGCAGGTTTCATTTAAGAGGACTGAGTATTGGGAGAAACCTGGGGGAACAGGGCACTCATCAAAGGGAGCAGAAAAAGGCAGTGGATCCCAAGGGGTAGATACCAGGGTCACTTCTCCATCCTGCACCGTGGGATCCGACCCAGCAGAATCGGGCCATGGTGGCACTGAACCATGTGTTCAGTCTCCTTCTGCGGGTTACCTTGAGCTGCCTGAAGAACACCGCC
The DNA here is from genome assembly GCF_028021215.1 of Eschrichtius robustus. NCBI lineage: Eukaryota > Metazoa > Chordata > Mammalia > Artiodactyla > Eschrichtiidae > Eschrichtius > Eschrichtius robustus. Next base: position 13,303,636 of record NC_090838.1, read on the forward strand.
TGCCAGAGGATTTGATTGAGGTGTATGTGGTCAGTTAAGTCTCTAAAAAGAGCTGCAGCAAGAACGTGTTCTCAGCAAAGATGACTTCTGAAAACACATTGAGCCCGTCTATACCTTGGCCACAGGCTTCCCAAGAAAGTTCACTGGCTTACCTCATAATTCACTCATAGTTGGTTCAATTAAGAGAACGGGCTACCACTTTGGTCAAAAAAGAATTGCCTCCAAGCCAGTGCCTACAGACACATGATCATAGCTTCCCAGGAAACAGATATCTCCTGAGGAAATCAGAGTTCAAGCCCCTTTCCCTAGATCCTCTGAGTTCAAATAATCGATGTGTAGAGGTACAGGGACTGGAGTTCGGTACACCTGCCCACTCCCTCCAAGCTGCTTGTCACTAGCAGTGTAGTAAGTTTCAACCAGGCATCTAAGGAAGAACAAACCCTTGGTTGGACCATATCGTTCCTAGATGAGGCTTGGGATATGGTAGCAAGAGCCTGGCCTTTGGAGAGGTACACCCCATTCTCCAAATGCCAGCCCACCTATTTATTTGGAACATCTATTGTATTAGAACTGTTCATTTGTACACTTCCTAGAAGGGCTTTTCGGTGTTTTATGCAAAGCACTGTAACGAATGGTTAAGATCTTGGACCACAAGCCTGTGACTTCCAGCAGGTTACTTTACCTCTTTTAGCCACAGGTTTTTCACCGTGAAATATGGGTACTAACGGTCCCTAGCCCCTAGGGTGGTGTACTGATTAAACCAGGAGATAAAGTGCTAGTCAAAATGTATGGAAAGTGCCCCATACAATTTCATAATGATTTCAAAATTCAACCCAACATAAAACAGGATAGTTTAAAGTAGAAAAATGAGTTTAAAAGAGTAGAGAAATAGATATTTTCAAGCAAGTGGGCACTGAATACATATGATTACCACAGTAAGTGATGGGCATCTGAGGGTAATTAGAAGAAAGGAAGCCTGTTCTCTTAGTGTTCAGCTTACAGTCTAGTCCAGTGGACTGTACCACAGGAGGATAGCCTTGTGTTAGCCCATGTAGCACCCACTATTAACACAATAGAGGTCACCACCACGGGGTTGACTGGCAGTCAGAGTAGACCAGAAAAAACAGTTTGGCTCTGGAGAGGCAATGGGATGGCACCACTCACCCCAGGCAGGAAAGCTACACCAGCCCACGTATAACAATGGGATGAGCAGCCTGTCTTCTAAGGAGAGTGAGAAGGGAAAGTCCAAACTGAAGGAAAAAGACAGGTGAGAAGGGAATAAGAAACTTTAGTGACAAGTAAGCTGGATAATAAGAATATCAAAAGAGAAAACAGACCAAGGGCTTATCAGCAGGCACAGTCTCCAAAACATCGGAAAATGTTGCTAAGATCCGTAAGATGACAACAGCTTGCATCGTGGGGAAGGGATGGGAGGGGAGGGAGAGGGGGAGTGGGAAATTTGTCTCCAACCCCACTGTCTGCTCCTTAGCACAGACACTCCCAGGGCTCCCGGCTCTGCCAAGAACACGCTTCTGCAGAGCTGATCACAGATGCTGATGATTGAAAAGTTTGTGCAGTCCTCAAAGACTCGGCTTTCCGTTCCTAAGAATGTCCAGGAAAGGCTAGTTTAAGACACTTACCTTCTCTCTGCCTGGCTTTCTCACTTGTGCTTGCCAAGCCTGGTCTTCCTACAAGGAGTAATTAGATTAAATCTTTAGGACGTTTTGAGCTGCGAGAAGGGAGAACACTAGCACGTACATACAGGCACAGTAATTTTCACAGGATTCCATTTCCTCTGTTCTCTTTGAATTCACCTCCTGGTAACAGCTGTCTGCCTCCCTAAAGCAGCAACAGCTGCAATAATGAACCCACCATTTGAGCCTGTGGATGACACAGGCTCAGCCCCGAAATGCAGCTGTTCTTTAAAGCCTGATGTCTTAGCCCTCCCCAGGTCTAGACAACAAAGAGAGCCATTCATGAACACCCCACATTTCAAGTTTTCATATGGGGGATCCCCTATTCCTTTTACCAGTGGCACAGTTTCTTATTTCTGCCCCTTATTGGTAGTTTTACTGAAGACAAGCCTAAAAAGCCTCTCTAAACCTTAGTTTCCTCAATCCTCTGATGGTGATGATAATATTACCCACCTCATGAGGTTGTTTGTGAAGCTCCAAAGATATAATAGATATGAAAATCTTTTACATGTTATAAGGCAATATTCTTGTATTAGGTATTATTAAGGTCCTTGTTTCTGATTTTAACAAGTGAAAAATTATTAAACAATATAATACACTTCTGAATAATAATAAACTTCTGAATGGGCTGTCAGTATAATAAACTTCTGAATTGGGCTGTCCATATAAATGGTCTCTGAGGAGTGGAGAAATCACAGAAGTGTATGGAGAAGACACTTGGCCCCGGCTTAGAGGGATGGGTAGAATCTGAGAGGTTAAGGGAGAGAGAGAGAGATTTGGGTGAGAGACACAGCCCAGGCAAACGGTGAGAGAAGAAAATGTGGTCTACTGACAAAGTAGAGCCATCCTGGAACGGGGCAGGGAATGTGCCTGAGGACCAGGGGGATGGAAAGTTGGAAGGGTCAGGATGAGCCAGAACATGGATGGCCTTAAATGACAGGCAGAGAGGTTATCAGGAGAGATTTTCATAGCATGAAAAAGTCAAGCCCGGGAGGTCACCTCCTCCCTGCCTCCAAGGGTTTATCTCTCTCCAACAGTCTAGACAAAGGGCCTGCCCTGGACATGCTCTTGGCTTTCTGGAGCCAGGCTCAGTAGCTCTTGGAGCCCTGGAGGTCTTCTCTCTGTCCAAGTGAGTGATTCCCAGCTTCCCTGCTTATTAAAAAAAAGAGATTCCTGGGCTCCAGCCTAGACTTATCAAATCAGAGCTTCAGGAGAGGGGCCTAGGAATCTTCCTTTTCAAAATAATTCTTCCTCTCTCCCCAGGTTATTCTTGCTGTCATGGAAGTGTGGGAGGTGCGCACGTGAGCTATGTGCCATGCGTGCTAAACGCGGAGCCCCAGAAAGGACTCAGCAACCTTAGCACATCCCACACTTAGGGGATGGACACTAAGGACAACCTTAGTCGATGTCCTAGTGTCTTTACAGAGTCCCTCCCTCCGTCCCTCCCTTCCTCCCTTCCTTTCCCCTGTGGGGATCTCAGGGGCCGTTTGAGGATAGATTTTCACTTTGTGATTGTTTCACTTTAGATGCTCTTTTTTTGCATTTTTAACGGGGGTAGCAGCTGGACCATCCACCTTCCCCCACCCACTGTCCCCCCTGCTGTCCCCCCGCCTGCCCTGGCCCTTCCTTCCTTCCTTCTTTCCCTCCCTCCTTCCGACTTTGTCTTTTCTTTCTTTCTTTTTAAATAAGGGGACTACCCAGATGCTTTGATTCAACTTGAAGGCAACTGTGATCCTCAAGTCTTTGTACTGTATACTCTACATGGACCTACTCAGGCCAGCCTTGCCTAGTCACTGCTTTGAAAATTCTAATTTTTAAATTAATAATTTTTTGAAACTGAGAGAATACTGACAACTATAAAGTATAGTTACTTTATAATAGCAACTACAAATAATTGAAATTTCTTTACATGTATTAATCTTCACAGCAATCCTGTGAAGTAGGTGCTGTTATGATTCCCATACTACAGATAGAGAAACTGAGATGCAGAGAGATTAAGTTACCTGCTTAGGATCATACAGTTACAAAAGTAGACAAGTCAAAGTTTGGACCTAGGAAGCCTAGCTGCAGAGTCTACACTTTCTAAACATGACACCAGACTACCCCTCAAGAAGAAAGATGAATGAAGAAAACTTACCCTCAACTCCTATTACCAGAAATAACCACTCAAACACTTAGTCTTTTTCTATTAAAAAAAAAATGTAATTGTATCAAAGTATTAATTTCATATATCTTGCTTTACAATTCTAATATTAAATTATAGTTCCTATATTACATGTTCTTCATAAATATGGTTTTTATCCACTATATAGCATGCCATCATATGGTGAGGACATAGTTTATGTAATCACTGCTTTGTTATTAGATGTTGAGGTTGGTTCTAATTTTTTACTCTCATAATACTATGATGAACATTCTTGCTCATAAATATTTGACTTCAGCTTGGTTTAGTTCTATAGAATAAAGTTCACGTGTCGAAGAGACTTTTAAATCTCAAATGCATTCTGGAGACTTTAAAATATTAAAAAAAATCTAACCAGTTTACCATCCTACAAGCAGTGTGTGGGAGGGACCGTCTCCTCACCCTCTTGCCAACTTTGCCCATTTGGGAGGTGAAAAATGGCCTCGCCTTGTTGCTGCATTTGCATGTCTTTGATTACTAGTGAGGTGAACATTTTCTTCTGCGTTTGTTAGCCGCTGGGTACTTCTTCTTTTGTGAGCTGTTTATTTATGCCCTTGTTCATCTCCCCAAAGGCAAGCTTGTGTTTTTCTTGTCTGTATGAGTTCTTCATAGCAATATCCTTTTGACTCATATTTGTTGGAAATATTTTCCCAAGTTTGTTCTTTGCCTTGTATCTGCCTTTTAGGTGTCAATTAACTTGCAAATATGGAAGTCTGAATTGAAAATGGTCCAAAGGAGGGGCCAGAGTTTCTGAAAATGAGCAGACTCATGAGACAGATATCTTGCTAAAAACATTGAGTATTCATTTAATACCAGGAGTTTCAGCATCTTAGTTATTGGTATTGGCAATGACTAAAGAAGAAACTTTGCACTTTTCTGCTGTTCAGGCTGATAAAAACAGAGGGAAATCCTTAGAGAACAGCCTCAGTGCAAATTGCTTTCAACTTTTTTGACATGGGTATTAAAATGCCACCCCAAATACCAGCGGTAATAAAGAATCCAACTTAAAAGGGAGAGTAGGTGTAAATGTAACACATGAGATTTTTTTTTTTTTTTTTGGAATCTTGCTAGACTGTTGCTGAAGAATCAGCGGTGAAGCTCTCAAAGCTGCCTCCTTCCTTGTGTGGAAAACCCCAGGCTATTTGTGGACTAAATGTTGACATGAGATTTTGAAACAAGAGGAACTGCTCATATTCCCTTGCAATAGGAAAACCCGACACATTCTGCCCTGCTCCTCTCAAGGGAGAATTAGCTTCACTTCTTCTATTTATTACCCTCTTCCCCTGCTCTGATGTTCCTCTGCCCCACACATCACATGCCCCTCTCTGCTACCATCCTGTCTTCCACCGAACTGCCCATTTTGTGCAGACACGGTGACTGGATATTTTTCCCAAATGAACACATTTAGTCTTATATTCAAAAGTGAAGGTGGCTCATATTCTGATTAGAAACCATAGGGACGGGGCTTCCCTGGTGGCCCAGTGGTTCAGAATCTGCCTGCCAATGCAGGGGACACGGGTTCGATCCCTGGTCAGGGAAGATCCCACAGGCTGTGGAGCAACTAAGCCCCTGCACCACAACTACTGAGCTCTGTGCTCTTGAGCCCGCAAGCCACAACTACTGAGCCCGCGTGCTGCAATTACTGAAGCCTGCGTGCCTAGAGCTCGTGCTCTGCAACAAGAGAAGCCACCACAATGAGAAGCCTGCGCACCGCAACGAAGAGTAGACCCCGCTTTCTGCAACTAGAGAAATCCTGTGCACAGTAATGAAGACCCAATGCAGCCAAAAATAAATAAATAAATTTATTTAAAAAAAAAACAAAACTGTAGGGACCCCACAGGGACATGGCTATCTGGAAATAGCCTTTTTTAGGCTTTTTCTTAGAGAAAGCCACACTGCCTTGGCCTCCATCTACATTCATTTGGCAAAGGAAATTCACCCAGCACTTGGCTGTGGAGTGGGTTGATGAGTGAGGACCTTGAGCTCAGGTCATGCAAGCACTTGAGGAGAAAGACGTCTTAGAGGTGTTTGGGAGCAAGGGTGCTTCTCTTCCCCATGACATCGCTTAGCCAAGGGGATGGAGATAAACATCGTTTCAGGTCAGGTAATCCTCCTCAGGAACTGCTTGAGAAGTCCGCAAAGGTTTTCTCTTTCTGTCCTAAAGGATTTCTACAGTTTAGCATATTTATCTTCTGTCTGTCATCTCTCCTATGAAGTAAGCCATATGATTTCATTCGTATTTTTTTTTCTGCTATTTTGTCCTAGTTTAAATACTCAGCTGGTGAAAGTCATCTATGTGCACAATGCACAATGCTTTGCAATTTATTTTTAAGGGGACAAAAACAGAAAGATTACTCTTTGGCTTTCCAATGAGCCTCAAACTCAAATTGTGAGAGCCAAAACTTTTGTTATTTTCCTAGTTTGTAGAGGGAGTGATGGCAGTGCCGTGAAAACGATGCTGGGAAGAACCGCCACTGGCTTCGCTAGAACCTCACGGGCTTCACAGCGCACGAGGCTGTGTCAGTAACCAACTAGGAAACTGCTACTTTTATTTCTCTTTACCAGCTCAAGGACATAAGAAGATATCACACTGCACTTAAGTGTTTTCTTTAAACACACACACACACAAACACACACACACATCATACACCCTCTGCCCCATGAAAAGTATCTATTATCTAAGTGTGAACTGGGTGCTGAGGTTGTGTGACAGGGCAAACGGTCCAGGTTTTTAACTTAGTCCCAACTGTGTTCAAGCACTGTCTGTGTCCCTTGCCAGCAGGAAGGCCAGGAGCTAGCTTGGACCGTGGGGTTCTGTGGGGCTGTGGCTAGGATAAGGGACTGCGGATTATGCAAAGGTTGGCGGAGTGTGTAGACCCCAAAGGCCAAAGACAGTTCTTGAAACTAGGGCCCACTGAGTGTCGGCGTGCCAAGCACAGGGCTAGAGGCAGTGAGGGCTGGAAGTGGCCGCGTGACTGGGCTGTGGCTCTGGGGGTGTCTGCTGCACAGGTGTTGGGTAAGCCTGGGCCTCCAAAGGGGACGCTGTGTCCTGTGAACCTTGGGCGAGGTCCCGAGCATCTGAGCTTTGCATCCTCTCTTGTAAACTGAGGATGATGCCTACTTCACTGGATTGTATCGAGGATTACGTGAGAGTGTATGCAAAGCCCTCATTTTTAGCACCTAGCACAGAGTAAGTGTTGTAAGTCTTCAAAAAAGGTGTTATTGGACTTCCTTGGTGGCTCAGTGGTTAAGAATCCGCCTGCCAATGCAGGAGACACGAGTTCGAGCCCTGGTCCAGGAAGATCCCATATGCCGCGAAGCAACTAAGCCCGCAAGCCACAACTACTGAGCCTGCGCGCCTAGAGCCTGTGCCCCACAACAAGAGAAACTGCCGCAATGAGAAGCCCACACACCGCAACTAAGAGTAGTTCCCGCTCGCCGCAACTAGAGAAGCCCGCGCACAGCAATGAAGACCCAACACAGCCAAAAATAAATAAATAAAATAAATAAATTTAAATAAATAGATAAAAATAAAAAAGACATTGGTGACTTACAAAAGAAAAGCATCTCTTAAAAAAAAACTAGCTTTAGGAAAAAAAGGTGTTATTACTGCTGTGATTGACGTATATACATAAAAGTATTTTATCTATACAAAAAAAGTTCTTTCTAAAAATTTCAATTATAGGAAAATATGTCTAAATATCACCCTTACCTGCTTGATAAAGATAATTTTGTGGCCTAAGTCTAAGTAGAAAGTGGTATGGGGTGACAGAGGCCTTTATTTTGGAACTGCAAACCCAAAGTTGGAAAACAGTGGCAAACCTTACAACAGGCTCCAAGGGGACTTCCAAAACCCTCCCTCACCTACCTCTTCCCTCAAGATATAAAATCACTCCCTGGAGCTTGGTGCTCCAGAGTCAGACTGCCTGGGTCTTGACTGTGTCTCCTCCACGGGTTAATCTTGTGACTTTGGGCAACTTTTTCAACTTCTCTAAGCCCCAGTTTTTTCTTTAAAGGATTTTTTGTAAAATTTAAATGGAATAAACTATACAAAGCACTTAGCACTAAATACGTTTATTATTATTGTTTCATCACTGGAATAAATGTGTATGGCCAAGAAAGGGAGTGTTTCTGCAGGGCACACACACACACGCACGCACGCACGCATGACACTCCTTTTAGACTGTAAGAATTATGCCTGTTCACTAACATGGCAGAGAGGAGCACCTATCTTATGTTAACATCTAATTTAGGAGTAAGGACAGCAAGTCTAAACCTACTCCGTGTTTTTAGCCCCCAGAGCGCCAATCTCAGGCGCCCTGTATGTACTGTCTACGTGATTGAATGGTACCAATCAATCAGGCTTCTCGTATTTACAGAGTTGAAGTTCAAGCTTGAGCTCTGGCTTCAAGAGCACTACAGGGACCATCATGCTGATGCCTCTAATTCCTCTCAGGTGTTTTGGCCCGTGGTTAAAAGTCTGGACCCGAGGCAGCCTGCTTAGGGTCGAATCTTAGGGCTACCAGTCATTAGGTGTGGGGTTTGGGCAAATTACTTAATCCCTCTGTGCCTCAATTTCTTTTTTGAAAAAAATATGTTATTGAAGTAGAGTTGATTTACAATGTTGTGTTAATTTCTGCTGTACAGCAAAGTGATTCAGTTATACATATATGTATTTTTTTTCATATTCTTTTCCATTACGGTTTATCACAGGATGTTGGGCTATACAGTAGGACCTTGTTGTTTATCCATCCTATATATAATAGTTTGCTTCTGCTAATCCCAAACTCCCAACCCTTCTCTCCCCCACTCCCCTCCTCCTTGGCAACCACAAGTCTGTTCTCTATATCTGTGAATGTTTCTGTTTCGTAGATATGTTCATTTGTGTCATATTTCAGATCCCACATATAAGTGATATCATATGGTATTTGTCTTTCTGACTTACTTCGCTTTAGTATGATAATCTCGAGGTCCATCCGTGTTGCTGCAAATTGTGCCTCAATTTCTAATATTAGTAAAAGAGGATTGGTGATGATCATGGCACATACTTCATAGGGTTGTTTCGAGGATTAATGTGAGTTAACCTCTGTTAAGCACCTAGAATAAGACCTGGTGCAGCCTTGGCCTCCAGGCATGTTCCACTCAAACACATCCTCCACAAGCAGCTGGAGTGATGGCTCCAGGGTTCTGCTGGCCAGATCCGGCCTCTGCTTAAATCTCATCGTGATGACTAGAAGCTCCTGTCATCTACAAGGTAAACTCCAAGTGCCTTATCATTATGAACAAGGCTCTCCTCTCCAGCTCCAGTTGAACCCCTGGGACCATGGAATGACTGGTAGTTTCTTGCACAATTCATGCTAGGTCTAACCATCAAGCAATGGCTAGAATGCTCTCCTCCAAACTTTCACCTTGTTAAAAGGGCTCTACTTTTAAAGGAACAGCCTTTTAAGAACCCACAGGAATGTTACTTAAAAAGCAAGGCTGCAGACGTCATACCTTACAGAAAGCCCTCCAGATTCTTTACCATGGCCTCATCTGTGTGCAACTATTTCTAAGATTTGACCCAGGTTTAGTCTGCCTCCGATGGCTCGCCTCTTGACTCTAATATCACTTTCTAGCCATCCACCAGTGTTTGGACAGCCACTGAAGTACTACAGGTGCTAATATTGCAATGGGGACACAGAGGGCTCCCAGGGCTGCCACATACAGTTGTGCAGGTGGTGCCCTATGATTCAATTTATCATAGCACTTACACATGGTTTTATAAGTATTTTTACTTCTCTATCTCCACCCTCAATACTCTCAGCAACACAAAGAGAAGAAGCTTTTTAATTTAACTTTCTGTCCTCCGCACCCAGTGCAGTACTTGGTATGCAGCATGTAGCAAATTAAAACTCACAGGCTAATCCATGATTCCTTCTCAGCTCCTTGTACCATGCTAAGACCTGGCAAAATAATCATCCATACCTTCAAGGAACGGCGATGTGATTGGAAAAGTAAGTTAGACTTATGTGACTAGATAACTAGAACATCAGGCACTAAGTATTAGTGGTGAATGAATGGGGTCAAAGCTTTGTACTGTCTGTCCATCAGAGAAGGGAGAATTTCTAAGAACTGAGGAGATGAGATGTGAGCCAAGCCTTGCATCTTGTAGGTGCTCCCCGTGACTGCATTACATGGATGACTTCTTCTGGGAGGCAGTGTGTGTAGTGGAAGGAGCCTGGGACTTGGCATTTGTGCCCTTAGGTTGCATCCTGCCTTTTCTATCTTCTTGCTGTGTTTGCTGGGTCTCTTTCTGAACCCGGGCTTCCTCATCTTTAGAGGGTGGTTTATAACCTCTACCCTACAGAATTGCTATGAAAATTAAGATGAACTAGTGAATCTAAAACAGACGAGTGTAGGGAATTCCCTGGTGGTCCGGTGGCTAAGACTCCACGCTTTCAATGCCAAGGGCACGGGTTTGATCCCTGGTTGGGGAACTGGGGTCCCGCAAGCCTCATGGAGTGGCCAAAAATTAAAAAGTAAAATAAAATAAATGAATCTCATTCTCTGCACACAACAGGAATTCAACAGAGTAACTCTCATTTTAACTAGACTCCAGGCTTAGATTTTTTTGGTTACTGACCAGATTCTTATTTATTGAAGGCTTTTCTGCAGCATCCTGGGAGGTTGCAATCCATCTGACCCTTCCCTCTGCCTTGAGCAAACAGCTCACACAGACTGCCTCATGTGTACGGGGATCCAGGAAGTCACAAGGGAAACAGACCTTCTGCCTTGCTGCTTCTCCAGGGTCTGGTGACAGCACTATTTCTCAGGAGATAGGCTTTAAAGTGCCATTGTCCATGCTGATTTATCTGCTGCTACGGAGCATGGCAATATTGATTTTATAGGTAAAGTAGTTATTTTTGTTAAGCTTGAAAATATCATAACATATTCCTATAGCCCTTTACATTTTCCAAAGGCAAGCTTCAGTTTTCAATCTTCTTAACTTTCTAGCAACAAGGTATATAGGACCGTCCAAATTTTCACACAAGGAAGGCAAGGTCCATAAATGAATGAGTCACTCAGTGTTCCACGGTAGAGTAGGGTCAGAAAGAGGACTAGGGTTCAGGTGCCCTGGGTTGCAGTTCCAAACTGCTGGGCTAAATTTAAAGTTCTCTTTGGCAGTGGTACCAAAGATGGGGTGGTGGTGGAAGTGGGCAACCCCAGCACAGAGTAGTCATTTTATTATTGTCATTGTTTGGAATTGACACTTCATAGCGGTAATAAAACACAGACCAACTTTTAGTCAGCTTTATCATTGTTTCTAAATTATCTATAGGTAATGCATCCCTTTATTAGGTAATGCATACTCCATCAGCACCGGAGGCTGATTGACTCTGACCACCCACCCAGGGTAACCATTGTTCTTTGGTAAAGAACTCTGTCTAAATTGGTTTCATCTAAAATTACCTATCTATCTATCTATCTATCTATCTATCTATCTATCTATCTATCTATCTACCTATCTATCATCTATCTATCAGGTTGCATTTGAAGGAGGGAATTTTGATTTCTAAGCAGAGGTGACTTGAGGTCAAAGAAAATGGGAGAGATGCATTTGTGACTACATATATTGTGGCCCTTACCTCCCTTGACTCAAGCAATCAAGAATTGACTGAGCGCAGTTTTAAGCTTTTTTGGCATACATACAGCATACCATGTGTAGACATGGTGAAGGTGTGGTCTCTATGAGGTCAGTATTAGTATTTCAATTCTACAGACAAAAGCTGAAGCTAAGAGAGATGCATTAACACGTCCAAGGTCACAATGACTCAGGAGCCAATGTAAGGTTAGTCTGACTCCAATGGCTGCATTCTTGTAATAGTACCACATTCCATCTGTCCACCAATGTCTGAACAGCCTCTAAAGTACTAAAAAATGCTAATATTGCAAAGGAGACACACCACAGAGGGCTCCCAGGGCCACCATTTTTGGGGTTGAGCCCTGCACAGAGGTGCTTGGCCAGAGGTCAGTGGGGCTGAAATAGGTCCAAGCTCTGCATTTTCCTAACTTGGTGCCGAGATGCCTTATGGGCTAGCGGTGCTATGGGACCACTGGTAGTTTCAGACTCAAGCATTGAAGCAGCCTATTGCCTCCTGTTTCCAGTTGATTCTTTGAGTACTATTGTCAATTTCCTGGAAGTGGCTCTACCTGGCCTTAGATACAAAGTTTACAATCACCTCTGGCTAGTGTGATATGCCCAGTTGTCCATGCCTCTGTCATGACTGTTACTGGGGCCATGACTGTCATTCCCTTAGAAGCTTGTCATTCTGAAAATTAGACACCAAACCACTCATTAATCTGTGCAGCAAATCCTGGGTCCTTCTCTATGGGTATAACTACAGTGAAAAGTTTACCGTAACAACCTGGGATTTGAAAGCTGAGACAATCTGTACCCGTATGTTACTCTTTGGAAAAGAGGACCAAGAAATTTTAAAGTCCTCTTAGGAATATGCCTTGGGATTGGAGACTTCTTTTTAACGTGTTGCAATCATAGTCACAATAGCTTATAAATGTTTTTTGAATGAATGACATTTAAGTTCATATTAAAATATTTATTCCAATAACTCAGTATTGTGGGAACTATGCATTCTGACTGATATGAAAGCTTATCTATCACTTAATCTGTATTAGCTTCAAGGGAAGAAAAATGACAGATCTGGGAGTCAGACAACTTTGGCTTTTCTATTCCCATCTTTGCCATAGCCTTTTGGTGTGACACTGAGCAAGTCATTGTCATCTCCAGAATGCAAATAAAAGGATGGACTCAGTAGTCTCTAAGTCCCTTCATGGGTGTGATCATGGGTTACTTTCGATCAAGTACCATGTTCACACAGTAATGTGTTTCATCGCATTTTAAAGCTGGAAGGGGGTTTAATGATCCTCTGGTCTACACTCATTTTACAGGTGCTCTTTGCAAAGTAGAACAGATGTTATTATCCTCCTTTTAGAAATTAAAATTCTCAGGCCCTGAGGGGGTGAGTCATTTGCTCTAAAGGAGGTAAACTCTAGCTCATTTCCTGCTACTCCACACTGTCAACTAGGCTTTACTGGGTCCAGTTTAGTCTTGTCCACTTTCTGTGGCCTGGTCCTCAATGCAGATAAAAAAGCACCAACTAGCATGGGCTCAGCTACAGGCCTTCGAATGCTAACAGTGTTAGGCTGTCCTGTGCCTCCATTTTCCTCTGAGGGTAGAAATGCTTCATTGCAGGGGAAATGCAAATCTGGTTCTGGTTTGTTTCTTACCAGAGTGAGAGTCTACATTGACAAACATGGAAGCCAGGCAGCTTTCCTTGTTGTAAGAGTAGGTTTTCTGGGTGACCAGGGTCAGGGGAGAGAGGAGTCAGAACCCAGTCAGTCGTGCTGGTACTGGTTAATTTGACCGTGCACATACAGTAACAACGAGAACAAAACCTACATTTATTAAGTGTCTATGTATACCAAGGATTTGACAGATATTGTCTCATTTAGAAAATGAAATTTCTGAAAATAGAAGTTTAAGAAATCAGCAATTTTAGAAAGAAGCTTTAGAGAGGGAAAAATATGATAGCGTCTGGAAGCGGAAATGATCTTACGTGGTTTAGAATATAAGGCCTGAAAGCCCATGGTGACGGGGACCACCACATCCACCTGAGGTCTACTGAGAGTACCCCTCTCTCCGAGTCGCAGTCACGTCACCTGCCTCTACCGAAACCAAAGAGGTTTTTTTCTAAAGGTGGGCTTTGGGGTCTTAAGAGGGATCTTGGGCCAACCACTTCCTAGTGGCACTACAACTTCCTACCAGGGAAATCTTTACTGAGTCTCTCAACCTCTTAGAGCCTCAGTATTTTTATCTGTAAAGTGTGTTTTGTTCTTTTTTAAGATAAAGGTTAGTTATAACAATATATAAAATTCCTTGAATAGAATCAACAGATTCTAGGCTTTCCAATAAGAGCTGCAGGGGGAGAAAGAGGAGAAGGGAAAGGAGAACTCATTTATTACATTTATTATGTTTCATTAACGTTATTCTTCTTCAAGATATGGCTTAGGGTCTTTTAGTAAATGGCCAAATGAAGAGCATTCTTCCACAGATGACCTGCTTGAGCATTTTTCCCCCTGAGCCAAGCTAATTAAAAAATACCACAAATGTTCTAATTATGCCATTGACATTTCTTTTCGATAACTGCAAAGGGACTTTAATAACCATGTTAAAGGGCACATTAATATGAAATGTAACTCACTGTGATTCTGATGTTCATACGAATTTGTAGAATTAGTTGCACAGAGAATCAGTTACATCTGTGGGACAAATGGGGAATCTGAGACCCCCTTTCCAAAGCACAGGGTCTATCTCTCAGAGCATTAGGAAGTGAAGCAAAGTAGCAGGACCATCCAACTTAACACATTCAGCAGCATTTGGAGCTATGGTGGGGAAAACAGGCTCCCGAGTTAATTTCACACTTCCTCTATACATTTCAAAAAACAAGGTGTGACTCTGCAGCTGGATTTTAAAAAGACCTTCAGAAGGCTAAATGCCAGGTATTTTCCAAACTCCTTGCCCTAAAGGAGCTTTCTGTTTCCCCGTGTCTGTTTGCTGGGGGAAAATCCCAAACTGCTCAGTTAAAGCTAGGGCTTTAAGCTTCTCGAAAGATATTTCCTGCTCATTAAGGCTCTGGGTTTACTGGAGCTGCCGGCTTTTGTCATTCTCAATATAGGAGTGCTGGGGGCTTGTCTGCACTCTGCAAAACCCAAGGAAATTTGCTAAAGAGGAAGGAAAGGAGGAAACGGGCATCCAAGGTTTGCCTGTGTTCCCTCCTCCCAAGAGCCCCATGAAGTAAGAGCTGTTGTCTGCATTTGACAAATGAAGAATCCAAGCTCAGAGGGGTTACCTTGTCCCTAGACCACACCGCTTCTCCAACATTGCACCCCATCTGCTCCGAAATATCTAAGCAGTCGTGGCCCCTCTGGGGCACTCTGCTCCTCTCCACCAGGCCCCTCACCACCACTTCCTTGCTGCAGATTGCCCTAGGTTTGTTTTTCTTCGCTCCCTCATTAATGAGTTCCACAGGACGATGTTAAGTCTAGTTATGCAGCTTTAATTGGGTTAGTTACAACAAGATAATTCCTTTTTTCTTCTCTCAGAGGCCTTTCTGTTTAAAGACATTTTAGCTGGAAGATGCTAATTATCAATGAGGAGAAAGTGACACCTGAAGAGTTCATTTTCCATCTTGGTCCTTGGTTTCTCCTTTGAACTCCCTCTACCCGGCCCTCTTTCCCACTTCATCACTTCTCCCCGACCATCATAAAAGAGACCTCTGCCCTGGCCGGGCGGCAGAACTTTCCTTCTCACTTGCCAGGGAGTCGTTCTCTCTGCAGTTGTGTCGCAGGCATGGACAACCTGCGTGAGACCTTCCTCAGCCTCGAAGACGGCTTGGGCTCCTCCGACAGCCCTGGCCTGCTGTCCTCCTGGGACTGGAAAGACAGGGCAGGGCCCTTTGAGCTGACCCAGGCCTCTCCCACCCAGAGCCTCTCTCCGGCCCCATCGATGGAGTCCTATTCTTCTTCTCCTTGTCCGGCTGTGGCTGGGCTGTCCTGTGGGCACGGAGGTGCCAACAATGGGAGCAGCAATGCCTGCAGTGGCCTTGGGACTGGCGGCCTGGTGGAGGTGGGTTATGATGTGTTAGCTTTCCAGCCTGCCTATCTGCAGGGCGCTGGTGGCCCCAAAACCCAGAAGGGCACCAAAGTCAGGATGTCCGTTCAGCGGAGACGGAAGGCCAGCGAGAGGGAGAAGCTCCGGATGAGGACCTTGGCTGATGCCCTGCACACCCTCCGGAATTACCTGCCACCTGTCTACAGCCAAAGGGGCCAGCCGCTCACCAAGATCCAGACGTTGAAGTACACCATCAAGTACATCGGAGAACTCACAGACCTTCTCAACAGCGGGCGAGAGCCACGGCCCCAGAGCACTTGAGCTCGGCCCAGGGACTCAGGGACTTACCATCCAGCCCCCTGGGCGGGGGCAGAGCAGCTTTAAAGACCTGGACCACCTCACGGCACAGCAGTACCTGGTTATCTTTATACAGTGAGCGTGGTGACCTTGTTGTCTGAAAAGCTCTAAGGGAATTCCCACTGGACTAGTCAGGACCACCAGAACACTTAACTGCCAGACAGCAGGTACTTTTGCTTCCAGTTTTCCCACCATTTCTCAAGAGACTTGCCCTTTGCAAAGAGACAGTTGGCTTTGCCCTTTTCTGTCTATTCAAGGTATTTTTAAGGGTCAATGATTTCAAATGCATTTTTTCAATTGTGTAAAATTGTTACAATTAATCTTCTCCTGCCATTTTTGGGGGGGAGCTTTCTTTCTTTTGCTAACTAAACCTGTATTTTGTACGGGATCCAGGGTGACACCTGGATTCTTATTTAGAAAGATTAGTGTCAAGTAAAGGGCTACAGCGCTCCTGTTTTATTTTGTTTGTGTGCATGTGTGTGTGTGTGTGTGTGTGTGAGACTAAAAGCAGGCCTTTGCTTTTGCAGGGAACAAAATCACTTAAATGCGGAAGAAATTAGTGTCATGGGAAATAGAAACTCACAGGCAGACAGGCTACATTAAGACAGAGTGGAGAGTTTAAAGACCAGCCCCTTCTCTCTTAAGGGAAAGAAAAGGAGGCTTTATAGGCTCTTGGAGCCAGAGAATGAGGGGGTTGGAAGGAGGAGGAAAAAGAGGAAGACTCAGCATCACAGCCGGGGCTTGAATAGAGCTGGGAGGGTGGGCGCTCCCTGAGCCAGGCCGGGTGTGAATATGACCTCATTGAATCCCTTCACTTACTCATTTCTCAAATGAAGAGATTGGCCCAGAAAGAATAGGAGACTAGTTTGAGTCTAGAGATAAGTGAAAGGGTCAGGATTAGAACTCAAGTCTATAACTAACCCCTCCAAAGGGATTTATTTCTTTATCCGTATCTCCTCCTCCTACACCCCCCAAATCACCTCACATGCACGCCCACACAAACACACCCCCCTCTTCACAGTACCTCATCTTAGGGTGGTGACTGTAGCACCCTCAGCTTGGCTGATTTGATGGCACATGTCATTGAAATGGAGGCTTTGAATTAAGGAGTTTCTCAAAAACTAGTAGGCATTTTTAGGGCTGAATTTTTCTCCCAATTGTTATTAACCAGCTGCATTTTTTTTTTGGTGAATTGTCTCCTGTCATTTTTTCTACTGGTTATTTTTCTTGTTTTTAATAACAGATTACAAAGGCAGTAGATGTGTTCACAATTTAATATATAACTTCTCCACTTTCTTTCCTTTGCTGATACAAACGTATACAAATAAATATAGGTGTATATACATTTGTTAAGAATACCTTGAATTCTGAAAATTGCTTTTTTTAAACTTAGCAATATATAGTAAAAGTCCTTCCGGTTTAACACAAATAAATCTATGTTGTAAGTACCATTATTTCCTTGATTTTATAGATGAGGAAATTGAAGCACAGACTTGCCCTAAGTCACACGTGAAAAATATAGTGGAAAGTAGAGGTTCAAACAATGTTCCATAACACAGGTATGCTATGCTAAACATAATTTGTTTAATTAATCACCTTTTGAATGATATTTAGGTTGTTTTCAATTTTTTATTACCAAAAACTGCTGTTAACAAACATCACGGACAACTAGCTTTATCCACTGATATTATCATTAGCCTGAAAATTTCCCAGAAATGGGATTCCTGGATCAGAGTTGTGTGCTTGCACATTGTAAATTTAAATAAATACAGTTAGGCGTAGAAAAGTTTGTAGTTATTTACCCTCCCCCAACATTATGGGACAGAAGCAGCTGGTCCACGATGTCCCTGGATATTATCAATCTTCTGAAATTTTCAATGGATTAAAAAAGGGTTATGCTGTTCTTGTGTTAATTTTAATTTCCCTATGTACAATTTGAGATGGCTCATCTTTTAAAATTTTTTTGTGACTATTGCTCATTTTGGTTCTTCTATAACTCTCCAGTGTATGTTCTTTGCCATTTTTCTATTGGGTTATTTATCTTCTTGTCAAGAATTTGGGAGATTTCTTTGCACACTATATGTATTGAAAATTTTCCTCCCAGTCTCTCATTTTGTTATCATCTTTGTGTATGGTATCTTATATTTATGATTTTGATTCTGATATCTTTTGTTCTTTGAAGCTTTTCATTTGTATATGATCAAATCTCTCCTCTTTTTTTCAATGGCTTATGTGTTTCTTCCCTTTGCTTAACTTCTCCCAGTTCCAAGGCTATCCAAATATTTTGATTTTTCAAATATTTTAATATTTATATGTGGATCTTTAATATACATGCAATTTACTTTTGTCCATAGTGCAAAGAAGGAATCTAACTTTATTTCTGATTAATCTTTTTATAACTGCAAAATAAGTATAACTTGTCATTGACGGTGGTGGGTGACAGTGGGGAACAGTTGCTAAAATGTCATCCTATGTATACAGATCTTCATCTGCTTCTGATGTATTTCTTGTTGGTGCCTTACAGGAGAAACAAGAAAATGTTGAATAAGATCAAGATTTTCTTCAAGGGATTCCACCCTGGGCATGTACAGGTGTTCATGTGAGCGTGTATGTGTGTGCAGATGTACGTGTATTTGTTCCTGTGTGTGTGTGTGTGTGTGTGTGTGTGGTGTTTCATGTGTCGGGGGAAGAGAATTAGAGAGGATAATAATATGGGAAAGGGAGTGTTCAGCCTTTCATCAGAGTCTAGACCAACTGGTATTTTCCTTGCCATTTTAAAGAGAGTGGAACCCAAATGTGCTTGGCTTTTGATTTTTTCAAGCTCAAGCTTTAAGCATGGTTTATAAATAGCTTGAGTAATTTTGGTTGCCCTGGGGACAAAATACTGTGGATGGGTTAGGAGGTCCTGTCTTTACTTTCAAAAAATTCTGGAAAGCCACCAACTCAACTACTAGGTGGGCTTGCCCTCGGGACTCCTAAGGTCCTCCCCAGAGGGGAGGCATTTGGAAAGCCTGGAGAGGGTGACAGCTTCCTGGGAGTGGGCCTCTGGCCCAGGGCCTTGTCTTACCGTCACCACCTGCGGCCCCGGCAGGCCGTCACCAGGAGAGGCAGCAGCACATCAGCGTTCGACTCCGCAGTAATCCCCAGTGAAGTCGCCTCCCGAGTGGGGAGGAGAGCTAGCTGGACCGGGTCCCTAATTCCTCTACAAAGCAGTTAAAAGCAGTTGGCTCAAGCGTAGCTCAAGATTAAGTTATTTCTGGTGCTTGGATAGGGAACCAAAATTTGTGTGCATCTACTATGTTGTGGTCAGAGTTTTCACACTCATAATTTCGTGTAATCCTCCTAAGCGCCCCTGGAGGTGGATTTATCAGTCCCATTTTGAGGATGAGGAAACGAAGGTTTAGGACAGCTAAATGGTGTAAAGCCACATGATTAGCTGCGGGCACGTGGTTGGCTCGTTAGCAGCGAGTGAGTTCAGCTCTAACTCCAAAAGCTCGGGCCCCTCCTGTAGAATCGCGCTGCCCTTTCCTCCAGCCGACTCTGTGTGCCCTGGGCTGAGCAGACAGAGAGCTTTCTCGGCAAATGCTCACTCCCAGGTTTCTCAGCTTTGTCTCTGCCTCGCCGTCTCTGGGGCCCTCATTTCTTTTACTGTCTGAAGCATTTCTGAAAGGGCTCTTCATCTTGTCCTCTAAACTATTTCCCTTTGAACTTCTGCCTCTGCCCCAAACATTTCCTCCAAAATTCCTTTCACCTCCTTGCTTGGCGCCTAGAGTCCTTCTTAATCCACAGAGAAACCTGACTTCTTCTGTTCATTTGTGTTCAATAAAATGTTCCACGATTCACACCAGGCTGAGGTTTCTTTGTTCTTCTTGTAGTTTCAGCCGCATCAGCTAATTGGGAGAGAGGTCAGAGCTGGGGTGGGAGAGAGCCTCAGCAAACTGACAGGTCGACGGAATTACCCTTACTTTAAGCCATCTTAAAAAAAAAACAACAGCAAAAGAAGATGCATGTGCAAGTGAGTTTTGGCGCTGCCGCTCTGAGCTCCCGTTACAGTAGCTTAGCATGTTATGTGACTCCTGTGAGGCGTTGTTTGATTCCCATACAGGCTCCAGGCCGCAGGAAGGAGACTGGACCTGGGCCTTGACCCCTGTGGGCGCAGTCCAAGCTGGCTTGATGGCAATAAGAGCTTGGCAAACACCTCTTGTCCTCCTGCTGGGAAGCCGAGATAACCTCTACCTTGCAATGAAATACTGAAGACTAAGCAGTGCCTCTTAGAGCAGCGCTGGATGGACTTGCTCTTATTATTTTGGTTCTAGAAAGTCCCATCCCTGAGGAGGAAGAAAGCAAAAAACTTCTGAGAAGTCTGGGGAGAAAGCACACTTACTTGTTTGTCTCTTGGGGTTGGGGCTATTGACTCTCCTTTCCTTAGCAGAGTCTCCCATGAAGTTCTTTCTCATATAAACTCTATTGACTTCTGCTTCTCTTCATTAAGTTAAGTGGGGAGCCCAGCAGGGCTGGAGGTCAGGGCTGTGCAGGAGGGAGGAGAGTTTAGAAGGCACCGCACAGGCTATTCCCAGCCAGGCCAACAGTAGTTGTGGATTCATCATCTGAGGTGTCAGTCTCAGGGCCAAAGACTCAATATACTTTTTGTCTTTTACTCTTAACAGCCAACAATAGGAGATCACTAATATTAGCCCATTTTGCAAATAAAGAGACAGGCTCAGAGAAGCCAAGTCACCTTGCCCAAGGTCACATAATTGGTGCAGGGCCCAGGATTCCACCCAGGGCTGCTTGACTCATTGTTTTGACAATACTAAGCTCCAGGTGCCGGAAATGTATGCCTCCAAAGGGATCACAGATCAGATTTCAGAAGTACTTGTTCCCAGGGACTACAGTTTACACATCATTTCCTTCAGTTTCTTTTGGGTGCAAAATGAAGAAACGAAAAATGGCAATCATAATATTAACAATAATGGCACAACAACGAATACTTATTGTGTGTTTAGTCTGGGTAAGGCACTGTTCTAAGTACTTTACATGAAATAACTATTTTAAGCCCTTATGAAGTAAGAAATAACTACTACCCTATGAAATAAGGACTAAAGTTTCCCCCATTTTATAGATGAGAAAACTGAGGCACAGCGAAGTGAAAACTTATCCAAGTTCGTGCAACATATCAGCAGCAGACCCAGGAATCAAACCCCAGCAGGTTCCACGCCAAGCCCTTACTATTACACCCGGTGTGTCTTTATATTGGTTTGGTGATTACAAAGCATTTTACATACATTATCCTATTTAATTCTTTAATTCCTATTTAACCTAATTATATATGAAGTTGAACAAGGATTGTTATGTCCAGTTTACAGATGAGGTTATTAAGGCTCATAATGACAAAATATCCTAACTATGAATAAATGACAGCTCTGGTACCAGAATCCAAGTTTTTAAACTCCTGGTCTGGTACTTTCTGGCTAAACTCTTCTGTCTCCAAAGGAAATCTAGCTGTGCCTTAAAGCCTGCCCCTAAGGGGATCCTCATAACAACAGAACAACAAAATGTGCTCTATGGTACATTTTTTCAAGGTGGGTTTTCTATGGAACATTTTCTGAATTTTTGAATCTCATCCGTGTGTACACAAAACAATCTGTATCTGCATGTAAGGAAGGGTGACAAAAGCCTAAACCCTTGAACAGAATTTTATTCCCCTTCATAACTCGAGAATTTGCATCCCCAAGAGATCCCCATCCCTGTTTTTACTGCACATCTAATTACTTCCTAGCAGAGAAAGCAGGTGACATTTAAGTAATTTAAGTTCCAGGATTCTAACACACATCAAAAGCCTAATATATTGTGGGGCAGCTGAGAGTCAGGCAGTGGGCTGAGTACCCCGGCACTGAAACAGAGGGGAGACGTGCAATAATGGTGGGAGCTGCGAGACCAGATACAGGGCTAGGGAAGGAGACCGGAGTCAGATTTCAGCGACAGCCCTTCGGCGGCGGTGCAGATGCAGAGCGGAGATGCGCGCAGCCCAGCGAGGGAGAAGGACAAGTAAAGAGATGAAAGGACCCGATGCCCCTGGCGGGACTCAGCGAAGGCGTCACACAGGAGGAGGCTCTTGAAGTTGTCCTCTAGGGAGCCAAGGGCATCCTGAACAGAGGAAACAGCATGTGCAAAAGCACAGAGGTCCGAGAAAGCGCTGGGGTTTGGGGATCAAAAGCTGGCTGGTTTGGTTGAAGCGCAGAGTGAGTTTGGTGGGCAGGGAAGGGAGACGTACAGGAAAGCAGGACCGGGAGGCTGAGGGCTTGAACCCCCTTCCAGCTGTGGGGAAACTGACTCTCAACATGAGAGAGGCCTCTCTCACCCACAGCCTAACTCAGGTGGTTACTTATCCGAGTCCCGATCAACGCACCTGGCGTAGAACATCACACACTTGTAATGAGCAACTGAGGATGTGATCCGCTGGCTCAGTTACTAAATCCTCTAGTTTTTCTTGTTTTCCTTCTTATGTTGTACTTCTTTACATATCCACGAAGAAATCCAGTCTTTAGTAATAGTTCTTAAAATCATCTTTCCACTTCTGCTTTTCCTGTATCTCACTCATATTTTATTTTTTCGAAAAAATTTCCTCCGCACTTTTGTCCTTCCCCCCTCCCGCTCTCCCCATCATCGGCCCCCACCTTCGGTACCTGCCCCTCCCTCTGTTCTGACCACACCTGCCCAGCTCTAGAGCTCTCCTAGGGAGGGAAGGGGGAGAAATGAAGCAGATGAAGCCGGGATCTTCTTTCCTCGCTAGGTACAGTCAGGCACTGTTCATCCTACGCTGCTTGTGAGCATAGACCTCCATGCAGCGTTGGCTTGCATTTAAGGGCCCCTTTCATTTTTTAATCATTCATGCAGTATAGATTATCAAGCACATGTGAAGCTAGCTGAGTACTGGGCCTTGGAGCAACAAGTGGGTGAAGGGTGATCAAGATGACACACATTTAACACAAGTCACGTTGTGCTCTTTCTTAACCCACATGATCTCATTTAATCCTCATGATAACCTTGTGAAGACAAAATGTAGTGTTCGTTCTCAAGAAGTTTAAATGGAGTTGGGGGAGATAGGCCTGTACCTAAATAAGCATATACATGCAAAAAATAAAGCGATAGACATTTTTAAAGGGTGCCTAAAATCAGTGGGAATAAGGGAAGGAAAGAGGGGTTCTGTTAGACGGGGTACCTGCCTTCGTAGGTAAGCTGGCACTGAACTTGAACCTAGATGGAGAAGTGGAATCTTGATAGGACACAAGGGCAGTTCGAGAGAGAAAGAACAGCAAAAGCAAAGGTCCAAAGGCAGGAATCAGTGAGAGGCACAGTATGAGGGCACCTGGGCTGAGAGAGAGAGTAGAGAGTGAGTTTGGATACAGGTTACAAAGGGCCCGGATGCTAAACTAAGGGGTTGGACTCAGCAAACAACTCTATTCTGTAAGACTATGTGAAGATGATGAATTTATTCACCGAACAAGAGTTGATGAACTGATGGTATGTTTCTTAGCCTGTGTTTGGTTTTTGGGAGAGAGACAGGACCCCAGGCCTTTGCAAGCTTACACGCTAGCGGTGGAGGAATAAGATTCAATGACTGGTTGAGAGGACTGTGGCTCAGAGAGTGAGTCTGGAGGGGCGTTCTCTGGGGATTGGAAGTGCAGAAAGGAGGGGTTGAGGGGTTACAGAATGAGAGAGCTGAGGCTGGAGGGGTGGGAAGGACACAGAAACAGAGCATCCCAGTGGAACTGGAGAGGAGGGTGAATGAGGGATCGGGAGAAGCGGTGAGATGTATTTCTCCATTTACAGCTGAGTTAAGGGAATGCAAACGCCTCCCTATTTTGATCTTTCAGTTTTCGTGTTTGGGGGATGACCCAGCGGTTTAAATAAGTATGCAAATCCAAGTAAAACGCTCCAGTCACTTCTCGGGGTCTCTGGTTCTTGCAAAAGAGGCCCTTTCAGTCCGTCCTGCTCCGCTGTCCCCTCGCCCCCGCCCCTAATCACCGCAGCGGGCGAGCCTCCGAGGGGCTCCCAGAGCGGGCTTTTCACGCTGTTAACAAGGCTGGAGGCGCCGAAGTGGGCCCCTGGGGGGCCGGGAGGGACCAGGGGCTCCATCACAAAGGGCTCTAGTTAAAAGGAGCAAGAGGTGCCAGAGAAACGCTAGGGCCTTGTTTTCTGTTTGTTTGGTGTGTGTGTATTTTAAATACCAGGAAGGAACAACAATTTCCATTCCGGAGGCCGGAGGACGTCCAGCAACGCTGAGGACCAGTCGCCGTAGGGCAGCGCGTCTTGGCGGAGGCAGGAACCCGAGGCGGATCCGATTTCCCCCACCTTTGGAATTCCCCGTCCATCCTGTGAACCGAGGCCTTTTTCATGAAATGCTGAGGTCAGTTTCCCTCCCCACCAGGCACCCGGTCGCTGCTTCCAGACCCAGCTTGCCCTCGGGTATCTGAATTGGGCGGCGAGGGGACAGCGAGGCCTGTCCCCGCAGCCCGGCTCAGCGCCCGCCAGGCTCCCTTCGAGGGGCGTCGGCCGACTGTTCCGCTGTCAGGGAGGCCCCTTGGCTGGAAAACAAGGAATCCATTCAGAAAACTTTATTTCCGGGCGAGTAGGCAATCCTGCAGACCTGGTCCTGGACTGAGGAGAGGGAAGAGCAAAGCAGATGCGACCCTCAGCGGTGCTCAAGCGTGAGCCTGGGGGCGGGAGGGGGAACGAAGGCCACGTACGTCCCTTCCTCTCAGCCAGGCTCTGAACAGACTCGGTACCAAAGCAGAGGAACAGCTTTGTTTCGTGGTCCGGGAAACTGAGAAGCCCGGTGGTTTAGTAAAAAGCGCTCTGTTTTGGCGTTCCTTAGCAATGCCTCCAGAGTCACAGGGTTCATAAACTCCAGATAGTTGTCTTATCTGCAAAATGGGGGAACAAAGCTTACTTCATGGCCAGGAGCGAGAGATTAAATGGGACGTGACATGCACAGTGGTTGATGAAGCAAATGCTAATTTCCTTCCCCTTAAGTTCAGGAGCTCTGGTGAATTACCTGATATTTTTCTCAAAAAGTTAGATCAGCAAGCTCAGCAGAGGAGAGTTGGCAGTAGGTGAATTTCTTGCCCCCCCGTGGGGCCGGCAGGGGGTAGATGGCCTCATGATGGCAGAGACTGGGCTGGCTGTAAATGATCAAGCCTGGAGGCAGAGACCCAAACTAAACTACACTACAGAAAGAAGCTGTTGCCTTGAATTCAGTCTTGAAATCATAGTATTACTTAAAATATGTTTCAATTCATTACATAGCAAAATAAAAAAATAAAAAGTTCAGACAGTATGGAGGAACTGAAAATGCAAAGTACAATTACCTTTCCTCCTTGGCTAGACAACTACTACACTTTTTTTTTTTTTAAACATCTTTATTGAAGTATAATTGCTTTACAATGGTGTGTTAGTTTCTGCTTTATAACAAAGTGAATCAGTTATACATATACATATGTTCCCATATCTCTTCCCTCTTGCATCTCACTCCCTCCCACCCTCCCCATCCCACCCCTCTAGGTGGTCACAAAGCACCCAGCTGATCTCCCTGTGCTATGCGGCTGCTTCCCACTAGCTATCTATTTTACATTTGGTAGTGTATATATGTCCATGACACTCTCTCACCCTGTCACATCTCACCCCTCCCCCTCCCCATATCCTCAAGTCCATTCTCTAGTAGGTCTGTGTCTTTATTCCCATCTTGCCACTAGGTTCTTCATGGCCTTTTTTTTTTTTTTTCCCTTAGATTCCATATATATGTGTTAGCATACTGTATTTGTTTTTCTCTTTCTGACTTACTTCACTCTGTAGGACAGACTCTAACTCCATCCACCTCATTACAAATACCTCCATTTCATTTCTTTTTATGGCTGACTAATATTCCATTGTATATATGTGCCACATCTTCTTTATCCATTCATCCGATGATGGACACTTAGGTTGCTTCCATGTCCTGGCTATTGTAAATAGAGCTGCAATGAACATTTTGGTACATGACTCTTTTTGAACTATGGTTTTCTCAGGGTATATGCCCAGTAGTGGGATTGCTGGGTCGTATGGTAACTACTACACTTTTTTATTCTGGAGTTTGCCTTATGATTTTAAATGATATATATGAAAGACAGAGAAATCGGCATTTACCCTTTTTCAAATACTGCATCTCCTAATTATTCCATTTTTTTACATTGGCAAGATTTATAACAATAAATCTTGTTTTCTAACTACAATGAGTTGTTCTGTGTTTTATTTATAGGTTAAATCTAAAAACTGAAAACTGATAAACAGCTTTTACAACATTATTCAGTAAATTTTATGCTGTGAATTCTTAGTCATAGTAGAAGTTAATGGTGTGCTTGGAGCCTAATGGAAGCAATATAGCCACGAGTCTGCATGATACATAGGTTTAGAGTTCAAATGTATACTACTTTCAGGGCCTGGGGAAGCACAGAAATGGACATTAAAATTGGTTCTGAACCCATAATACCCCTTGGGTGCTTGGTAGAAGCATACTACAAACTTATTGGAGGCACAGACCTCCAGCCATGTGTCACCGGAGTCTTGCTACAAATAAGGGAAAAGTAACAAGTGCAAAAAGGCACACACACACCATAAGGTTAGCAAATACAATCAATGGAATTAGCGAGCAGGGTAAGAACTCCTCAAATTTCAGTAACTGAACAACTTGTTCCACATTTATAGAGCAATAAAGGCAAAAAAGAAACAGATAAATGACAACAAAAACAGAACAAATTTGAAAAACCTGTTAGAACTTTTAACTGTGAACTCTATAGACCTGTTTTGAAGCCACTTTCCAGAAATTAGTGAGTACATATTTTTAAGCACACGTAGAACACTTATGAACACCGACCCCATACTGGGCCATAAGCAAGTCTCAACAAATATTGGAGTATCAGGATCATACTGTTCTCTGACCACAATGCAATGAAGTTAGAAAGGAATAAAAGAAAAAATTAAAAACAAAAACAGAAAATAACACATTTGGAAAATTTAAAACATACTTCTAAAGAATTCATAGTTTAAGGAAGAAAACAGAAGGAAAGTTAAAATACTGAATGAGGCAAATTCTATTTATCAAAACTTGTGAAATACATCTAGAACATTTAGCTTTAAACATATACCTTAAATGCATACATCAGAAAAGAAGAAAAATGAAAATTAATGAGCTAAGCATCCAATTAAAAAGTTAGTAAAATCACAGCAACATAAACTCAAAGACAGAAGAAGGAAATAAACGTGAGAGCAAAAATTAATAAAATGACGAAGAGACAACAGCGTTAGCGATAGCAACAGCTGTTCTCTGAAAAGCCTAACGATCAACCTCTGGTAAAGCTGGTAATGAAAACATAGACAAGGCAGAAATAACCTATCTGAAGTTTAAAAAAAATAGAATATTAAAAGCTAAGCTAACACTACATAAAACTTTAATTTAATATACCTGAAAATTTAGAGAAAATGGACAATGTCCAAGGAAAATACTGCTTACCAAAAGTCATTCAAGAAAAAAATGCAAAACCCAAGTAGTTCTATAATCATCAGAGAAATGAATTCAGTAATGAAAATTATCTACAGTGGGCCCCAGTGATTTTATGTGCACATTCTTCCCAACACATAAGGAACATACAATTTCAATCTTACATAAGTTCTCCCAGAGAATCGAAGGAGAGGCAGCTTGCCAGGAGGCTGAGAACTATTGCTACCTGCCCAATGTTCACTCTCCCTACTAACACAACCTTCTCTACTAACACAGCCTCAGTTTTATGGGCAGTGACAAGAAATAAACCTAAGTCTCTTGGCTTCTCTTACAGCAAGGGACGGTTATGTGCACTGGTTCCGGCCAATGACATGTAAGTAGAAATCTCTGGGCGGGGCTTCCAAATTCATTTTACAACGACAGCATAATATTAACAGCAAAGCCTAAGAAATGTAGCACAAAAGGGAAAAACATAGAGTAATTAAAAAACCATAGAATAACTTCACTAACAGATGCAAGAATTTAAAATAAAATCTAGAACAAACTCCCCCAAAGTCTCCATTTCCTTTGTCCTGGAGGGGCTTCTGGATGGGAATTTCATATCAGCAGTAACAGAAGGGTCTCCTCCATCCCCACCCAACCTTAAGTTTCCCAATTTCCTTATCTATAAAGTAGGTATCGTAGCACCTAGCACTGTACCTAACTACCATCACTGGGAAACACTGTTTGAAGCAGGTGGCAAATTCCATATAAAGATAAATGCTGGCAGAGATTGGTGTTCAGCAATGACCATAAAACAAAGCTGAAAAGGCATTTAAGAGTGTTTCAGAGACAACACTTGTGAGAAGCTGTTAAAGTCCATATTGGATGCCCAGAGAGTCCCATCCTGGATTCATACTCCAGGTCATCCAGGAAGATCTTCCTGATTCCATCTTCCAGCCCTTGTTTTGCTCCCCTCTCCACCACCCTGCCTGTGATATACTGGGTAAGCTGATGATACCTTTCCCTCCAGAAAGATTGTTCTACTGCTATGGGGAGTAGAGTCCTGGATCTTCTAACCCTACCCTGCCCGTGCTGGGACCAGATATGTCATAAATATTTCTGGCAGAGCAAAGCCAGAGAAAGTCCTGGTGGTCATCCAAATAATTTACTGACTTACACAATGGAGCTCGGCTTCTCCATTTAAAACGTGAGACAAAAGTGAAAAGTCACTTTCTCAGTGCTTTCATTTGTAAAGTATAAGACAACCAAATTGAGGTTCTGTAAGTAAGGAAAACGGGGAGAGTCAGCACTGGGTAGACAACAGTCATTCTCAGCCTCATGGAAAGTTGACCCTTTTTCTTTGCTCTGCAATGGGGGGCTAGCAACAGAGGAATGGCAGTGTTTGGCCAATAGCAGTATTGAGAATGACTTTTGCCTATTTTCTCATACTTTAAACGGAGAAGCTGAACACCTCAGTGTAGGACAGTCATGCTTTGCTGAGGGTTTTGTGTTTGGAAAGTGGAGCAGATGCATCTGAGAGAACCAAGTCCTCTTGGGGAAGAGACTCAAACAAATTCAGAAGCATCAGCAGTAGATACTTTCCAGCCACATCCTTTTCAATTTCTACTTCCATTGGCACCACCTAGTACCAGCCCCGACTGAGCCTCCCTGGATCAGTCTGTTCTGTCAGAAGTCCCCAGAGAAGCCAGTGCAACCTCTAGTCAAGTCAGATGCCTCACACCCCTGCTGGAAACGCTTTGGTGACATCTCACGGCAGCATGTCTTTTTATTTAGTTCCCACTGAGTCTTAGGCTCCACTGTTCTCATTCTGCTCTAAACTTTTTTTTTTCCATTTCTTAAAAGTTTATTTTCAGCTCAAGACCTTTTCTCTTATTACTTCTGTCTGGAAACATTCTTTCCCTCGATCAACTAGCAGAGCTTAAAAGCCATCTTCACCCCTGCAGCCATCCCTTTCAACTCTACCATAACTTGTGTACCTTACATTATGGTGTTCATGGTGATAAATTCTCTCTGACATTAGCTTATGTACCTTAATCAGTAAACAAGTTCAGTACGTTATTTAGTACCATATCCCCAATACTTGGCACATAGATGGTATGATGGGTTAACTTTATGTATCATCTTAGCTGGGCCATGATGCCCAGATATGTGGTCAAACATTATTCTGGAGGTTTCTGTAGGATATTGTTAGACAGAAGTAACATTTAAATTGGTAAACTTTGAGTAAAGCACATTGCCCTCCATAATGTGGGTGGGCCATATCTAATCAGGTGAAGGACTGAACAGAACAAAGACTGGCCTCCCTGAGCAAGAAGGGGTTCTGCCCACAGGTGGCCTTACAACTTGAACTGAAGCATCGGCTCTTTCCTGGGTCTCCAGCCTGATGGCCCTCCCTGCAGATTTTGGACTTGCCGGTCTCTATAATCACAGGAGCCAATTCCTTAAACTAAATCTCTCTCTCTGTGTATATATCTTATTGGTTCTGTTTCTCTGGAGAACCCTGACTGACACAAATATTCAGTAATTTGTCAAATGAATGCATTTGGCCCAGGAGTGATGGAAGCATTTACTACCACCACCACCATGAGGGTACACAGTGTATCTGATACCCCTGTGCCTTTGTCCAGGTTCTTCTGTGTCTGGGGAATGAATGTATAGCATTTTTAAACCACATGAAGGTACACAGTGTATCTGATACCCCCCGTACTTTTGTCCAGGTTCTTCTGTGTCTGGGGAATGAATGTATAGCATTTTTAAACCACATGAAGGTACACAGTGTATCTGATACCCCCCGTACTTTTGTCCAGGTTCTTCTGCGTCTGGGGAATGAATGTATAGCATTTTTAAACTACCACTGAAAGCAGCAAGGGGTTATGTGACAGTGCGGTATTTTTGTCAAAATATAGTTTAGGTGCTTGTCTGTTTCAGTCTTATTATATTCTTTTACTTGTTATTATTATACAGATACCCCACCTTGAGGGGCTCTAGGCCAGGACTCAGCTTATCTTATTTTGTATCAGGTACTCAGTAAATCTTTGGTAGAAGAACAAGATTAGCTCAGTTCTTGTACTTTTAGCAAGATCTAAGTTAGTCTTAATTAAATTTTTAAATAGTACTGATTTTTATGTGGTTTAAGACACATGGAAGCAAAGAAGGAAAGAAGAGGTCTCACTTGAAGGCTCTTTCCAATGACCAGACAGAGCTTCATCATGCTTTTCAATGCTTGAAAGCTACATATCACACACATGTGTACATTAGAAGCTGTAAGTCTAGACATCTTCCGAAACCCATTATATAAATAAGGATATGGTTTTGGAGAAGTGTCATTGACTTCTGGGTGAAAAGGTGCTTAGCTTGTCTGTGAAGTGGCCAAGATGATGGCTCTGGGAGAGATGTTCTCTCGGGTGATATAAGCCAGCACTTCTTCCTGTAGATAAATAGGGGGTGAAATATACATATAATTCCAAGGAAATTCTTCTCAAACTATTCTAGTCTTTGGCTAACGTCACTGTTTTTTTTTTGTTTTTAAGTATCTCTCGGGGAAAATTCCTTCAATTTTATGGACCTTAGTTTCTGGGTTTTCTGCTGTCTGAAAACAAGTATTTCTTCTGTAAAAGCTGGTTCCATACTCTTCTTGTTCAGATCTCTGAATTCCAGATTCTAATGTAAAGTCAGATCCTTCCTTCAAGCTAGCGTTTATACCAAAAGAAGATAGGAGATAGTAGGGATATATGATGTCCTATCTTAGGCGATAATCACACATTTAAAAAAAAATTATACTTGACATCTATTAGAGTCTCTCGTGGAAGAGAGACATCTGCATTAGATCACTCAGATGGTCTGATAGGCCAATTACCTTTCTTTGACTTTGTGGAACCAAATCTGGTTAGAGTGAAATATTGCTAACGTGGCTTATCAGGTCTCTGTCTGCCAGGAATGTACTTTCTTGCACACAGCAGGTCTGATATGGGCGCCTTAGCGTCACATATTACCACTCTACAGTGGAAATAAAGCTGCAGGAATTAAAAGGCATTCGTTGGTGAGGTTGGCCAGGACACATGAACTATCCTGACAAGCCAACAATTCCAATGAAATTTATTTGGTCTCACCACTTAAAGGCTGCCAGTCAGAGACTGCTCTGTAGTATGGACTCATTAACTTGGATAATATTAAGCTAAATAAATCAAGGTCAAGAGGCTAAGTGAAATTCCAAAAGATTAAAGAATTCAACTTTTAAGTCTAATGATTCTAAAATTCTGGAAGATGATGGTAACAGTTTTGGTAACAGTTTTATATAAAGGTTATAGTTTTATATGCAAATGCTTATAGGGTTAATCTCAAAATATAGGGAGTTATAGATAGAAGATTTCATGGTCTAGACATAGAACTATCATGAGTGATTTGGGGTAAAGAAAGTTACAAGTTAAAAGAAATGTCTATAAATAAAAGAAAATAAGTATTTCAATGTCTATCTTATGGCTTGTACTGGCAATGAATTTTTAGAGAGGGTCATTCGTTAAAGAAAGTGCTACAGCTGTTTTGAACAGGGATTTGCTGATTCATCCTGGTTTCCCTCTTGTCCTACAACTTGACCTACAACTGGACAAATCTAACTTTTAAATTCGTTCTTATTCACCTGGTCTTCAATCTGTCCATTGGCATATTTGAGTAGGTTTCTTTGTGCAAGCGTGAAAATAAATAGTCATAAGCAAAAATCCTATTCACATCTTCCAACGTTGTACTTTATTCCTTCATGAAGGTAAATATTTTTACTTCAAATTTCCTCATGTGGGAAGGAGACTTTATGAAGGTTACATCCGCATGATAAAAGGCGGTTTCACGGGAATCCTCAGCATTTGTGGAGCTTCTTATAAAAAATGGGGTAGGGTTGGGAAGAGAGACCTTATTATAAGATCAGCGCTAGAGGGTATCAATTAATGTTTGCAATTAAGGTCTAAATCTCAATCCAAAGAGTACAGTCTTAAATGTTTCTCATTATCTCACAAAACAAACCTCACTACTGAGATATTGGATCATCTGCGTGCTACAGGAACAGAAAAATATCAATATCTTAGTTCTTCTGTGGAAATGGACTTGAAGGGTCAACTTTATGTACTATCTTTATGCTGAATTAAAAATTTTGCTTATCATAAATATTTAAGAGGGGAGATAAATAAAAAGGCTGTTGAAATAGTACAAGAAAAGTGAAAACTATCGAGAGTAGGGAGAATAGTTTAATTCCAGGTAGATAAAATGTTCACTTCTGAGCTTCCTAGCAGTCAAGGCAGGAGAGGAAACTGTCATGGAATTTTGTCTGAAGACAAAATTTACAAAAAAAGATGTTTATGGCATTAAGTGCTAAAAAGAACTGGTCTTAGAAGGGCCAGTCCATTTTATTGCTCGACCTTCAAACATGGTTTCCTAGAAGACGACGAGATGTGATGATTTTACATTGATTCTCAGTATGAGCCAAGGACACGATGGAATTGCTCTCAGGGAGAAGTCACCATAGGGAATGAGCTCAGTTGGCCAAATTTCTAACTTCTAGGCAGAAACATCTTTATTAATTAGTTTCCTGGGTATTTGAAATAGCACAGATTCCTTGTGATAAGCCTCAATTTTCAGGTCTCTACCCAAAGGCACTTCCTCAAGGAGTGTAACTATCACATCCAACATGGGACTTACGAGTTACTATTGAGACAACACTTCCTATTCTTTAGAGCAATAGATGATGTCTGTGCTTGTTTTCCCCAAATGAATGTAGGCTCTGAGGGCAGAAACTTTGTTTTGTTCGCAGCTTTATTTCTGGTGTATAGACAGTACTTAGTCCATACTCTGTGCTCAGTTTGAGTGAATTAATTCTTACCTACAAGATACCTTATACTGAAACTTAGTCTCTCTTAGGACTGGACTCAGAAAGGAACACCTCATATTTCATGTTATATAGCGCCCTCTAAGTCAGGAAAAGAAACCAAAGATTTCAAATTGAATTTCTACAAGAGATGAGGGAAGAAAAGGCCAAAATACAAAGAGAATGCATAGAAGTAGTTTAAGTTAAGCGGAAAATGAATTAGGACTTGTTATACCTTAAGCATTCTTATGAGTAGAGGACTCACTTCATTCACCTGTAACACATCATAACTAACACCTGTTATCAATTTGAAGTCACTTACCTATTAATAATGATGTCCCCCCGTGGACTGCTCTGGGGATCTGGGCTGACGGTAGACCAGAAGTCCTCTAGGAATAACTCCAGCTCTGGATCTTCAGATGTATTCTGAAGCTCAGTTTTGAAGAAAACTGCTTCTCTTAAGTACTTCATGACTGGATATTTGTCATCCTTACAGATTCATTGTATTCAGAATTCTACAAGAATCAGCTTAGAAATTAATTCTTTTGGTCACAGGTTTAATATAAAGTTTCACGTTTAAAACAATTGTTTCGACAGCTTAGCAACTGTGATATAATACAAATCAAGTTAGAGACAGAAAAATGAGGTCTGAGGATTCCTTCTAAAATCCTAAACACCCATCCAGAGGACACTGTTTTTCTAGATTTTTCAGTTATTTTATCTAAAATTTCATTTTATTCTATCATTATCTTCTTACTGCTTTCCCAACTTGACTAATGACTCATTAAGACAGAGTTAATATAATAACACAGATTTTCTGTCACTTGGATGTACCCTAACTTCCTTTTTCTTAGAGGTTTCAGCTTTAAAAAAATCAATCAATCAATCTCTGGAATATTCTCTTTCTCTCTCTCTGGAATATTCTCTCTCTCACTCTGGAATAGTCCCTCTTTCTCTCTGGAATATTATCTATCTCACTATAGAATATTATTTATTTCAGTAGATATGTGTGTATGTATTTACATTTATAGATACTGAGATGATCACATCTGTATGTGAGTCTGAATAAATTTTATTTCTTTACAACAAATTTCTAGCCATAGGAATATAAACTCTTCATGTTCTTGAGGCATACTGTCATTGCATTCTGGAACGATGTTGCCAAATTTTATTACCAGCAGCAATATGACAGCACCTGTTTTACCACACCTTTGCCAACACAGAATCAACTTTGCCAAGTCTTTTAATTTAGTGGGTAAGAAATTATAACTTACTTTTAATCTTTATTTCTAATTTCTGGTGATCAACATTTTTATATATAGGATGTTTGTATTTTTGGTAAATTGTATGTATCGCATTCCCACCTTTCTGTTTGATATCAGTAAGTCATTCACTCATAAGATCTGTTCATTTTAAGCATATTTCTCTTCTGTAATTTGTTGTACTATTCAGTTCTACTTTTGTTAAGCCTCAGTTTCCTGACAGAAAAAAAGTGGAGTAATTCTTGCTTGCCTCTCATGGTAGCTGAAGGACAAATGAGAAAACAGACATAAGTAAGAGTGACAGGAAGTGTTATTTAAGGCACGGCTGAATTATTTTATATTACTGTTGTCAACAGATGAATTATCTTCCCATAAGACCAAGAAGAACTTACATTTGGACAACTTCATGGTCAGGGCAACACAACCAAGTCCTGGCTCAACCCTGGGTGTGGGTTCTTCTTTGACTGTAACTGGAGAGGATATTAACAGGCACGTGTCCTCGAAGAAAAATACAACAGTATCCCCTTAGAAAGGATATAATACTCCTTGAATCACCAAGCATCATTAACTACAAAGCTTATGACTTAATTCCCCCACCTCCATCCCCCCTTCTGCTGCTTTTCACAAAACTCCAGATGGGGAGAGAAAGGAGGTGGAATATCAAAGTCTTTCACTTACATAGAAGCAGAACCCCCAAATTAAAGCTTTCTGAAGCAATGTCTTTTCTGCTTTGGTCCCCCCTGCCCTGCACACCATCTTACCGGTACACAGGATCAGCTGCTCCAGGGCTGAAGTAAAGGACATGGTCCTCATAAGTCAGGATGTGATTTTCAAGCTACGTAGGGAAGACAATTGTGAATACAGAGTCAACCACATTGAAAATAGACAAGACATAGGGATGTGGTAAAAAAAAAAAAAAAAAATCGTACCTCTCTGCTGGTTCTTCAAGTGTTCACGCTGAACATAAATGTCGTGCTTGTTTTGATAACAACTATAGGTTGGCAACATTTGTCTCATAAAGTGAATTCTGATGGATCCAGGCCTGGTACTCCTTCCAGCTTCATTGCAGTAACTACCATAGAGCCATTGGATGTGCAGTCCTGCAGACATTTACACAGGTGAGGAGACTCCTTTCCAGAAACATTGTGAACCAGAGAAATGTGAAAACCCTACCACTGAATGAAAGCTGGAAATGTTGAGAGAATATAACAAATATACCTAGGAGCACAGTTGAGCTTGCAGAGACCATAAAGGAAATCCCTGAGACCATAAAGAAGAGGTTACCACAACTTGGACAAAGAAATGATGATTGGACGCTGCAGCTGCTGTAGAACGGGTGTAGGGGTTAGAGATGATGGCGTTAGTCCCAAGAACCAAGGATGTGTATTTTCACCTGTACGGTGACAGGAGAATCTCAGGATTGTAGAAGGCTTGGATTTAACATGTGACCCTTGCATGAAGCCTGGACCCCTCGCAAAGGATTATACTCTCACTGAAATGGTAAGCTAGTAAAACTTTGTTTCCACATAGCAATAAGAAAAGATAACAAGGAAGATTCTCCATCTCTGATGAAAGTCAGGTAGAAAAGTCTCCCCTGAGCATTTATAATACTAAGCCCGCCCTCACAACATGATTTTGGGTTTTAGGTTTTCTAATCCATTTGATGTAGAAAACCAAACTGGGAACTTTAGAAAAAGAATGTTCTCCAGCTGAAAATAAACCTAGGGTTTCTTGCAGAAACAACAAAACCTCTATGGGAAAAATGCCTTCTCAAACCATTCCACATAGATTCCTACAACCAAAATCCTATTCAAGATGAGTTCATAACATAAAGTAACACAACACACAAAGAAATCTTTCAGTTAATAGATAAACAGTAGGATTAGAATTTCAGGTAATAGGGCTTCCCTGGTGGCACAGTGGTTGAGAATCCCTCTGCCAAGGCAGGAGACACGGGTTCGAGCCCTGGTCCGGGAAGATCCCACATGCTGCGGAGCAACTAAGCCCGTGCGCCACAGCTACTGAGCCTGCACTCCAGAGCCCGCGAGCCACAACTACTGAGCTCACGAGCCACAACTACTGAAGCCCGCGCACCTAGAGCCCGAGCTCCGCAACAAGAGAAGCCACCGCAATGAGAAACCTGTGCACCACAACGAAGAGTAGCCCCTGCTCACTGCAACTAGAGAAAGCCCATGCGCAGCAACGAAGACCCAACGCAGCCAAAAATAAATAAATAAATAAACTTATTAAAAAAAAAAAAAGAATTTCAGGTAATAGAACCGTAAGATATAATTTACAAAGTCAATTTTAGGAGCTGTACAAATGTTATTAAACATAAGTCTATGGCATTATCACATAAGAGGCACATATGAAAAAGAATCAAATAGTTCTAGGAATTAAAACTCATTCCTGAAATTAAAGTTAATGGAAAATGTAAAAGATTAGATATAGCTGAAGAGAATTTTTTTTATGGATTTATTTTATTTATTTATTTTTGTCTGTGTTGGGTCTCACTGCTGCAGGTGGGCTTTCTCTAGTTGGGGTGAGCCAAGGCTACTCTTCATTGCAGTGTGTGGGCTTCTCATTGCAGTGTCTTCTCTTGTTGCGGATCACGGGCTCTAGGCACGCGGGCTTCAGTAGTT